>NW_028225446.1:0-426248 GCF_052327205.1 Somniosus microcephalus | reverse complement strand
GGTGAATCAGAAGAAGTAGAAGAAGGAGAAGGAGAAGGTGAGGTCTGGAGGGTGAATCAGAAGAAGTAGAAGAAGGAGAGTGAGAAGGTGAAGTCTGGAGGGTGAATCAGAAGAAGCAGAAGAAGGAGAAGGAGAAGGTGAAGTCTGGAGGGAGAAGCAGAAGAAGTAGAAGAAGGAGAAGGAGAAGGTGAAGTCTGGAGGGTGAATCAGAAGAAGTAGAAGAAGGAGAAGGAGAAGGTGAAGTCTGGAGGGTGAATCAGAAGAAGCAGAATAAGGAGAAGGAGAAGGTGAAGTCTGGAGGGTGAATCAGAAGAAGCAGAAGAAGGAGAAGGAGAAGGTGAAGTCTGGAGGGTGAATCAGAAGAAGTAGAAGAAGGAGAAGGAGAAGGTGTAGTCTGGAGGGTGAAGCAGAAGAAGTAGAAGAAGGAGAAGGAGAAGGTGAAGTCTGGAGGGTGAATCAGAAGAAGCAGAAGAAGGAGAAGGAGAAGGTGAAGTCTGGAGGGTGAATCAGAAGAAGTAGAAGAAGGAGAAGGAGAAGGTGAAGTCTGGAGGGTGAATCAGAAGAAGCAGAAGAAGGAGAAGGAGAAGGTGAAGTCTGGAGGGTGAATCAGAAGAAGCAGAAGAAGGAGAAGGAGAAGGTGAAGTCTGCAGGGTGAATCAGAAGAAGCAGAAGAAGGAGAAGGAGAAGGTGAAGTCTGGAGGGTGAATCAGAAGTAGCAGAATAAGGAGAAGGAGAAGGTGAAGTCTGGAGGGTGAATCAGAAGAAGCAGAAGAAGGAGAAGGAGAAGGTGAAGTCTGGAGGGTGAATCAGAAGGAGTAGAAGAAGGAGAAGGAGAAGGTGAAGTCTGGAGGGTGAATCAGAAGAAGCAGAAGAAGGAGAAGGAGAAGGTGAAGTCTGGAGGGTGAATCAGAAGAAGCAGAAGAAGGAGAAGGAGAAGGTGAAGTCTGGAGGGTGAATCAGAAGAAGCAGAAGAAGGAGAAGGAGAAGGTGAAGTCTGGAGGGTGAATCAGAAGAAGCAGAATAAGGAGAAGGAGAAGGTGAGGTCTGGAGGGTGAATCAGAAGAAGCAGAAGAAGGAGAAGGAGAAGGTGAAGTCTGGAGGGTGAATCAGAAGAAGTAGAAGAAGGAGAAGGAGAAGGTGAAGTCTGGAGGGTGAAGCAGAAGAAGTAGAAGAAGGAGAAGGAGAAGGTGAAGTCAGGAGGGTGAATCAGAAGAAGTAGAAGAAGGAGAAGGAGAAGGTGAAGTCAGGAGGGTGAATCAGAAGAAGTAGAATAAGGAGAAGGAGAAGGTGAAGTCTGGAGGGTGAATCAAAAGAAGCAGAAGAAGGAGAAGGAGAAGGTGAAGTCTGGAGGGTGAATCAGAAGAAGCAGAAGAAGGAGAAGGAGAAGGTGAAGTCTGGAGGGTGAATCAGAAGAAGCAGAAGAAGGAGAAGGAGAAGGTGAAGTCTGGAGGGTGAATCAGAAGAAGCAGAATAAGGAGAAGGAGAAGGTGAGGTCTGGAGGGTGAATCAGAAGAAGCAGAAGAAGGAGAAGGAGAAGGTGAAGTCTGGAGGGTGAATCAGAAGAAGCAGAAGAAGGAGAAGGAGAAGGTGAAGTCTGGAGGGTGAATCAGAAGAAGCAGAAGAAGGAGAAGGAGAAGGTGAAGTCTGGAGGGTGAATCAGAAGAAGCAGAAGAAGGAGAAGGAGAAGGTGAAGTCAGGAGGGTGAATCAGAAGAAGCAGAAGAAGGAGAAGGAGAAGGTGTAGTTAGGAGGGTGAATCAGAAGAAGCAGAAGAAGGAGAACTAGCAGGTGAAGTCAGGGGGGTGAAGCAGAAGAAGTAGAAGAAGGAGAAGGAGAAGGTGAAGTCAGGACGGTGAAGCAGAAGAAGCAGAAGAAGGAGAAGGAGAAGGTGAAGTCTGGAGGGCGCAGCAGAAGAAGCAGAAGAAGGAGAAGGAGAAGCTGAAGTCTGGAGGGTGAAGCAGAAGAAGCAGAAGAAGGAGAAGGAGAAGGTGAAGTCTGGAGGGTGAATCAGAAGAAGTAGAAGAAGGAGAAGGAGAAGGTGAAGTCAGGAGAGTGAAGCAGAAGAAGCAGAAGATGGAGAAGGAGAAGGTGAAGTCTGGAGGGCGAAGCAGAAGAAGCAGAAGAAGGAGAAGGAGTAGGTGAAGTCTGGAGGGTGAAGCAGAAGAAGCAGAAGAAGGAGAAGGAGAAGGTGAAGTCTGGAGGGTGAATCAGAAGAAGTAGAAGAAGGAGAAGGAGAAGGTGAAGTCAGGAGGGTGAAGCAGAAGAAGCAGAAGAAGGAGAAGGAGAAGGTGAAGTCTGGAGGGTGAATCAGAAGAAGCAGAAGAAGGAGAAGGAGAAGATGAAGTCTGGAGGGTGAATCAGAAGAAGTAGAAGAAGGAGAAGGAGAAGGTGAGGTCTGGAGGGTCAATCAGAAGAAGCAGAAGAAGGAGAAGGAGAAGGTGAAGTCTGGAGGGTGAATCAGAAGAAGCAGAAGAAGGAGAAGGAGAAGGTGAAGTCAGGAGGGTGAATCAGAAGAAGCAGAAGAAGGAGAAGGAGAAGGTGAAGTCTGGAGGGTGAATCAGAAGAAGCAGAAGAAGGAGAAGGAGAAGATGAAGTCTGGAGGGTGAATCAGAAGAAGTAGAAGAAGGAGAAGGAGAAGGTGAAGTCTGGAGGGTGAATCAGAAGAAACAGAAGAAGGAGAAGGAGAAGGTGAAGTCTGGAGGGTGAATCAGAAGAAGCAGAAGAAGGAGAAGGAGAAGGTGAAGTCTGGAGGGTGAATCAGAAGGAGTAGAAGAAGGAGAAGGAGAAGGTGAAGTCTGGAGGGTGAATCAGAAGAAGCAGAAGAAGGAGAAGGAGAAGGTGAAGTCTGGAGGGTGAATCAGAAGAAGTAGAAGAAGGAGAAGGAGAAGGTGAAGTCTGGAGGGTGAATCAGAAGAAGCAGAAGAAGGAGAAGGAGAAGGTGAAGTCTGGAGGGTGAATCAGAAGAAGCAGAAGAAGGAGAAGGAGAAGGTGAAGTCTGCAGGGTGAATCAGAAGAAGCAGAAGAAGGAGAAGGAGAAGGTGAAGTCTGGAGGGTGAATCAGAAGTAGCAGAATAAGGAGAAGGAGAAGGTGAAGTCTGGAGGGTGAATCAGAAGAAGCAGAAGAAGGAGAAGGAGAAGGTGAAGTCTGGAGGGTGAATCAGAAGGAGTAGAAGAAGGAGAAGGAGAAGGTGAAGTCTGGAGGGTGAATCAGAAGAAGCAGAAGAAGGAGAAGGAGAAGGTGAAGTCTGGAGGGTGAATCAGAAGAAGCAGAAGAAGGAGAAGGAGAAGGTGAAGTCTGGAGGGTGAATCAGAAGAAGCAGAAGAAGGAGAAGGAGAAGGTGAAGTCTGGAGGGTGAATCAGAAGAAGCAGAATAAGGAGAAGGAGAAGGTGAGGTCTGGAGGGTGAATCAGAAGAAGCAGAAGAAGGAGAAGGAGAAGGTGAAGTCTGGAGGGTGAATCAGAAGAAGTAGAAGAAGGAGAAGGAGAAGGTGAGGTCTGGAGGGTGAAGCAGAAGAAGTAGAAGAAGGAGAAGGAGAAGGTGAAGTCAGGAGGGTGAATCAGAAGAAGTAGAAGAAGGAGAAGGAGAAGGTGAAGTCAGGAGGGTGAATCAGAAGAAGTAGAATAAGGAGAAGGAGAAGGTGAAGTCTGGAGGGTGAATCAAAAGAAGCAGAAGAAGGAGAAGGAGAAGGTGAAGTCTGGAGGGTGAATCAGAAGAAGCAGAAGAAGGAGAAGGAGAAGGTGAAGTCTGGAGGGTGAATCAGAAGAAGCAGAAGAAGGAGAAGGAGAAGGTGAAGTCTGGAGGGTGAATCAGAAGAAGCAGAATAAGGAGAAGGAGAAGGTGAGGTCTGGAGGGTGAATCAGAAGAAGCAGAAGAAGGAGAAGGAGAAGGTGAAGTCTGGAGGGTGAATCAGAAGAAGCAGAAGAAGGAGAAGGAGAAGGTGAAGTCTGGAGGGTGAATCAGAAGAAGCAGAAGAAGGAGAAGGAGAAGGTGAAGTCTGGAGGGTGAATCAGAAGAAGCAGAAGAAGGAGAAGGAGAAGGTGAAGTCAGGAGGGTGAATCAGAAGAAGCAGAAGAAGGAGAAGGAGAAGGTGTAGTTAGGAGGGTGAATCAGAAGAAGCAGAAGAAGGAGAACTAGCAGGTGAAGTCAGGGGGGTGAAGCAGAAGAAGTAGAAGAAGGAGAAGGAGAAGGTGAAGTCAGGACGGTGAAGCAGAAGAAGCAGAAGAAGGAGAAGGAGAAGGTGAAGTCTGGAGGGCGCAGCAGAAGAAGCAGAAGAAGGAGAAGGAGAAGCTGAAGTCTGGAGGGTGAAGCAGAAGAAGCAGAAGAAGGAGAAGGAGAAGGTGAAGTCTGGAGGGTGAATCAGAAGAAGTAGAAGAAGGAGAAGGAGAAGGTGAAGTCAGGAGAGTGAAGCAGAAGAAGCAGAAGATGGAGAAGGAGAAGGTGAAGTCTGGAGGGCGAAGCAGAAGAAGCAGAAGAAGGAGAAGGAGTAGGTGAAGTCTGGAGGGTGAAGCAGAAGAAGCAGAAGAAGGAGAAGGAGAAGGTGAAGTCTGGAGGGTGAATCAGAAGAAGTAGAAGAAGGAGAAGGAGAAGGTGAAGTCAGGAGGGTGAAGCAGAAGAAGCAGAAGAAGGAGAAGGAGAAGGTGAAGTCTGGAGGGTGAATCAGAAGAAGCAGAAGAAGGAGAAGGAGAAGATGAAGTCTGGAGGGTGAATCAGAAGAAGTAGAAGAAGGAGAAGGAGAAGGTGAGGTCTGGAGGGTCAATCAGAAGAAGCAGAAGAAGGAGAAGGAGAAGGTGAAGTCTGGAGGGTGAATCAGAAGAAGCAGAAGAAGGAGAAGGAGAAGGTGAAGTCAGGAGGGTGAATCAGAAGAAGCAGAAGAAGGAGAAGGAGAAGGTGAAGTCTGGAGGGTGAATCAGAAGAAGCAGAAGAAGGAGAAGGAGAAGATGAAGTCTGGAGGGTGAATCAGAAGAAGTAGAAGAAGGAGAAGGAGAAGGTGAAGTCTGGAGGGTGAATCAGAAGAAACAGAAGAAGGAGAAGGAGAAGGTGAAGTCTGGAGGGTGAATCAGAAGAAGCAGAAGAAGGAGAAGGAGAAGGTGAAGTCTGGAGGGTGAATCAGAAGGAGTAGAAGAAGGAGAAGGAGAAGGTGAAGTCTGGAGGGTGAATCAGAAGAAGCAGAAGAAGGAGAAGGAGAAGGTGAAGTCTGGAGGGTGAATCAGAAGAAGCAGAAGAAGGAGAAGGAGAAGGTGAAGTCTGGAGGGTGAATCAGAAGAAGCAGAAAAAGGAGAAGGAGAAGGTGAAGTCTGGAGGGTGAATCAGAAGAAGCAGAATAAGGAGAAGGTGAAGTCTGGAGGTTGAATCAGAAGAAGCAGAAGAAGGAGAAGGAGAAGGTGAAGTCTGGAGGGTGAATCAGAAGAAGTAGAAGAAGGAGAAGGAGAAGGTGAAGTCTGGAGGGTGAAGCAGAAGAAGTAGAAGAAGGAGAAGGAGAAGGTGAAGTCAGGAGGGTGAATCAGAAGAAGTAGAAGAAGGAGAAGGAGAAGGTGAAGTCAGGAGGGTGAATCAGAAGAAGCAGAAGAAGGAGAAGGAGAAGGTGAAGTCTGGAGGGTGAATCAGAAGAATCAGAAGAAGGAGAAGGAGAAGGTGAAGTCTGGAGGGTGAATCAGAAGAAGCAGAAGAAAGAGAAGAAGAAGGTGAAGTCTGGAGGGTGAAGCAGAAGAAACAGAAGAAGGAGAAGGAGAAGGTGAAGACTGGAGGGTGAATCTGAAGAAGTATAAGAAGGAGAAGGAGAAGGTGAAGTCTGGAGGGTGAATCAGAAGAAGTAGAAGAAGGAGAAGGAGAAGGTGAAGTCTGGAGGGTGAATCAAAAGAAGCAGAAGAAGGAGAAGGAGAAGGTGAAGTCTGGAGGGTGAATCAGAAGAAGCAGAAGAAGGAGAAGGAGAAGATGAAGTCTGGAGGGTGAATCAGAAGAAGCAGAAGAAGGAGAAGGAGAAGGTGAAGTCTGGAGGGTGAATCAGAAGAAGCAGAAGAAGGAGAAGGAGAAGGTGAAGTCTGGAGGGTGAATCAGAAGAAGCAGAAGAAGGAGAAGGAGAAGGTGAAGTCAGGAGGGTGAATCAGAAGAAGCAGAAGAAGGAGAAGGAGAAGGTGTAGTTAGGAGGGTGAATCAGAAGAAGCAGAAGAAGGAGAACTAGCAGGTGAAGTCAGGGGGGTGAAGCAGAAGAAGTAGAAGAAGGAGAAGGAGAAGGTGAAGTCAGGACGGTGAAGCAGAAGAAGCAGAAGAAGGAGAAGGAGAAGGTGAAGTCTGGAGGGCGCAGCAGAAGAAGCAGAAGAAGGAGAAGGAGAAGCTGAAGTCTGGAGGGTGAAGCAGAAGAAGCAGAAGAAGGAGAAGGAGAAGGTGAAGTCTGGAGGGTGAATCAGAAGAAGTAGAAGAAGGAGAAGGAGAAGGTGAAGTCAGGAGAGTGAAGCAGAAGAAGCAGAAGATGGAGAAGGAGAAGGTGAAGTCTGGAGGGCGAAGCAGAAGAAGCAGAAGAAGGAGAAGGAGTAGGTGAAGTCTGGAGGGTGAAGCAGAAGAAGCAGAAGAAGGAGAAGGAGAAGGTGAAGTCTGGAGGGTGAATCAGAAGAAGTAGAAGAAGGAGAAGGAGAAGGTGAAGTCAGGAGGGTGAAGCAGAAGAAGCAGAAGAAGGAGAAGGAGAAGGTGAAGTCTGGAGGGTGAATCAGAAGAAGCAGAAGAAGGAGAAGGAGAAGATGAAGTCTGGAGGGTGAATCAGAAGAAGTAGAAGAAGGAGAAGGAGAAGGTGAGGTCTGGAGGGTCAATCAGAAGAAGCAGAAGAAGGAGAAGGAGAAGGTGAAGTCTGGAGGGTGAATCAGAAGAAGCAGAAGAAGGAGAAGGAGAAGGTGAAGTCAGGAGGGTGAATCAGAAGAAGCAGAAGAAGGAGAAGGAGAAGGTGAAGTCTGGAGGGTGAATCAGAAGAAGCAGAAGAAGGAGAAGGAGAAGATGAAGTCTGGAGGGTGAATCAGAAGAAGTAGAAGAAGGAGAAGGAGAAGGTGAAGTCTGGAGGGTGAATCAGAAGAAACAGAAGAAGGAGAAGGAGAAGGTGAAGTCTGGAGGGTGAATCAGAAGAAGTAGAAGAAGGAGAAGGAGAAGGTGTAGTCTGGAGGGTGAATCAGAAGAAGTAGACGAAGGAGAAGGAGAAGGTGAAGTCTGGAGGGTGAATCAGAAGAAGCAGAAGAAGGACAAGGAGAAGGTGAAGTCTGGAGGGTGAATTAGAAGAAGCAGAAGAAGGAGAAGGAGAAGGTGAAGTCAGGAGGGTGTTTCAGAAGAAGCAGAAGAAGGAGAAGGAGAAGGTAATGTTAGGAGGGTGAATCAGAAGAAGCAGAAGAAGGAGAAGGAGCAGGTGAAGTCTGGAGGGTGAAGCAGAAGAAGCAGAAGAAGGAGAAGGAGAAGGTGAAGTCTGGAGGGTGAATCAGAAGAAGTAGAAGAAGGAGAAGGAGAAGGTGAAGTCAGGAGGGTGAAGCAGAAGAAGCAGAAGAAGGAGAAGGAGAAGGTGAAGTCAGGAGGGTGAATCGGAAGAAGTAGAAGAAGGAGAAGGAGAAGGTGAAGTCTGGAGGGTGAATCAGAAGAAGTAGAAGAAGGAGAAGGAGAAGGTGAAGTCTGGAGGGTGAATCAGAAGAAGTAGAAGAAGGAGAATGAGAAGGTGAAGTCTGGAGGGTGAATCAGAAGAAGCAGAAGAAGGAGAAGGAGAAGGTGAAGTCTGGAGGGAGAAGCAGAAGAAGTAGAAGAAGGAGAAGGAGAAGGTGAAGTCTGGAGGGTGAATCAGAAGAAGTAGAAGAAGGAGAAGGAGAAGGTGAAGTCTGGAGGGTGAATCAGAAGAAGTAGAAGAAGGAGAAGGAGAAGGTGAAGTCTGGAGGGTGAATCAGAAGAAACAGAAGAAGGAGAAGGAGAAGGTGAAGTCTGGAGGGTGAATCAGAAGAAGTAGAAGAAGGAGAAGGAGAAGGTGTAGTCTGGAGGGTGAATCAGAAGAAGTAGACGAAGGAGAAGGAGAAGGTGAAGTCTGGAGGGTGAATCAGATGAAGCAGAAGAAGGAGAAGGAGAAGGTGAAGTCTGGAGGGTGAATCAGAAGAAGTAGAAGAAGGAGAAGGGGAAGGTGAAGTCTGGAGGGTGAATCAGAAGAAGCAGAAGAAGGAGAAGGAGAAGGTGAAGTCTGGAGGGTGAATCAGAAGAAGCAGAAGAAGGAGAAGGAGAAGGTGAAATCTGGAGGGTGAAACAGAAGAAGCAGAATAAGGAGAAGGAGAAGCTGAAGTCAGGAGGGTGAATCAGAAGAAGCAGAAGAAGGAGAAGGAGAAGGTGAAGTAAGGAGGGTGAATCAGAAGAAGCAGAAGAAGGAGAAGGAGAAGGTGAAGTCTGGAGTGTGAAGCAGAAGAAGCAAAAGAAGGAGAAGGAGAAGGTGAAGTCTGGAGGGTGAATCAGAAGAAGTAGAAGAAGGAGAAGGAGAAGGTGAAGTGTGGAGGGTGAATCAGAAGAAACAGAAGAAGGAGAAGGAGAAGTTGAAGTTTGGAGGGTGAATCAGAAGAATCAGAAGAAGGAGAAGGAGAAGTTGAAGTCTGGAGGGTGAATCAGAAGAAGCAGAAGAAAGAGAAGGAGAAGGTGAAGTCTGGAGGGTGAAGCAGAAGAAACAGAAGAAGCAGAAGGAGAAGGTGAAGACTGGAGGGTGAATCTGAAGAAGTAGAAGAAGGAGAAGGAGAAGGTGAAGTCTGGAGGGTGAATCAGAAGAAGTAGAAGAAGGAGAAGGAGAAGGTGAAGTCTGGAGGGTGAATCAGAAGAAGCAGAAGAAGGAGAAGGAGAAGGTGAAGTCTGGAGGGTGAATCAGAAGAAGCAGAAGAAGGAGAAGGAGAAGATGAAGTCTGGAGGGTGAATCAGAAGAAGCAGAAGAAGGAGAAGGAGAAGGTGAAGTCTGGAGGGTGAAACAGAAGAAGCAGAAGAAGGAGAAGGAGAAGGTGAAGTCTGGAGGGTGAATCAGAAGAAGCAGAAGAAGGAGAAGGAGAAGGTGAAGTCAGGAGGGTGAATCAGAAGAAGCAGAAGAAGGAGAAGGAGAAGGTGAAGTTAGGAGGGTGAATCAGAAGAAGCAGAAGAAGGAGAAGGAGCAGGTGAAGTCAGGGGGGTGAAGCAGAAGAAGTAGAAGAAGGAGAAGGAGAAGGTGAAGTCAGGACGGTGAAGCAGAAGAAGCAGAAGAAGGAGAAGGAGAAGGTGAAGTCAGGAGGGTGAATCAGTAGAAGTAGAAGAAGGAGAAGGAGAAGGTGAAGTCAGGAGGGTGAATCAGAAGAAGTAGAAGAAGGAGAAGGAGAAGGTGAAGTCAGGAGGGTGAATCAGAAGAAGCAGAAGAAGGAGAAGGAGAAGGTGAAGTCTGGAGGGTGAATCAGAAGAATCAGAAGAAGGAGAAGGAGAAGGTGAAGTCTGGAGGGTGAATCAGAAGAAGCAGAAGAAAGAGAAGGAGAAGGTGAAGTCTGGAGGGTGAAGCAGAAGAAACAGAAGGAGGAGAAGGAGAAGGTGAAGACTGGAGGGTGAATCTGAAGAAGTAGAAGAAGGAGAAGGAGAAGGTGAAGTCTGGAGGGTGAATCAGAAGAAGTAGAAGAAGGAGAAGGAGAAGGTGAAGTCTGGAGGGTGAATCAGAAGAAGCAGAAGAAGGAGAAGGAGAAGGTGAAGTCTGGAGGGTGAATCAGAAGAAGCAGAAGAAGGAGAAGGAGAAGATGAAGTCTGGAGGGTGAATCAGAAGAAGCAGAAGAAGGAGAAGGAGAAGGTGAAGTCTGGAGGGTGAATCAGAAGAAGCAGAAGAAGGAGAAGGAGAAGGTGAAGTCAGGAGGGTGAATCAGAAGAAGCAGAAGAAGGAGAAGGAGAAGGTGAAGTTAGGAGGGTGAATCAGAAGAAGCAGAAGAAGGAGAAGGAGCAGGTGAAGTCAGGGGGGTGAAGCAGAAGAAGTAGAAGAAGGAGAAGGAGAAGGTGAAGTCAGGACGGTGAAGCAGAAGAAGCAGAAGAAGGAGAAGGAGAAGGTGAAGTCTGGAGGGCGCAGCAGAAGAAGGAGAAGGAGAAGCTGAAGTCTGGAGGGTGAAGCAGAAGAAGCAGAAGAAGGAGAAGGAGAAGGTGAAGTCTGGAGGGTGAATCAGAAGAAGTAGAAGAAGGAGAAGGAGAAGGTGAAGTCAGGAGAGTGAAGCAGAAGAAGCAGAAGATGGAGAAGGAGAAGGTGAAGTCTGGAGGGCGAAGCAGAAGAAGCAGAAGAAGGAGAAGGAGAAGGTGAAGTCTGGAGGGTGAATCAGAAGAAGTAGAAGAAGGAGAAGGAGAAGGTGAAGTCAGGAGAGTGAAGCAGAAGAAGCAGAAGATGGAGAAGGAGAAGGTGAAGTCTGGAGGGCGAAGCAGAAGAAGCAGAAGAAGGAGAAGGAGAAGGTGAAGTCTGGAGGGTGAAGCAGAAGAAGCAGAAGAAGGAGAAGGAGAAGGTGAAGTCTGGAGGGTGAATCAGAAGAAGTAGAAGAAGGAGAAGGAGAAGGTGAAGTCAGGAGGGTGAAGCAGAAGAAGCAGAAGAAGGAGAAGGAGAAGGTGAAGTCTGGAGGGTGAAGCAGAAGAAGCAGAAGAAGGAGCAGGAGAAGGTGAAGTCTGGAGGGTGAAGCAGAAGAAGCAGAAGAAGGAGAAGGAGAAGGTGAAGTCAGGAGGGTGAATCAGAAGAAGTAGAAGAAGGAGAAGGAGAAGGTGAAGTCTGGAGGGTGAATCAGAAGAAGCAGAAGAAGGAGAAGGAGAAGGTGAAGTCTGGAGGGTGAATCAGAAGAAGCAGAAGAAGGAGAAGGAGAAGATGAAGTCTGGAGGGTGAATCAGAAGAAGTAGAAGAAGGAGAAGGAGAAGGTGAGGTCTGGAGGGTCAATCAGAAGAAGCAGAAGAAGGAGAAGGAGAAGGTGAAGTCTGGAGAGTGAATCAGAAGAAGCAGAAGAAGGAGAAGGAGAAGGTGAAGTCTGGAGGGTGAATTAGAAGAAGCAGAAGAAGGAGAAGGAGAAGGTGAAGTCAGGAGGGTGAATCAGAAGAAGCAGAAGAAGGAGAAGGAGAAGGTAAAGTTAGGAGGGTGAATCAGAAGAAGCAGAAGAAGGAGAAGGAGCAGGTGAAGTCAGGGGGGAGAAACAGAAGAAGTAGAAGAAGGAGAAGGAGAAGGTGAAGTCAGGAGGGTGAAGCAGAAGAAGCAGAAGAAGGAGAAGGAGAAGGTGAAGTCTGGAGGGCGCAGCAGAAGAAGCAGAAGAAGGAGAAGGAGAAGGTGAAGTCTGGAGGGTGAAGCAGAAGAAGCAGAAGAAGGAGAAGGAGAAGGTGAAGTCTGGAGGGTGAATCAGATGAAGTAGAAGAAGGAGAAGGAGAAGGTGAAGTCAGGAGAGTGAAGCAGAAGAAGCAGAAGAAGGAGAAGGAGAAGGTGAAGTCTGGAGGGTGAAGCAGAAGAAGCAGAAGAAGGAGAAGGAGAAGGTGATGTCTGGAGGGCGAATCAGAAGAAGCAGAAGAAGGAGAAGGAGAAGGTGAAGTCTGGAGGGTGAAGCAGAAGAAGCAGAAGAAGGAGAAGGAGAAGGTGAAGTCTGGAGGGTGAATCAGAAGAAGTAGAAGAAGGAGAAGGTGAAGTCAGGAGGGTGAAGCAGAAGAAGCAGAAGAAGGAGAAGGAGAAGGTGAAGTCAGGAGGGTGAATCGGAAGAAGTAGAAGAAGGAGAAGGAGAAGGTGAAGTCTGGAGGGTGAATCAGAAGAAGTAGAAGAAGGAGAAAGAGAAGGTGAAGTCTGGAGGGTGAATCAGAAGAAGTAGAAGAAGGAGAAGGGGTAGGTGAAGTCTGGAGGGTGAATCAGAAGAAGCAGAAGAAGGAGAAGGAGAAGGTGAAGTCTGGAGGGAGAAGCAGAAGAAGTAGAAGAAGGAGAAGGAGAAGGTGAAGTCTGGAGGGTGAATCAGAAGAAGTAGAAGAAGGAGAAGGAGAAGGTGAAGTCTGGAGTGTGAATCAGAAGAAGTAGAAGAAGGAGAAGGAGAAGGTGAAGTCTGGAGGGTGAATCAGAAGAAACAGAAGAAGGAGAAGGAGAAGGTGAAGTCTGGAGGGTGAATCAGAAGAAGTAGAAGAAGGAGAAGGAGAAGGTGTAGTCTGGAGGGTGAATCAGAAGAAGTAGACGAAGGAGAAGGAGAAGGTGAAGTCTGGAGGGTGAATCAGAAGAAGCAGAAGAAGGAGAAGGTGAAGGTGAAGTCTGGAGGGTGAATCAGAAGAAGTAGAAGAAGGAGAAGGAGAAGGTGAAGTCTGGAGGGTGAATCAGAAGAAGCAGAAGAAGGAGAAGGAGAAGGGGAAGTCTGGAGGGTGAATCAGAAGAAGCAGAAGAAGGAGAAGGAGAAGGTGAAGTCTGGAGGGTGAAACAGAAGAAGCAGAATAAGGAGAAGGAGAAGGTGAAGTCAGGAGGGTGAATCAGAAGAAGCAGAAGAAGGAGAAGGAGAAGGTGAAGTAAGGAGGGTGAATCAGAAGAAGCAGAAGAAGGAGAAGGAGAAGGTGAAGTCTGGAGTGTGAAGCAGAAGAAGCAAAAGAAGGAGAAGGAGAATGTGAAGTCTGGAGGGTGAATCAGAAGAAGTAGAAGAAGGAGAAGGAGAAGGTGAAGTCTGGAGGGTGAAGCAGAAGAAGTAGAAGAAGGAGAAGGAGAAGGTGAAGTCAGGAGGGTGAATCAGAAGAAGTAGAAGAAGGAGAAGGAGAAGGTGAAGTCAGGAGGGTGAATCAGAAGAAGCAGAAGAAGGAGAAGGAGAAGGTGAAGTCTGGAGGGTGAATCAGAAGAATCAGAAGAAGGAGAAGGAGAAGTTGAAGTCTGGAGGGTGAATCAGAAGAAGCAGAAGAAAGAGAAGGAGAAGGTGAATTCTGGAGGGTAAAGCAGAAGAAACAGAAGAAGGAGAAGGAGAAGGTGAAGACTGGAGGGTGAATCTGAAGAAGTAGAAGAAGGAGAAGGAGAAGGTGAAGTCTGGAGGGTGAATCAGAAGAAGTAGAAGAAGGAGAAGGAGAAGGTGAAGTCTGGAGGGTGAATCAGAAGAAGCAGAAGAAGGAGAAGGAGAAGGTGAAGTCTGGAGGGTGAATCAGAAGAAGCAGAAGAAGGAGAAGGAGAAGATGAAGTCTGGAGGGTGAATCAGAAGAAGCAGAAGAAGGAGAAGGAGAAGGTGAAGTCTGGAGGGTGAATCAGAAGAAGCAGAAGAAGGAGAAGGAGAAGGTGAAGTCTGGAGGGTGAATCAGAAGAATCAGAAGAAGGAGAAGGAGAGGGTGAAGCCTGGAGGGTGAATCAGAAGAAGCAGAAGAAAGAGAAGGAGAAGGTGAAGTCTGGAGGGTGAATCAGAAGAAGCAGAAGAAGGAGAAGGAGAAGGTGAAGTCTGGAGGGTGAATCAGAAGAAGCAGAAGAAGGAGAAGGAGAAGATGAAGTCTGGAGGGTGAATCAGAAGAAGCAGAAGAAGGAGAAGGAGAAGGTGAAGTCTGGAGGGTGAAACAGAAGAAGCAGAAGAAGGAGAAGGAGAAGGTGAAGTCTGGAGGGTGAATCAGAAGAAGCAGAAGAAGGAGAAGGAGAAGGTGAAGTCAGGAGGGTGAATCAGAAGAAGCAGAAGAAGGAAAAGGAGAAGGTGAAGTTAGGAGGGTGAATCAGAAGAAGCAGAAGAAGGAGAAGGAGCAGGTGAAGTCAGGGGGTGAAGCAGAAGAAGTAGAAGAAGGAGAAGGAGAAGGTGAAGTCAGGACGGTGAAGCAGAAGAAGCAGAAGAAGGAGAAGGAGAAGGTGAAGTCTGGAGGGCGCAGCAGAAGAAGCAGAAGAAGGAGAAGGAGAAGTTGAAGTCTAGAGGGTGAAGCAGAAGAAGCAGAAGAAGGAGAAGGAGAAGGTGAAGTCTGGAGGGTGAATCAGAAGAAGTAGAAGAAGGAGAAGGAGAAGGTGAAGTCAGGAGAGTGAAGCAGAAGAAGCAGAAGATGGAGAAGGAGAAGGTGAAGTCTGGAGGGCGAAGCAGAAGAAGCAGAAGAAGGAGAAGGAGAAGGTGAAGTCTGGAGGGTGAAGCAGAAGAAGCAGAAGAAGGAGAAGGAGAAGGTGAAGTCTGGAGGGTGAATCAGAAGAAGTAGAAGAAGGAGAAGGAGAAGGTGAAGTCAGGAGGGTGAAGCAGAAGAAGCAGAAGAAGGAGAAGGAGAAGGTGAAGTCTGGAGGGTGAAGCAGAAGAAGCAGAAGAAGGAGCAGGAGAAGGTGAAGTCTGGAGGGTGAAGCAGAAGAAGCAGAAGAAGGAGAAGGAGAAGGTGAAGTCAGGAGGGTGAATCAGAAGAAGTAGAAGAAGGAGAAGGAGAAGGTGAAGTCTGGAGGGTGAATCAGAAGAAGCAGAAGAAGGAGAAGGAGAAGGTGAAGTCTGGAGGGTGAATCAGAAGAAGCAGAAGAAGGAGAAGGGGAAGATGAAGTCTGGAGGGTGAATCAGAAGAAGTAGAAGAAGGAGAAGGAGAATGTGAGGTCTGGTGGGTCAATCAGAAGAAGCAGAAGAAGGAGAAGGAGAAGTTGAAGTCTGGAGGGTGAATCAGAAGAAGCAGAAGAAGGAGAAGGAGTAGGTGAAGTCTGGAGGGTGAATTAGAAGAAGCAGAAGAAGGAGAAGGAGAAGGTGAAGTCAGGAGGGTGAATCAGAAGAAGCAGAAGAAGGAGAAGGAGAAGGTAAAGTTAGGAGGGTGAATCAGAAGAAGCAGAAGAAGGAGAAGGAGCAGGTGAAGTCAGGGGGGTGAAACAGAAGAAGTAGAAGAAGGAGAAGGAGAAGGTGAAGTCAGGAGGGTGAAGCAGAAGAAGCAGAAGAAGGAGAAGGAGAAGGTGAAGTCTGGAGGGCGCAGCAGAAGAAGCAGAAGAAGGAGAAGGAGAAGGTGAAGTCTGGAGGGTGAAGCAGAAGAAGCAGAAGAAGGAGAAGGAGAAGGTGAAGTCTGGAGGGTGAATCAGAAGAAGTAGAAGAAGGAGAAGGAGAAGGTGAAGTCAGGAGAGTGAAGCAGAAGAAGCAGAAGAAGGAGAAGGAGAAGGTGAAGTCTGGAGGGTGAAGCAGAAGAAGCAGAAGAAGGAGAAGGAGAAGGTGATGTCTGGAGGGCGAAGCAGAAGAAGCAGAAGAAGGAGAAGGAGAAGGTGAAGTCTGGAGGGTGAAGCAGAGGAAGCAGAAGAAGGAGAAGGAGAAGGTGAAGTCTGGAGGGTGAATCAGAAGAAGTAGAAGAAGGAGAAGGAGAAGGTGAAGTCAGGAGGGTGAAGCAGAAGAAGGAGAAGGAGAAGGTGAAGTCAGGAGGGTGAATCGGAAGAAGTAGAAGAAGGAGAAGGAGAAGGTGAAGTCTGGAGGGTGAATCAGAAGAAGTAGAAGAAGGAGAAGTAGAAGGTGAAGTCTGGAGGGTGAATCAGAAGAAGTAGAAGAAGGAGAAGGAGAAGGTGAAGTCTGGAGGGTGAATCAGAAGAAGCAGAAGAAGGAGAAGGAGAAGGTGAAGTCTGGAGGGAGAAGCAGAAGAAGTAGAAGAAGGAGAAGGAGAAGGTGAAGTCTGGAGGGTGAATCAGAAGAAGTAGAAGAAGGAGAAGGAGAAGGTGAAGTCTGGAGGGTGAATCAGAAGAAGCAGAAGAAGGAGAAGGAGAAGGTGAAGTCTGGAGGGTGAATCAGAAGAAGCAGAAGAAGGAGAAGGAGAAGGTGAAGTCTGGAGGGTGAAACAGAAGAAGCAGAATAAGGAGAAGGAGAAGGTGAAGTCAGGAGGGTGAATCAGAAGAAGCAGAAGAAGGAGAAGGAGAAGGTGAAGTAAGGAGGGTGAATCAGAAGAAGCAGAAGAAGGAGAAGGAGAAGGTGAAGTCTGGAGTGTGAAGCAGAAGAAGCAAAAGAAGGAGAAGGAGAAGGTGAAGTCTGGAGGGTGAATCAGAAGAAGTAGAAGAAGGAGAAGGAGAAGGTGAAGTCTGGAGGGTGAAGCAGAAGAAGTAGAAGAAGGAGAAGGAGAAGGTGAAGTCAGGAGGGTGAATCAGAAGAAGTAGAAGAAGGAGAAGGAGAAGGTGAAGTCAGGAGGGTGAATCAGAAGAAGCAGAAGAAGGAGAAGGAGAAGGTGAAGTCAGGAGGGTGAATCAGAAGAGGCAGAAGAAGGAGAAGGAGAAGGTGAAGTTAGGAGGGTGAATCATAAGAAGCAGAAGAAGGAGAAGGAGCAGGTGAAGTCAGGGGGGTGAAGCAGAAGAAGTAGAAGAAGGAGAAGGAGAAGGTGAAGTCAGGACGGTGAAGCAGAAGAAGCAGAAGAAGGAGAAGGAGAAGGTTAAGTCTGGAGGGCGCAGCAGAAGAAGCAGAAGAAGGAGAAGGAGAAGTTGAAGTCTAGAGGGTGAAGCAGAAGAAGCAGAAGAAGGAGAAGGAGAAGGTGAAGTCTGGAGGGTGAATCAGAAGAAGTAGAAGAAGGAGAAGGAGAAGGTGAAGTCAGGAGAGTGAAGCAGAAGAAGCAGAAGATGGAGAAGGAGAAGGTGAAGTCTGGAGGGCGAAGTAGAAGAAGCAGAAGAAGGAGAAGGAGAAGGTGAAGTCTGGAGGGTGAAGCAGAAGAAGCAGAAGAAGGAGAAGGAGAAGGTGAAGTCTGGAGGGTGAATCAGAAGAAGTAGAAGAAGGAGAAGGAGAATGTGAAGTCAGGAGGGTGAAGCAGAAGAAGCAGAAGAAGGAGAAGGAGAAGGTGAAGTCTGGAGGGTGAAGCAGAAGAAGCAGAAGAAGGAGCAGGAGAAGGTGAAGTCTGGAGGGTGAAGCAGAAGAAGCAGAAGAAGGAGAAGGAGAAGGTGAAGTCAGGAGGGTGAATCAGAAGAAGTAGAAGAAGGAGAAGGAGAAGGTGAAGTCTGGAGGGTGAATCAGAAGAAGCAGAAGAAGGAGAAGGAGAAGGTGAAGTCTGGAGGGTGAATCAGAAGAAGCAGAAGAAGGAGAAGGAGAAGATGAAGTCTGGAGGGTGAATCAGAAGAAGTAGAAGAAGGAGAAGGAGAAGGTGAGGTCTGGAGGGTCAATCAGAAGAAGCAGAAGAAGGAGAAGGAGAAGGTGAAGTCTGGAGGGTGAATCAGAAGAAGCAGAAGAAGGAGAAGGAGTAGGTGAAGTCTGGAGGGTGAATTAGAAGAAGCAGAAGAAGGAGAAGGAGAAGGTGAAGTCAGGAGGGTGAATCAGAAGAAGCAGAAGAAGGAGAAGGAGAAGGTAAAGTTAGGAGGGTGAATCAGAAGAAGCAGAAGAAGGAGAAGGAGCAGGTGAAGTCAGGGGGGTGAAACAGAAGAAGTAGAAGAAGGAGAAGGAGAAGGTGAAGTCAGGAGGGTGAAGCAGAAGAAGCAGAAGAAGGAGAAGGAGAAGGTGAAGTCTGGAGGGCGCAGCAGAAGAAGCAGAAGAAGGAGAAGGAGAAGGTGAAGTCTGGAGGGTGAAGCAGAAGAAGCAGAAGAAGGAGAAGGAGAAGGTGAAGTCTGGAGGGTGAATCAGAAGAAGTAGAAGAAGGAGAAGGAGAAGGTGAAGTCAGGAGAGTGAAGCAGAAGAAGCAGAAGAAGGAGAAGGAGAAGGTGAAGTCTGGAGGGTGAAGCAGAAGAAGCAGAAGAAGGAGAAGGAGAAGGTGATGTCTGGAGGGCGAAGCAGAAGAAGCAGAAGAAGGAGAAGGAGAAGGTGAAGTCTGGAGGGTGAAGCAGAGGAAGCAGAAGAAGGAGAAGGAGAAGGTGAAGTCTGGAGGGTGAATCAGAAGAAGTAGAAGAAGGAGAAGGAGAAGGTGAAGTCAGGAGGGTGAAGCAGAAGAAGGAGAAGGAGAAGGTGAAGTCAGGAGGGTGAATCGGAAGAAGTAGAAGAAGGAGAAGGAGAAGGTGAAGTCTGGAGGGTGAATCAGAAGAAGTAGAAGAAGGAGAAGTAGAAGGTGAAGTCTGGAGGGTGAATCAGAAGAAGTAGAAGAAGGAGAAGGAGAAGGTGAAGTCTGGAGGGTGAATCAGAAGAAGCAGAAGAAGGAGAAGGAGAAGGTGAAGTCTGGAGGGAGAAGCAGAAGAAGTAGAAGAAGGAGAAGGAGAAGGTGAAGTCTGGAGGGTGAATCAGAAGAAGTAGAAGAAGGAGAAGGAGAAGGTGAAGTCTGGAGGGTGAATCAGAAGAAGCAGAAGAAGGAGAAGGAGAAGGTGAAGTCTGGAGGGTGAATCAGAAGAAGCAGAAGAAGGAGAAGGAGAAGGTGAAGTCTGGAGGGTGAAACAGAAGAAGCAGAATAAGGAGAAGGAGAAGGTGAAGTCAGGAGGGTGAATCAGAAGAAGCAGAAGAAGGAGAAGGAGAAGGTGAAGTAAGGAGGGTGAATCAGAAGAAGCAGAAGAAGGAGAAGGAGAAGGTGAAGTCTGGAGTGTGAAGCAGAAGAAGCAAAAGAAGGAGAAGGAGAAGGTGAAGTCTGGAGGGTGAATCAGAAGAAGTAGAAGAAGGAGAAGGAGAAGGTGAAGTCTGGAGGGTGAAGCAGAAGAAGTAGAAGAAGGAGAAGGAGAAGGTGAAGTCAGGAGGGTGAATCAGAAGAAGTAGAAGAAGGAGAAGGAGAAGGTGAAGTCAGGAGGGTGAATCAGAAGAAGCAGAAGAAGGAGAAGGAGAAGGTGAAGTCAGGAGGGTGAATCAGAAGAGGCAGAAGAAGGAGAAGGAGAAGGTGAAGTTAGGAGGGTGAATCATAAGAAGCAGAAGAAGGAGAAGGAGCAGGTGAAGTCAGGGGGGTGAAGCAGAAGAAGTAGAAGAAGGAGAAGGAGAAGGTGAAGTCAGGACGGTGAAGCAGAAGAAGCAGAAGAAGGAGAAGGAGAAGGTTAAGTCTGGAGGGCGCAGCAGAAGAAGCAGAAGAAGGAGAAGGAGAAGTTGAAGTCTAGAGGGTGAAGCAGAAGAAGCAGAAGAAGGAGAAGGAGAAGGTGAAGTCTGGAGGGTGAATCAGAAGAAGTAGAAGAAGGAGAAGGAGAAGGTGAAGTCAGGAGAGTGAAGCAGAAGAAGCAGAAGATGGAGAAGGAGAAGGTGAAGTCTGGAGGGCGAAGTAGAAGAAGCAGAAGAAGGAGAAGGAGAAGGTGAAGTCTGGAGGGTGAAGCAGAAGAAGCAGAAGAAGGAGAAGGAGAAGGTGAAGTCTGGAGGGTGAATCAGAAGAAGTAGAAGAAGGAGAAGGAGAATGTGAAGTCAGGAGGGTGAAGCAGAAGAAGCAGAAGAAGGAGAAGGAGAAGGTGAAGTCTGGAGGGTGAAGCAGAAGAAGCAGAAGAAGGAGCAGGAGAAGGTGAAGTCTGGAGGGTGAAGCAGAAGAAGCAGAAGAAGGAGAAGGAGAAGGTGAAGTCAGGAGGGTGAATCAGAAGAAGTAGAAGAAGGAGAAGGAGAAGGTGAAGTCTGGAGGGTGAATCAGAAGAAGCAGAAGAAGGAGAAGGAGAAGGTGAAGTCTGGAGGGTGAATCAGAAGAAGCAGAAGAAGGAGAAGGAGAAGATGAAGTCTGGAGGGTGAATCAGAAGAAGTAGAAGAAGGAGAAGGAGAAGGTGAGGTCTGGAGGGTCAATCAGAAGAAGCAGAAGAAGGAGAAGGAGAAGGTGAAGTCTGGAGGGTGAATCAGAAGAAGCAGAAGAAGGAGAAGGAGTAGGTGAAGTCTGGAGGGTGAATTAGAAGAAGCAGAAGAAGGAGAAGGAGAAGGTGAAGTCAGGAGGGTGAATCAGAAGAAGCAGAAGAAGGAGAAGGAGAAGGTAAAGTTAGGAGGGTGAATCAGAAGAAGCAGAAGAAGGAGAAGGAGCAGGTGAAGTCAGGGGGGTGAAACAGAAGAAGTAGAAGAAGGAGAAGGAGAAGGTGAAGTCAGGAGGGTGAAGCAGAAGAAGCAGAAGAAGGAGAAGGAGAAGGTGAAGTCTGGAGGGCGCAGCAGAAGAAGCAGAAGAAGGAGAAGGAGAAGGTGAAGTCTGGAGGGTGAAGCAGAAGAAGCAGAAGAAGGAGAAGGAGAAGGTGAAGTCTGGAGGGTGAATCAGAAGAAGTAGAAGAAGGAGAAGGAGAAGGTGAAGTCAGGAGAGTGAAGCAGAAGAAGCAGAAGAAGGAGAAGGAGAAGGTGAAGTCTGGAGGGTGAAGCAGAAGAAGCAGAAGAAGGAGAAGGAGAAGGTGATGTCTGGAGGGCGAAGCAGAAGAAGCAGAAGAAGGAGAAGGAGAAGGTGAAGTCTGGAGGGTGAAGCAGAGGAAGCAGAAGAAGGAGAAGGAGAAGGTGAAGTCTGGAGGGTGAATCAGAAGAAGTAGAAGAAGGAGAAGGAGAAGGTGAAGTCAGGAGGGTGAAGCAGAAGAAGGAGAAGGAGAAGGTGAAGTCAGGAGGGTGAATCGGAAGAAGTAGAAGAAGGAGAAGGAGAAGGTGAAGTCTGGAGGGTGAATCAGAAGAAGTAGAAGAAGGAGAAGTAGAAGGTGAAGTCTGGAGGGTGAATCAGAAGAAGTAGAAGAAGGAGAAGGAGAAGGTGAAGTCTGGAGGGTGAATCAGAAGAAGCAGAAGAAGGAGAAGGAGAAGGTGAAGTCTGGAGGGAGAAGCAGAAGAAGTAGAAGAAGGAGAAGGAGAAGGTGAAGTCTGGAGGGTGAATCAGAAGAAGTAGAAGAAGGAGAAGGAGAAGGTGAAGTCTGGAGGGTGAATCAGAAGAAGCAGAAGAAGGAGAAGGAGAAGGTGAAGTCTGGAGGGTGAATCAGAAGAAGCAGAAGAAGGAGAAGGAGAAGGTGAAGTCTGGAGGGTGAAACAGAAGAAGCAGAATAAGGAGAAGGAGAAGGTGAAGTCAGGAGGGTGAATCAGAAGAAGCAGAAGAAGGAGAAGGAGAAGGTGAAGTAAGGAGGGTGAATCAGAAGAAGCAGAAGAAGGAGAAGGAGAAGGTGAAGTCTGGAGTGTGAAGCAGAAGAAGCAAAAGAAGGAGAAGGAGAAGGTGAAGTCTGGAGGGTGAATCAGAAGAAGTAGAAGAAGGAGAAGGAGAAGGTGAAGTCTGGAGGGTGAAGCAGAAGAAGTAGAAGAAGGAGAAGGAGAAGGTGAAGTCAGGAGGGTGAATCAGAAGAAGTAGAAGAAGGAGAAGGAGAAGGTGAAGTCAGGAGGGTGAATCAGAAGAAGCAGAAGAAGGAGAAGGAGAAGGTGAAGTCTGGAGGGTGAAACAGAAGAATCAGAAGAAGGAGAAGGAGAAGGTGAAGTCTGGAGGGTGAATCAGAAGAAGCAGAAGATAGAGAAGGAGAAGGTGAAGTCTGGAGGGTGAATCAGAAGAAGCAGAAGAAGGAGAAGGAGAAGGTGAAGTCTGGAGGGAGAAGCAGAAGAAGTAGAAGAAGGAGAAGGAGAAGGTGAAGTCTGGAGGGTGAATCAGAAGAAGTAGAAGAAGGAGAAGGAGAAGGTGAAGTCTGGAGGGTGAATCAGAAGAAGCAGAAGAAGGAGAAGGAGAAGGTGAAGTCTGGAGGGTGAATCAGAAGAAGCAGAAGAAGGAGAAGGAGAAGGTGAAGTCTGGAGGGTGAAGCAGAAGAAGTAGAAGAAGGAGAAGGAGAAGGTGTAGTCTGGAGGGTGAATCAGAAGAAGTAGACGAAGGAGAAGCAGAAGGTGAAGTCTGGAGGGTGAACCAGTAGAAGCAGAAGAAGGAGAAGGAGAAGGTGAAGTCTGGAGGGTGAATCAGAAGAAGTAGAAGAAGGAGAAGGAGAAGGTGAAGTCTGGAGGGTGAATCAGAAGAAGCAGAAGAAGGAGAAGGAGAAGGTGAAGTCTGGAGGGTGAAGCAGAAGAAGCAGAAGAAGGAGAAGGAGAAGGTGATGTCTGGAGGGCGAAGCAGAAGAAGCAGAAGAAGGAGAAGGAGAAGGTGAAGTCTGGAGGGTGAAGCAGAGGAAGCAGAAGAAGGAGAAGGAGAAGGTGAAGTCTGGAGGGTGAATCAGAAGAAGTAGAAGAAGGAGAAGGAGAAGGTGAAGTCAGGAGGGTGAAGCAGAAGAAGGAGAAGGAGAAGGTGAAGTCAGGAGGGTGAATCGGAAGAAGTACAAGAAGGAGAAGGAGAAGGTGAAGTCTGGAGGGTGAATCAGAAGAAGTAGAAGAAGGAGAAGTAGAAGGTGAAGTCTGGAGGGTGAATCAGAAGAAGTAGAAGAAGGAGAAGGAGAAGGTGAAGTCTGGAGGGTGAATCAGAAGAAGCAGAAGAAGGAGAAGGAGAAGGTGAAGTCTGGAGGGAGAAGCAGAAGAAGTAGAAGAAGGAGAAGGAGAAGGTGAAGTCTGGAGGGTGAATCAGAAGAAGTAGAAGAAGGAGAAGGAGAAGGTGAAGTCTGGAGGGTGAATCAGAAGAAGCAGAAGAAGGAAAAGGAGAAGGTGAAGTCTGGAGGGTGAATCAGAAGAAGCAGAAGAAGGAGAAGGAGAAGGTGAAGTCTGGAGGGTGAAACAGAAGAAGCAGAATAAGGAGAAGGAGAAGGTGAAGTCAGGAGGGTGAATCAGAAGAAGCAGAAGAAGGAGAAGGAGAAGGTGAAGTAAGGAGGGTGAATCAGAAGAAGCAGAAGAAGGAGAAGGAGAAGGTGAAGTCTGGAGTGTGAAGCAGAAGAAGCAAAAGAAGGAGAAGGAGAAGGTGAAGTCTGGAGGGTGAATCAGAAGAAGTAGAAGAAGGAGAAGGAGAAGGTGAAGTCTGGAGGGTGAAGCAGAAGAAGTAGAAGAAGGATAAGGAGAAGGTGAAGTCAGGAGGGTGAATCAGAAGAAGTAGAAGAAGGAGAAGGAGAAGGTGAAGTCAGGAGGGTGAATCAGAAGAAGCAGAAGAAGGAGAAGGAGAAGGTGAAGTCTGGAGGGTGAAACAGAAGAAACAGAAGAAGGAGAAGGAGAAGGTGAAGTCTGGAGGGTGAATCAGAAGAAGCAGAAGAAAGAGAAGGAGAAGGTGAAGTCTGGAGGGTGAATCAGAAGAAGCAGAAGAAGGAGAAGGAGAAGGTGAAGTCTGGAGGGAGAAGCAGAAGAAGTAGAAGAAGGAGAAGGAGAAGGTGAAGTCTGGAGGGTGAATCAGAAGAAGTAGAAGAAGGAGAAGGAGAAGGTGAAGTCTGGAGGGTGAATCAGAAGAAGTCGAAGAAGGAGAAGGAGAAGGTGAAGTCTGGAGGGTGAATCAGAAGAAACAGAAGAAGGAGAAGGAGAAGGTGAAGTCTGGAGGGTGAATCAGAAGAAGTAGAAGAAGGAGAAGGAGAAGGTTAGTCTGGAGGGTGAATCAGAAGAAGTAGACGAAGGAGAAGCAGAAGGTGAAGTCTGGAGGGTGAACCAGAAGAAGCAGAAGAAGGAGAAGGAGAAGGTGAAGTCTGGAGGGTGAATCAGAAGAAGTAGAAGAAGGAGAAGGAGAAGGTGAAGTCTGGAGGGTGAATCAGAAGAAGCAGAAGAAGGAGAAGGAGAAGGTGAAGTCTGGAGGGTGAATCAGAAGAAGCAGAAGAAGGAGAAGGAGAAGGTGAAGTCTGGAGGGTGAAACAGAAGAAGCAGAATAAGGAGAAGGAGAAGGTGAAGTCAGGAGTGTGAATCAGAAGAAGCAGAAGAAGGAGAAGGAGAAGGTGAAGTAAGGAGGGTGAATCAGAAGAAGCAGAAGAAGGAGAAGGAGAAGGTGAAGTCTGGAGTGTGAAGCAGAAGAAGCAAAAGAAGGAGAAGGAGAAGGTGAAGTCTGGAGGGTGAATCAGAAGAAGTAGAAGAAGGAGAAGGAGAAGGTGAAGTCTGCAGGGGGAAGCAGAAGAAGTAGAAGAAGGAGAAGGAGAAGGTGAAGTCAGGAGGGTGAATCAGAAGAAGTAGAAGAAGGAGAAGGAGAAGGTGAAGTCAGGAGGGTGAATCAGAAGAAGCAGAAGAAGGAGAAGGAGAAGGTGAAGTCTGGAGGGTGAATCAGAAGAATCAGAAGAAGGAGAAGGAGAAGGTGAAGTCTGGAGGGTGAATCAGAAGAAGCAGAAGAAAGAGAAGGAGAAGGTGAAGTCTGGAGGGTGAATCAGAAGAAGTAGAAGAAGGAGAAGGTGAAGTCTGGAGGGTGAATCAGAAAAAGGAGAAGAAGGAGAAGGAGAAGGTGAAGTCTGGAGGGTGAATCAGAAGAAGCAGAAGAAGGAGAAGGAGAAGGTGAAGTCTGGAGGGTGAATCAGAAGAAGCAGAAGAAGGAGAAGGAGAAGGTGAAGTCTGGAGGGTGAATCAGAAGAAGCAGAATAAGGAGAAGGAGAAGGTGAAGTCTGGAGGGTGAATCAGAAGAAGCAGAAAAAGGAGAAGCAGAAGGTGAAGTCTGAAGGGTGAATCAGAAGAAGTAGAAGAAGGAGAAGGAGAAGGTGAAGTCTGCAGGGGGAAGCAGAAGAAGTAGAAGAAGGAGAAGGAGAAGGTGAAGTCAGGAGGGTGAATCAGAAGAAGTAGAAGAAGGAGAAGGAGAAGGTGAAGTCAGGAGGGTGAATCAGAAGAAGCAGAAGAAGGAGAAGGAGAAGGTGAAGTCTGGAGGGTGAATCAGAAGAATCAGAAGAAGGAGAAGGAGAAGGTGAAGTCAGGAGAGTGAAGCAGAAGAAGCAGAAAAAGGAGAAGGAGAAGGTGAAGTCTGGAGGGTGAAGCAGAAGAAGCAGAAGAAGGAGAAGGAGATGGTGAAGTCTGGAGGGTGAATCAGAAGAAGTAGAAGAAGGAGAAGGAGAAGGTGAAGTCAGGAGGGTGAAGCAGAAGAAGCAGAAGAAGGAGAAGGAGAAGGTGAAGTCTGGAGGGTGAAGCAGAAGAAGCAGAAGAAGGAGCAGGAGAAGGTGAAGTCTGGAGGGTGAAGCAGAAGAAGCAGAAGAAGGAGAAGGAGAAGGTGAAGTCAGGAGGGTGAATCAGAAGAAGTAGAAGAAGGAGAAGGAGAAGGTGAAGTCTGGAGGGTGAATCAGAAGAAGCAGAAGAAGGAGAAGGAGAAGGTGAAGTCTGGAGGGTGAATCAGAAGAAGCAGAAGAAGGAGAAGGAGAAGATGAAGTCTGGAGGGTGAATCAGAAGAAGTAGAAGAAGGAGAAGGAGAAGGTGAGGTCTGGAGGGTCAATCAGAAGAAGCAGAAGAAGGAGAAGGAGAAGGTGAAGTCTGGAGGGTGAATCAGAAGAAGCAGAAGAAGGAGAAGGAGTAGGTGAAGTCTGGAGGGTGAATTAGAAGAAGCAGACGAAGGAGAAGGAGAAGGTGAAGTCAGGAGGGTGAATCAGAAGAAGCAGAAGAAGGAGAAGGAGAAGGTAAAGTTAGGAGGGTGAATCAGAAGAAGCAGAAGAAGGAGAAGGAGCAGGTGAAGTCAGGGGGGTGAAACAGAAGAAGTAGAAGAAGGAGAAGGAGAAGGTGAAGTCAGGAGGGTGAAGCAGAAGAAGCAGAAGAAGGAGAAGGAGAAGGTGAAGTCTGGAGGGCGCAGCAGAAGAAGCAGAAGAAGGAGAAGGAGAAGGTGAAGTCTGGAGGGTGAAGCAGAAGAAGCAGAAGAAGGAGAAGGAGAAGGTGAAGTCTGGAGGGTGAATCAGAAGAAGTAGAAGAAGGAGAAGGAGAAGGTGAAGTCAGGAGAGTGAAGCAGAAGAAGCAGAAGAAGGAGAAGGAGAAGGTGATGTCTGGAGGGCGAAGCAGAAGAAGCAGAAGAAGGAGAAGGAGAAGGTGAAGTCTGGAGGGTGAAGCAGAGGAAGCAGAAGAAGGAGAAGGAGAAGGTGAAGTCTGGAGGGTGAATCAGAAGAAGTAGAAGAAGGAGAAGGAGAAGGTGAAGTCAGGAGGGTGAAGCAGAAGAAGGAGAAGGAGAAGGTGAAGTCAGGAGGGTGAATCGGAAGAAGTAGAAGAAGGAGAAGGAGAAGGTGAAGTCTGGAGGGTGAATCAGAAGAAGTAGAAGAAGGAGAAGGAGAAGGTGAAGTCTGGAGGGTGAATCAGAAGAAGCAGAAGAAGGAGAAGTCTGGAGGGAGAAGCAGAAGAAGTAGAAGAAGGAGAAGGAGAAGGTGAAGTCTGGAGGGTGAATCAGAAGAAGTAGAAGAAGGAGAAGGAGAAGGTGAAGTCTGGAGGGTGAATCAGAAGAAGCAGAAGAAGGAGAAGGAGAAGGTGAAGTCTGGAGGGTGAATCAGAAGAAGCAGAAGAAGGAGAAGGAGAAGGTGAAGTCTGGAGGGTGAAACAGAAGAAGCAGAATAAGGAGAAGGAGAAGGTGAAGTCAGGAGGGTGAATCAGAAGAAGCAGAAGAAGGAGAAGGAGAAGGTGAAGTAAGGAGGGTGAATCAGAAGAAGCAGAAGAAGGAGAAGGAGAAGGTGAAGTCTGGAGTGTGAAGCAGAAGAAGCAAAAGAAGGAGAAGGAGAAGGTGAAGTCTGGAGGGTGAATCAGAAGAAGTAGAAGAAGGAGAAGGAGAAGGTGAAGTCTGGAGGGTGAAGCAGAAGAAGTAGAAGAAGGAGAAGGAGAAGGTGAAGTCAGGAGGGTGAATCAGAAGAAGTAGAAGAAGGAGAAGGAGAAGGTGAAGTCAGGAGGGTGAATCAGAAGAAGCAGAAGAAGGAGAAGGAGAAGGTGAAGTCTGGAGGGTGAAACAGAAGAGTCAGAAGAAGGAGAAGGAGAAGGTGAAGTCTGGAGGGTGAATCAGAAGAAGCAGAAGAAAGAGAAGGAGAAGGTGAAGTCTGGAGGGTGAATCAGAAGAAGCAGAAGAAGGAGAAGGAGAAGGTGAAGTCTGGAGGGAGAAGCAGAAGAAGTAGAAGAAGGAGAAGGAGAAGGTGAAGTCTGGAGGGTGAATCAGAAGAAGTAGAAGAAGGAGAAGGAGAAGGTGAAGTCTGGAGGGTGAATCAGAAGAAGTCGAAGAAGGAGAAGGAGAAGGTGAAGTCTGGAGGGTGAATCAGAAGAAACAGAAGAAGGAGAAGGAGAAGGTGAAGTCTGGAGGGTGAATCAGAAGAAGTAGAAGAAGGAGAAGGAGAAGGTGTAGTCTGGAGGGTGAATCAGAAGAAGTAGACGAAGGAGAAGCAGAAGGTGAAGTCTGGAGGGTGAACCAGAAGAAGCAGAAGAAGGAGAAGGAGAAGGTGAAGTCTGGAGGGTGAATCAGAAGAAGTAGAAGAAGGAGAAGGAGAAGGTGAAGTCTGGAGGGTGAATCAGAAGAAGCAGAAGAAGGAGAAGGAGAAGGTGAAGTCTGGAGGGTGAATCAGAAGAAGCAGAAGAAGGAGAAGGAGAAGGTGAAGTCTGGAGGGTGAAGCAGAAGAAGCAGAAGAAGGAGAAGGAGAAGGTGATGTCTGGAGGGCGAAGCAGAAGAAGCAGAAGAAGGAGAAGGAGAAGGTGAAGTCTGGAGGGTGAAGCAGAGGAAGCAGAAGAAGGAGAAGGAGAAGGTGAAGTCTGGAGGGTGAATCAGAAGAAGTAGAAGAAGGAGAAGGAGAAGGTGAAGTCAGGAGGGTGAAGCAGAAGAAGGAGAAGGAGAAGATGAAGTCAGGAGGGTGAATCGGAAGAAGTAGAAGAAGGAGAAGGAGAAGGTGAAGTCTGGAGGGTGAATCAGAAGAAGTAGAAGAAGGAGGAGAAGGTGAAGTCAGGAGGGTGAATCAGAAGAAGCAGAAGAAGGAGAAGGAGAAGGTGAAGTCTGGAGGGTGAAACAGAAGAGTCAGAAGAAGGAGAAGGAGAAGGTGAAGTCTGGAGGGTGAATCAGAAGAAGCAGAAGAAAGAGAAGGAGAAGGTGAAGTCTGGAGGGTGAATCAGAAGAAGCAGAAGAAGGAGAAGGAGAAGGTGAAGTCTGGAGGGAGAAGCAGAAGAAGTAGAAGAAGGAGAAGGAGAAGGTGAAGTCTGGAGGGTGAATCAGAAGAAGTAGAAGAAGGAGAAGGAGAAGGTGAAGTCTGGAGGGTGAATCAGAAGAAGTCGAAGAAGGAGAAGGAGAAGGTGAAGTCTGGAGGGTGAATCAGAAGAAACAGAAGAAGGAGAAGGAGAAGGTGAAGTCTGGAGGGTGAATCAGAAGAAGTAGAAGAAGGAGAAGGAGAAGGTGTAGTCTGGAGGGTGAATCAGAAGAAGTAGACGAAGGAGAAGCAGAAGGTGAAGTCTGGAGGGTGAACCAGAAGAAGCAGAAGAAGGAGAAGGAGAAGGTGAAGTCTGGAGGGTGAATCAGAAGAAGTAGAAGAAGGAGAAGGAGAAGGTGAAGTCTGGAGGGTGAATCAGAAGAAGCAGAAGAAGGAGAAGGAGAAGGTGAAGTCTGGAGGGTGAATCAGAAGAAGCAGAAGAAGGAGAAGGAGAAGGTGAAGTCAGGAGGGTGAAGCAGAAGAAGGAGAAGGAGAAGATGAAGTCAGGAGGGTGAATCGGAAGAAGTAGAAGAAGGAGAAGGAGAAGGTGAAGTCTGGAGGGTGAATCAGAAGAAGTAGAAGAAGGAGAAGTAGAAGGTGAAGTCTGGAGGGTGAATCAGAAGAAGTAGAAGAAGGAGAAGGAGAAGGTGAAGTCTGGAGGGTGAATCAGAAGAAGCAGAATAAGGAGAAGGAGAAGGTGAAGTCAGGAGGGTGAATCAGAAGAAGCAGAAGAAGGAGAAGGAGAAGGTGAAGTAAGGAGGGTGAGTCAGAAGAAGCAGAAGAAGGAGAAGGAGAAGGTGAAGTCTGGAGTGTGAAGCAGAAGAAGCAAAAGAAGGAGAAGGAGAAGGTGAAGTCTGGAGGGTGAATCAGAAGAAGTAGAAGAAGGAGAAGGAGAAGGTGAAGTCTGGAGGGTGAAGCAGAAGAAGTAGAAGAAGGAGAAGGAGAAGGTGAAGTCAGGAGGGTGAATCAGAAGAAGTAGAAGAAGGAGAAGGAGAAGGTGAAGTCAAGAGGGTGAATCAGAAGAAGCAGAAGAAGGAGAAGGAGAAGGTGAAGTCTGGAGGGTGAAACAGAAGAATCAGAAGAAGGAGAAGGAGAAGGTGAAGTCTGCAGGGTGAATCAGAAGAAGCAGAAGAAAGAGAAGGAGAAGGTGAAGTCTGGAGGGTGAATCAGAAGAAGCAGAAGAAGGAGAAGGAGAAGCTGAAGTCTGGAGGGAGAAGCAGAAGAAGTAGAAGAAGGAGAAGGAGAAGGTGAAGTCTGGAGGGTGAATCAGAAGAAGTAGAAGAAGGAGAAGGAGAAGGTGAAGTCTGGAGGGTGAATCAGAAGAAGTCGAAGAAGGAGAAGGAGAAGGTGAAGTCTGGAGGGTGAATCAGAAGAAACAGAAGAAGGAGAAGGAGAAGGTGAAGTCTGGAGGGTGAATCAGAAGAAGTAGAAGAAGGAGAAGGAGAAGGTGTAGTCTGGAGGGTGAATCAGAAGAAGTAGACGAAGGAGAAGCAGAAGGTGAAGTCTGGAGGGTGAACCAGAAGAAGCAGAAGAAGGAGAAGGAGAAGGTGAAGTCTGGAGGGTGAATCAGAAGAAGTAGAAGAAGGAGAAGGAGAAGGTGAAGTCTGGAGGGTGAATCAGAAGAAGCAGAAGAAGGAGAAGGAGAAGGTGAAGTCTGGAGGGTGAAGCAGAAGAAGCAGAAGAAGGAGAAGGAGAAGGTGAAGTCTGGAGGGTGAAACAGAAGAAGCAGAATAAGGAGAAGGAGAAGGTGAAGTCAGGAGTGTGAATCAGAAGAAGCAGAAGAAGGAGAAGGAGAAGGTGAAGTAAGGAGGGTGAATCAGAAGAAGCAGAAGAAGGAGAAGGAGAAGGTGAAGTCTGGAGTGTGAAGCAGAAGAAGCAAAAGAAGGAGAAGGAGAAGGTGAAGTCTGGAGGGTGAATCAGAAGAAGTAGAAGAAGGAGAAGGAGAAGGTGAAGTCTGCAGGGGGAAGCAGAAGAAGTAGAAGAAGGAGAAGGAGAAGGTGAAGTCAGGAGGGTGAATCAGAAGAAGTAGAAGAAGGAGAAGGAGAAGGTGATGTCAGGAGGGTGAATCAGAAGAAGCAGAAGAAGGAGAAGGAGAAGGTGAAGTCTGGAGGGTGTATCAGAAGAATCAGGAGAAGGAGAAGGTGAAGTCTGGAGGGTGAATCAGAAGAAGCAGAAGAAAGAGAAGGAGAAGGTGAAGTCTGGAGGGTGAATCAGAAGAAGTAGAAGAAGGAGAAGGTGAAGTCTGGAGGGTGAATAAGAAGAAGCAGAAGAAGGAGAAGGAGAAGGTGAAGTCTGGAGGGTGAATCAGAAGAAGCAGAAGAAGGAGAAGGAGAAGGTGAAGTCTGGAGGGTGAATCAGAAGAAGCAGAATAAGGAGAAGGAGAAGGTGAAGTCTGGAGGGTGAATCAGAAGAAGCAGAAGAAGGAGAAGGAGAAGGTGAAGTCTGGAGGGTGAATCAGAAGAAGCAGAAGAAGGAGAAGGAGAAGGTGAAGTCTGGAGGGTGAATCAGAAGAAGCAGAATAAGGAGAAGGAGAAGGTGAAGTCTGGAGGGTGAATCAGAAGAAGCAGAAAAAGGAGAAGCAGAAGGTGAAGTCTGAAGGGTGAATCAGAAGAAGTAGAAGAAGGAGAAGGAGAAGGTGAAGTCTGCAGGGGGAAGCAGAAGAAGAAGAAGAAGGAGAAGGAGAAGGTGAAGTCAGGAGGGTGAATCAGAAGAAGTAGAAGAAGGAGAAGGAGAAGGTGAAGTCAGGAGGGTGAATCAGAAGAAGCAGAAGAAGGAGAAGGAGAAGGTGAAGTCTGGAGGGTGAATCAGAAGAATCAGAAGAAGGAGAAGGAGAAGGTGAAGTCTGGAGGGTGAATCAGAAGAAGCAGAAGAAAGAGAAGGAGAAGGTGAAGTCTGGAGGGTGAATCAGAAGAAGTAGAAGAAGGAGAAGGAGAAGGTGAAGTCTGGAGGGTGAATCAGAAAAAGCAGAAGAAGGAGAAGGAGAAGGTGAAGTCTGGAGGGTGAATCAGAAGAAGCAGAAGAAGGAGAAGGAGAAGGTGAAGTCTGGAGGGTGAATCAGAAGAAGCAGAATAAGGAGAAGGAGAAGGTGAAGTCTGGAGGGTGAATCAGAAGAAGCAGAAAAAGGAGAAGCAGAAGGTGAAGTCTGAAGGGTGAATCAGAAGAAGTAGAAGAAGGAGAAGGAGAAGGTGAAGTCTGGAGGGTGAAGCAGAAGAAGTAGAAGAAGGAGAAGGAGAAGGTGAAGTCAGGAGGGTGAATCAGAAGAAGTAGAAGAAGGAGAAGGAGAAGGTGAAGTCAGGAGGGTGAATCAGAAGAAGCAGAAGAAGGAGAAGGAGAAGGTGAAGTCTGGAGGGTGAATCAGAAGAATCAGAAGAAGGAGAAGGAGAAGGTGAAGTCTGGAGGGTGAATCAGAAGAAGCAGAGGAAAGAGAAGGAGAAGGTGAAGTCTGGAGGGTGAAGCAGAAGAAACAGAAGAAGGAGAAGGAGAAGGTGAAGACTGGAGGGTGAATCAGAAGAAGTAGAAGAAGGAGAAGGAGAAGGTGAAGTCTGGAGGGTGAATCAGAAGAAGTAGAAGAAGGAGAAGGAGAAGGTGAAGTCTGGAGGGTGAATCAGAAGAAGTAGAAGAAGGAGAAGGAGAAGGTGAGGTCTGGAGGGTGAATCAGAAGAATCAGAAGAAGGAGAAGGAGAAGGTGAAGTCTGGAGGGTGAATCAGAAGAAGCAGAGGAAAGAGAAGGAGAAGGTGAAGTCTGGAGGGTGAAGCAGAAGAAACAGAAGAAGGAGAAGGAGAAGGTGAAGACTGGAGGGTGAATCAGAAGAAGCAGAAGAAGGAGAAGGAGAAGGTGAAGTCTGGAGGGTGAATCAGAAGAAGCAGAAGAAGGAGAAGGAGAAGATGAAGTCTGGAGGGTGAATCAGAAGAAGTAGAAGAAGGAGAAGGAGAAGGTGAGGTCTGGAGGGTGAATCAGAAGAAGCAGAAGAAGGAGAAGGAGAAGGTGAAGTCTGGAGGGTGAATCAGAAGAAGTAGAAGAAGGAGAAGGAGAAGGTGAAGTCAGGAGGGTGAATCAGAAGAAGTAGAAGAAGGAGAAGGAGAAGGTGAAGTCAGGAGGGTGAATCAGAAGAAGCAGAAGAAGGAGAAGGAGAAGGTGAAGTAAGGAGGGTGAATCAGAAGAAGCAGAAGAAGGAGAAGGAGAAGGTGAAGTCTGGAGTGTGAAGCAGAAGAAGCAAAAGAAGGAGAAGGAGAAGGTGAAGTCTGGAGGGTGAATCAGAAGAAGTAGAAGAAGGAGAAGGAGAAGGTGAAGTCTGCAGGGGGAAGCAGAAGAAGTAGAAGAAGGAGAAGGAGAAGGTGAAGTCAGGAGGGTGAATCAGAAGAAGCAGAAGAAGGAGAAGGAGAAGGTGAAGTCTGGAGGGTGAATCAGAAGAATCAGAAGAAGGAGAAGGAGAAGGTGAAGTCTGGAGGGTGAATCAGAAGAAGCAGAAGAAAGAGAAGGAGAAGGTGAAGTCTGGAGGGTGAATCAGAAGAAGTAGAAGAAGGAGAAGGAGAAGGTGAAGTCTGGAGGGTGAATCAGAAAAAGCAGAAGAAGGAGAAGGAGAAGGTGAAGTCTGGAGGGTGAATCAGAAGAAGCAGAAGAAGGAGAAGGAGAAGGTGAAGTCTGGAGGGTGAATCAGAAGAAGCAGAAGAAGGAGAAGGAGAAGGTGAAGTCTGGAGGGTGAATCAGAAGAAGCAGAATAAGGAGAAGGAGAAGGTGAAGTCTGGAGGGTGAATCAGAAGAAGCAGAAAAAGGAGAAGCAGAAGGTAAAGTCTGAAGGGTGAATCAGAAGAAGTAGAAGAAGGAGAAGGAGAAGGTGAAGTCTGGAGGGTGAAGCAGAAGAAGTAGAAGAAGGAGAAGGAGAAGGTGAAGTCAGGAGGGTGAATCAGAAGAAGTAGAAGAAGGAGAAGGAGAAGGTGAAGTCAGGAGGGTGAATCAGAAGAAGCAGAAGAAGGAGAAGGAGAAGGTGAAGTCTGGAGGGTGAATCAGAAGAATCAGAAGAAGGAGAAGGAGAATTGAAGTCTGGAGGGTGAATCAGAAGAAGCAGAAGAAAGAGAAGGAGAAGGTGAAGTCTGGAGGGTGAAGCAGAAGAAACAGAAGAAGGAGAAGGAGAAGGTGAAGACTGGAGGGTGAATCAGAAGAAGTAGAAGAAGGAGAAGGAGAAGGTGAAGTCTGTAGGGTGAATCAGAAGAAGTAGAAGAAGGAGAAGGAGAAGGTGAAGTCTGGAGGGTGAATCAGAAGAAGCAGAAGAAGGAGAAGTTGAAGGTGAAGTCTGGAGGGTGAATCAGAAGAAGCAGAAGAAGGAGAAGGAGAAGATGAAGTCTGGAGGGTGAATCAGAAGAAGTAGAAGAAGGAGAAGGAGAAGGTGAGGTCTGGAGGGTGAATCAGAAGAAGCAGAAGAAGGAGAAGGAGAAGGTGAAGTCTGGAGGGTGAATCAGAAGATGCAGAAGAAGGAGAAGGAGAAGGTGAAGTCTGGACGGTGAATCAGAAGAAGCAGAAGAAGGAGAAGGAGAAGGTGAAGTCAGGAGGGTGAATCAGAAGAAGCAGAAGAAGGAGAAGGAGAAGGTGAAGTTAGGAGGGTGAATCAGAAGAAGCAGAAGAAGGAGAAGGAGCAGGTGATGTCAGGGGGATGAAGCAGAAGAAGTAGAAGAAGGAGAAGGAGAAGGTGAAGTCAGGACGGTGAAGCAGAAGAAGCAGAAGAAGGAGAAGGAGAAGGTGAAGTCTGGAGGGTGAATCAGAAGAAGTAGAAGAAGGAGAAGGAGAAGGTCAAGTATGGAGGGTGAATCAGAAGAAGTAGAATAAGGAGAAGGAGAAGGTGAAGTCTGGAGGGTGAAGCAGAAGAAGTAGAAGAAGGAGAAGGAGAAGGTGAAGTCAGGAGGGTGAATCAGAAGAAGTAGAAGAAGGAGAAGGAGAAGGTGATGTCAGGAGGGTGAATCAGAAGAAGCAGAAGAAGGAGAAGGAGAAGGTGAAGTCTGGAGGGTGAATCAGAAGAATCAGAAGAAGGAGAAGGAGAAGGTGAAGTCTGGAGGGTGAATCAGAAGAAGCAGAAGAAAGAGAAGGAGAAGGTGAAGCCTGGAGGGTGAATCAGAAGAAGTAAAAGAAGGAGAAGGAGAAGGTGAAGTCTGGAGTGTGAATCAGAAGAAGCAGAAGAAGGAGAAGGAGAAGGTGAAGTCTAGAGGGTGAATCAGAAGAAGCAGAATAAGGAGAAGGAGAAGGTGAAGTCTGGAGGGTGAATCAGAAGAAGCAGAAGAAGGAGAAGGAGAAGGTGAAGTCTGGAGGGTGAATCAGAAGAAGTAGAAGAAGGAGAAGGAGAAGGTGAAGTCAGGAGGGTGAATCAGAAGAAGTAGAAGAAGGAGAAGGAGAAGGTGAAGTCAGGAGGGTGAATCAGAAGAAGCAGAAGAAGGAGAAGGAGAAGGTGAAGTCTGGAGGGTGAATCAGAAGAATCAGAAGAAGGAGAAGGAGAAGGTGAAGTCTGGAGGGTGAATCAGAAGAAGCAGAGGAAGGAGAAGGAGAAGGTGAAGTCTGGAGGGTGAATCAGAAGAAGCAGAATAAGGAGAAGGAGAAGGTGAAGTCTGGAGGGTGAATCAGAAGAAGCAGAATAAGGAGAAAGAGAAGGTGAAGTCTGGAGGGTGAATCAGAAGAAGCAGAAGAAGGAGAAGGAGAAGATGAAGTCTGGAGGGTGAATCAGAAGAAGTAGAAGAAGGAGAAGGAGAAGGTGAAGTCTGGAGGGTGAAGCAGAAGAAGTAGAAGAAGGAGAAGGAGAAGGTGAAGTCAGGAGGGTGAATCAGAAGAAGTAGAAGAAGAAGTAGGAGAAGGTGAAGTCAGGAGGGTGAATCAGAAGAAGCAGAAGAAGGAGAAGGAGAAGGTGAAGTCTGGAGGGTGAATCAGAAGAATCAGAAGAAGGAGAAGTAGAAGGTGAAGTCTGGAGGGTGAATCAGAAGAAGCAGAAGAAAGAGAAGGAGAAGGTGAAGTCTGGAGGGTGAAGCAGAAGAAACAGAAGAAGGAGAAGGAGAAGGTGAAGACTGGAGGGTGAATCAGAAGAAGTAGAAGAAGGAGAAGGAGAAGGTGAAGTCTGGAGGGTGAATCAGAAGAAGTAGAAGAAGGAGAAGGATAAGGTGAAGTCTGGAGGGTGAATCAGAAGAAGCAGAAGAAGGAGAAGGAGAAGGTGAAGTCTGGAGGGTGAATCAGAAGAAGCAGAAGAAGGAGAATGAGAAGATGAAGTCTGGAGGGTGAATCAGAAGAAGTAGAAGAAGGAGAAGGAGAAGGTGAAGTCTGGAGGGTGAATCAGAAGTAGTAGAAGAAGGAGAAGGAGAAGGTGAAGTCTGGACGGTGAATCAGAAGAAACAGAAGAAGGAGAAGGTGAAGTCTGGAGGGTGAATCAGAAGAAGTAGAAGAAGGAGAAGGAGAAGGTGTAGTCTGGAGGGTGAATCAGAAGAAGTAGACGAAGGAGAAGGAGAAGGTGAAGTCTGGAGGGTGAATCAGAAGAAGCAGAAGAAGGAGAAGGAGAAGGTGAAGTCTGGAGGGTGAATCAGAAGAAGCAGAAGAAGGAGAAGGAGAAGGTGAAGTCTGGAGGGTGAATCAGAAGAAGCAGAATAAGGAGAAGGAGAAGGTGAAGTCTGGAGGGTGAATCAGAAGAAGCAGAAAAAGGAGAAGGAGAAGGTGAAGTCTGAAGGGTGAATCAGAAGAAGTAGAAGAAGGAGAAGGAGAAGGTGAAGTCTGGAGGGTGAAGCAGAAGAAGTAGAAGAAGGAGCAGGAGAAGGTGAAGTCAGGAGGGTGAATCAGAAGAAGTAGAAGAAGGAGAAGGAGAAGATGAAGTCAGGAGGGTGAATCATAAGAAGCAGAAGAAGGAGAAGGAGAAGGTGAAGTCTGGAGGGTGAATCAGAAGAATCAGAAGAAGGAGAAGGAGAAGGTGAAGTCAGGAGGGTGAATCAGAAGAAGTAGAAGAAGGAGAAGGAGAAGGTGAAGTCAGGAGGGTGAATCAGAAGAAGCAGAAGAAGGAGAAGGAGAAGGTGAAGTCTGGAGGGTGAAGCAGAAGAAGTAGAAGAAGGAGAAGGAGAAGGTGAAGTCAGGAGGGTGAATCAGAAGAAGTAGAAGAAGGAGAAGGAGAAGGTGAAGTCAGGAGGGTGAATCAGAAGAAGCAGAAGAAGGAGAAGGAGAAGGTGAAGTCTGGAGGGTGAATCAGAAGAATCAGAAGAAGGAGAAGGAGAAGGTGAAGTCTGGAGGGTGAATCAGAAGAAGCAGAAGAAAGAGAAGGAGAAGGTGAAGTCTGGAGGGTGAAGCAGAAGAAACAGAAGAAGGAGAAGGAGAAGGTGAAGACTGGAGGGTGAATCAGAAGAAGTAGAGGAAGGAGAAGGAGAAGGTGAAGTCTGTAGGATGAATCAGAAGAAGTAGAAGAAGGAGAAGGAGAAGGTGAAGTCTGGAGGGTGAAGCAGAAGAAGTAGAAGAAGGAGCAGGAGAAGGTGAAGTCAGGAGGGTGAATCAGAAGAAGTAGAAGAAGGAGAAGGAGAAGATGAAGTCAGGAGGGTGAATCATAAGAAGCAGAAGAAGGAGAAGGAGAAGGTGAAGTCTGGAGGGTGAATCAGAAGAATCAGAAGAAGGAGAAGGAGAAGGTGAAGTCTGGAGGGTGAATCAGAAGAAGCAGAAGAAGGAGAAGGAGAAGGTGAAGTCTGGAGGGTGAATCAGAAGAAGCAGAATAAGGAGAAGGAGAAGGTGAAGTCTGGAGGGTGAATCAGAAGAAGCAGAAAAAGGAGAAGGAGAAGGTGAAGTCTGAAGGGTGAATCAGAAGAAGTAGAAGAAGGAGAAGGAGAAGGTGAAGTCTGGAGGGTGAAGCAGAAGAAGTAGAAGAAGGAGCAGGAGAAGGTGAAGTCAGGAGGGTGAATCAGAAGATGTAGAAGAAGGAGAAGGAGAAGATGAAGTCAGGAGGGTGAATCATAAGAAGCAGAAGAAGGAGAAGGAGAAGGTGAAGTCTGGAGGGTGAATCAGAAGAATCAGAAGAAGGAGAAGGAGAAGGTGAAGTCAGGAGGGTGAATCAGAAGAAGTAGAAGAAGGAGAAGGAGAAGGTGAAGTCTGGAGGGTGAAGCAGAAGAAGTAGAAGAAGGAGAAGGAGAAGGTGAAGTCAGGAGGGTGAATCAGAAGAAGTAGAAGAAGGAGAAGGAGAAGGTGAAGTCAGGAGGGTGAATCAGAAGAAGCAGAAGAAGGAGAAGGAGAAGGTGAAGTCTGGAGGGTGAATCAGAAGAATCAGAAGAAGGAGAAGGAGAAGGTGAAGTCTGGAGGGTGAATCAGAAGAAGCAGAAGAAAGAGAAGGAGAAGGTGAAGTCTGGAGAGTGAAGCAGAAGAAACAGAAGAAGGAGAAGGAGAAGGTGAAGACTGGAGGGTGAATCAGAAGAAGTAGAAGAAGGAGAAGGAGAAGGTGAAGTCTGGAGGGTGAAGCAGAAGAAGTAGAAGAAGGAGCAGGAGAAGGTGAAGTCAGGAGGGTGAATCAGAAGAAGTAGAAGAAGGAGAAGGAGAAGATGAAGTCAGGAGGGTGAATCATAAGAAGCAGAAGAAGGAGAAGGAGAAGGTGAAGTCTGGAGGGTGAATCAGAAGAATCAGAAGAAGGAGAAGGAGAAGGTGAAGTCTGGAGGGTGAATCAGAAGAAGCAGAAGAAGGAGAAGGAGAAGGTGAAGTCTGGAGGGTGAATCAGAAGAAGTAGAAGAAGGAGAAGGAGAAGGTGAAGTCTGGAGGGTGAATCAGAAAAAGCAGAAGAAGGAGAAGGAGAAGGTGAAGTCTGGAGGGTGAATCAGAAGAAGCAGAAGAAGGAGAAGGAGAAGGTGAAGTCTGGAGGGTGAATCAGAAGAAGCAGAAGAAGGAGAAGGAGAAGGTGAAGTCTGGAGGGTGAATCAGAAGAAGCAGAATAAGGAGAAGGAGAAGGTGAAGTCTGGAGGGTGAATCAGAAGAAGCAGAAAAAGGAGAAGCAGAGGGTGAAGTCTGAAGGGTGAATCAGAAGAAGTAGAAGAAGGAGAAGGAGAAGGTGAAGTCTGCAGGGGGAAGCAGAAGAAGTAGAAGAAGGAGAAGGAGAAGGTGAAGTCTGGAGGGTGAATCAGAAGATGCAGAAGAAGGAGAAGGAGAAGGTGAAGTCTGGACGGTGAATCAGAAGAAGCAGAAGAAGGAGAAGGTGAAGTCAGGAGGGTGAATCAGAAGAAGCAGAAGAAGGAGAAGGAGAAGGTGAAGTTAGGAGGGTGAATCAGAAGAAGCAGAAGAAGGAGAAGGAGCAGGTGATGTCAGGGGGATGAAGCAGAAGAAGTAGAAGAAGGAGAAGGAGAAGGTGAAGTCAGGACGGTGAAGCAGAAGAAGCAGAAGAAGGAGAAGGAGAAGGTGAAGTCTGGAGGGTGAATCAGAAGAAGTAGAAGAAGGAGAAGGAGAAGGTCAAGTATGGAGGGTGAATCAGAAGAAGTAGAATAAGGAGAAGGAGAAGGTGAAGTCTGGAGGGTGAAGCAGAAGAAGTAGAAGAAGGAGAAGGAGAAGGTGAAGTCAGGAGGGTGAATCAGAAGAAGTAGAAGAAGGAGAAGGAGAAGGTGATGTCAGGAGGGTGAATCAGAAGAGGCAGAAGAAGGAGAAGGAGAAGGTGCAGTCTGGAGGGTGAATCAGAAGAATCAGAAGAAGGAGAAGGAGAAGGTGAAGTCTGGAGGGTGAATCAGAAGAAGCAGAAGAAAGAGAAGGAGAAGGTGAAGTCTGGAGGGTGAATCAGAAGAAGTAAAAGAAGGAGAAGGAGAAGGTGAAGTCAGGAGGGTGAATCAGAAGAAGTAGAAGAAGGAGAAGGAGAAGGTGAAGTCAGGAGGGTGAATCAGAAGAAGCAGAAGAAGGAGAAGGAGAAGGTGAAGTCTGGAGGGTGAATCAGAAGAATCAGAAGAAGGAGAAGGAGAAGGTGAAGTCTGGAGGGTGAATCAGAAGAAGCAGAGGAAGGAGAAGGAGAAGGTGAAGTCTGGAGGGTGAATCAGAAGAAGCAGAATAAGGAGAAGGAGAAGGTGAAGTCTGGAGGGTGAATCAGAAGAAGCAGAATAAGGAGAAAGAGAAGGTGAAGTCTGGAGGGTGAATCAGAAGAAGCAGAAGAAGGAGAAGGAGAAGATGAAGTCTGGAGGGTGAATCAGAAGAAGTAGAAGAAGGAGAAGGAGAAGGTGAAGTCTGGAGGGTGAAGCAGAAGAAGTAGAAGAAGGAGAAGGAGAAGGTGAAGTCAGGAGGGTGAATCAGAAGAAGTAGAAGAAGAAGTAGGAGAAGGTGAAGTCAGGAGGGTGAATCAGAAGAAGCAGAAGAAGGAGAAGGAGAAGGTGAAGTCTGGAGGGTGAATCAGAAGAATCAGAAGAAGGAGAAGTAGAAGGTGAAGTCTGGAGGGTGAATCAGAAGAAGCAGAAGAAAGAGAAGGAGAAGGTGAAGTCTGGAGGGTGAAGCAGAAGAAACAGAAGAAGGAGAAGGAGAAGGTGAAGACTGGAGGGTGAATCAGAAGAAGTAGAAGAAGGAGAAGGAGAAGGTGAAGTCTGGAGGGTGAATCAGAAGAAGTAGAAGAAGGAGAAGGATAAGGTGAGGTCTGGAGGGTGAATCAGAAGAAGCAGAAGAAGGAGAAGGAGAAGGTGAAGTCTGGAGGGTGAATCAGAAGAAGCAGAAGAAGGAGAAGGAGAAGATGAAGTCTGGAGGGTGAATCAGAAGAAGTAGAAGAAGGAGAAGGAGAAGGTGAAGTCTGGAGGGTGAATCAGAAGTAGTAGAAGAAGGAGAAGGAGAAGGTGAAGTCTGGACGGTGAATCAGAAGAAACAGAAGAAGGAGAAGGTGAAGTCTGGAGGGTGAATCAGAAGAAGTAGAAGAAGGAGAAGGAGAAGGTGTAGTCTGGAGGGTGAATCAGAAGAAGTAGACGAAGGAGAAGGAGAAGGTGAAGTCTGGAGGGTGAATCAGAAGAAGCAGAAGAAGGAGAAGGAGAAGGTGAAGTCTGGAGGGTGAATCAGAAGAAGCAGAAGAAGGAGAAGGAGAAGGTGAAGTCTGGAGGGTGAATCAGAAGAAGCAGAATAAGGAGAAGGAGAAGGTGAAGTCTGGAGGGTGAATCAGAAGAAGCAGAAAAAGGAGAAGGAGAAGGTGAAGTCTGAAGGGTGAATCAGAAGAAGTAGAAGAAGGAGAAGGAGAAGGTGAAGTCTGGAGGGTGAAGCAGAAGAAGTAGAAGAAGGAGCAGGAGAAGTTGAAGTCAGGAGGGTGAATCAGAAGAAGTAGAAGAAGGAGAAGGAGAAGATGAAGTCAGGAGGGTGAATCATAAGAAGCAGAAGAAGGAGAAGGAGAAGGTGAAGTCTGGAGGGTGAATCAGAAGAATCAGAAGAAGGAGAAGGAGAAGGTGAAGTCAGGAGGGTGAATCAGAAGAAGTAGAAGAAGGAGAAGGAGAAGGTGAAGTCAGGAGGGTGAATCAGAAGAAGCAGAAGAAGGAGAAGGAGAAGGTGAAGTCTGGAGGGTGAAGCAGAAGAAGTAGAAGAAGGAGAAGGAGAAGGTGAAGTCAGGAGGGTGAATCAGAAGAAGTAGAAGAAGGAGAAGGAGAAGGTGAAGTCAGGAGGGTGAATCAGAAGAAGCAGAAGAAGGAGAAGGAGAAGGTGAAGTCTGGAGGGTGAATCAGAAGAATCAGAAGAAGGAGAAGGAGAAGGTGAAGTCTGGAGGGTGAATCAGAAGAAGCAGAAGAAAGAGAAGGAGAAGGTGAAGTCTGGAGGGTGAAGCAGAAGAAACAGAAGAAGGAGAAGGAGAAGGTGAAGACTGGAGGGTGAATCAGAAGAAGTAGAAGAAGGAGAAGGAGAAGGTGAAGTCTGTAGGGTGAATCAGAAGATGTAGAAGAAGGAGAAGGAGAAGGTGAAGTCTGGAGGGTGAAGCAGAAGAAGTAGAAGAAGGAGCAGGAGAAGGTGAAGTCAGGAGGGTGAATCAGAAGAAGTAGAAGAAGGAGAAGGAGAAGATGAAGTCAGGAGGGTGAATCATAAGAAGCAGAAGAAGGAGAAGGAGAAGGTGAAGTCTGGAGGGTGAATCAGAAGAATCAGAAGAAGGAGAAGGGGAAGGTGAAGTCTGGAGGGTGAATCAGAAGAAGCAGAAGAAGGAGAAGGAGAAGGTGAAGTCTGGAGGGTGAATCAGAAGAAGCAGAATAAGGAGAAGGAGAAGGTGAAGTCTGGAGGGTGAATCAGAAGAAGCAGAAAAAGGAGAAGGAGAAGGTGAAGTCTGAAGGGTGAATCAGAAGAAGTAGAAGAAGGAGAAGGAGAAGGTGAAGTCTGGAGGGTGAAGCAGAAGAAGTAGAAGAAGGAGCAGGAGAAGGTGAAGTCAGGAGGGTGAATCAGAAGATGTAGAAGAAGGAGAAGGAGAAGATGAAGTCAGGAGGGTGAATCATAAGAAGCAGAAGATGGAGCAGGAGAAGGTGAAGTCTGGAGGGTGAATCAGAAGAATCAGAAGAAGGAGAAGGAGAAGGTGAAGTCAGGAGGGTGAATCAGAAGAAGTAGAAGAAGGAGAAGGAGAAGGTGAAGTCAGGAGGGTGAATCAGAAGAAGCAGAAGAAGGAGAAGGAGAAGGTGAAGTCTGGAGGGTGAAGCAGAAGAAGTAGAAGAAGGAGAAGGAGAAGGTGGAGTCAGGAGGGTGAATCAGAAGAAGTAGAAGAAGGAGAAGGAGAAGGTGAAGTCAGGAGGGTGAATCAGAAGAAGCAGAAGAAGGAGAAGGAGAAGGTGAAGTCTGGAGGGTGAATCAGAAGAATCAGAAGAAGGAGAAGGAGAAGGTGAAGTCTGGAGGGTGAATCAGAAGAAGCAGAAGAAAGAGAAGGAGAAGGTGAAGTCTGGAGGGTGAAGCAGAAGAAACAGAAGAAGGAGAAGGAGAAGGTGAAGACTGGAGGGTGAATCAGAAGAAGTAGAAGAAGGAGAAGGAGAAGGTGAAGTCTGTAGGGTGAATCAGAAGAAGTAGAAGAAGGAGAAGGAGAAGGTGAAGTCTGGAGGGTGAAGCAGAAGAAGTAGAAGAAGGAGCAGGAGAAGGTGAAGTCAGGAGGGTGAATCAGAAGAAGTAGAAGAAGGAGAAGGAGAAGATGAAGTCAGGAGGGTGAATCATAAGAAGCAGAAGAAGGAGAAGGAGAAGGTGAAGTCTGGAGGGTGAATCAGAAGAATCAGAAGAAGGAGAAGGAGAAGGTGAAGTCTGGAGGGTGAATCAGAAGAAGCAGAAGAAGGAGAAGGAGAAGGTGAAGTCTGGAGGGTGAATCAGAAGAAGTAGAAGAAGGAGAAGGAGAAGGTGAAGTCTGGAGGGTGAATCAGAATAAGCAGAAGAAGGAGAAGGAGAAGGTGAAGTCTGGAGGGTGAATCAGAAGAAGCAGAAGAAGGAGAAGGAGAAGGTGAAGTCTGGAGGGTGAATCAGAAGAAGCAGAAGAAGGAGAAGGAGAAGGTGAAGTCTGGAGGGTGAATCAGAAGAAGCAGAATAAGGAGAAGGAGAAGGTGAAGTCTGGAGGGTGAATCAGAAGAAGCAGAAAAAGGAGAAGCAGAAGGTGAAGTCTGAAGGGTGAATCAGAAGAAGTAGAAGAAGGAGAAGGAGAAGGTGAAGTCTGCAGGGGGAAGCAGAAGAAGTAGAAGAAGGAGAAGGAGAAGGTGAAGTCTGGAGGGTGAAGCAGAAGAAGTAGAAGAAGGAGAAGGAGAAGGTGAAGTCAGGAGGGTGAATCAGAAGAAGTAGAAGAAGGAGAAGGAGAAGGTGAAGTCAGGAGGGTGAATCAGAAGAAGCAGAAGAAGGAGAAGGAGAAGGTGAAGTCTGGAGGGTGAATCAGAAGAATCAGAAGAAGGAGAAGGAGAAGGTGAAGTCTGGAGGGTGAATCAGAAGAAGCAGAAGAAAGAGAAGGAGAAGGTGAAGTCTGGAGGGTGAAGCAGAAGAAACAGAAGAAGGAGAAGGAGAAGGTGAAGACTGGAGGGTGAATCAGAAGAAGTAGAAGAAGGAGAAGGAGAAGGTGAAGTCTGTAGGGTGAATCAGAAGAAGTAGAAGAAGGAGAAGGAGAAGGTGAAGTCTGGAGGGTGAAGCAGAAGAAGTAGAAGAAGGAGCAGGAGAAGGTGAAGTCGGGAGGGTGAATCAGAAGAAGTAGAAGAAGGAGAAGGAGAAGATGAAGTCAGGAGGGTGAATCATAAGAAGCAGAAGAAGGAGAAGGAGAAGGTGAAGTCTGGAGGGTGAATCAGAAGAATCAGAAGAAGGAGAAGGAGAAGGTGAAGTCTGGAGGGTGAATCAGAAGAAGCAGAAGAAGGAGAAGGAGAAGGTGAAGTCTGGAGGGTGAATCAGAAGAAGTAGAAGAAGGAGAAGGAGAAGGTGAAGTCTGGAGGGTGAATCAGAAAAAGCAGAAGAAGGAGAAGGAGAAGGTGAAGTCTGGAGGGTGAATCAGAAGAAGCAGAAGAAGGAGAAGGAGAAGGTGAAGTCTGGAGGGTGATTCAGAAGAAGCAGAAGAAGGAGAAGGAGAAGGTGAAGTCTGGAGGGTGAATCAGAAGAAGCAGAATAAGGAGAAGGAGAAGGTGAAGTCTGGAGGGTGAATCAGAAGAAGCAGAAAAAGGAGAAGCAGAAGGTGAAGTCTGAAGGGTGAATCAGAAGAAGTAGAAGAAGGAGAAGGAGAAGGTGAAGTCTGCAGGGGGCAGCAGAAGAAGTAGAAGAAGGAGAAGGAGAAGGTGAAGTCAGGAGGGTGAATCAGAAGAAGTAGAAGAAGGAGAAGGAGAAGGTGAAGTCAGGAGGGTGAATCAGAAGAAGCAGAAGAAGGAGAAGGAGAAGGTGAAGTCTGGAGGGTGAATCAGAAGAATCAGAAGAAGGAGAAGGAGAAGGTGAAGTCTGGAGGGTGAATCAGAAGAAGCAGAAGAAAGAGAAGGAGAAGATGAAGTCTGGAGGGTGAATCAGAAGAAGTAGAAGAAGGAGAAGGAGAAGGTGAAGTCTGGAGGGTGAATCAGAAGAAGTAGAAGAAGGAGAAGGAGAAGGTGAAGTCTGGAGGGTGAATCAGAAAAAGCAGAAGAAGGAGAAGGAGAAGGTGAAGTCTGGAGGGTGAATCAGAAGAAGCAGAAGAAGGAGAAGGAGAAGGTGAAGTCTGGAGGGTGTTTCAGAAGAAGCAGAAGAAGGAGAAGGAGAAGGTGAAGTCTGGAGGGTGAATCAGAAGAAGCAGAATAAGGAGAAGGAGAAGGTGAAGTCTGGAGGGTGAATCAGAAGAAGCAGAAAAAGGAGAAGCAGAAGGTGAAGTCTGAAGGGTGAATCAGAAGAAGTAGAAGAAGGAGAAGGAGAAGGTGAAGTCTGCAGGGGGAAGCAGAAGAAGTAGAAGAAGGAGAAGGAGAAGGTGAAGTCAGGAGGGTGAATCAGAAGAAGCAGAAGAAGGAGAAGGAGAAGGTGAAGTCAGGAGGGTGAATCAGAAGAAGCAGAAGAAGGAGAAGGAGAAGGTGAAGTCTGGAGGGTGAATCAGAAGAATCAGAAGAAGGAGAAGGAGAAGGTGAAGTCTGGAGGGTGAATCAGAAGAAGCAGAAGAAAGAGAAGGAGAAGGTGAAGTCTGGAGGGTGAATCAGAAGAAGTAGAAGAAGGAGAAGGAGAAGGTGAAGTCTGGAGGGTGAATCAGAAAAAGCAGAAGAAGGAGAAGGAGAAGGTGAAGTCTGGAGGGTGAATCAGAAGAAGCAGAAGAAGGAGAAGGAGAAGGTGAAGTCTGGAGGGTGAATCAGAAGAAGCAGAATAAGGAGAAGGAGAAGGTGAAGTCTGGAGGGTGAATCAGAAGAAGCAGAAAAAGGAGAAGCAGAAGGTGAAGTCTGAAGGGTGAATCAGAAGAAGTAGAAGAAGGAGAAGGAGAAGGTGAAGTCTGCAGGGGGAAGCAGAAGAAGTAGAAGAAGGAGAAGGAGAAGGTGAAGTCTGGAGGGTGAAGCAGAAGAAGTAGAAGAAGGAGAAGGAGAAGGTGAAGTCAGGAGGGTGAATCAGAAGAAGTAGAAGAAGGAGAAGGAGAAGGTGAAGTCAGGAGGGTGAATCAGAAGAAGCAGAAGAAGGAGAAGGAGAAGGTGAAGTCTGGAGGGTGAATCAGAAGAATCAGAAGAAGGAGAAGGAGAAGGTGAAGTCTGGAGGGTGAATCAGAAGAAGCAGAAGAAAGAGAAGGAGAAGGTGAAGTCTGGAGGGTGAAGCAGAAGAAACAGAAGAAGGAGAAGGAGAAGGTGAAGACTGGAGGGTGAATCAGAAGAAGTAGAAGAAGGAGAAGGAGAAGGTGAAGTCTGTAGGGTGAATCAGAAGAAGTAGAAGAAGGAGAAGGAGAAGGTGAAGTCTGGAGGGTGAAGCAGAAGAAGTAGAAGAAGGAGCAGGAGAAGGTGAAGTCGGGAGGGTGAATCAGAAGAAGTAGAAGAAGGAGAAGGAGAAGATGAAGTCAGGAGGGTGAATCATAAGAAGCAGAAGAAGGAGAAGGAGAAGGTGAAGTCTGGAGGGTGAATCAGAAGAATCAGAAGAAGGAGAAGGAGAAGGTGAAGTCTGGAGGGTGAATCAGAAGAAGCAGAAGAAGGAGAAGGAGAAGGTGAAGTCTGGAGGGTGAATCAGAAGAAGTAGAAGAAGGAGAAGGAGAAGGTGAAGTCTGGAGGGTGAATCAGAAAAAGCAGAAGAAGGAGAAGGAGAAGGTGAAGTCTGGAGGGTGAATCAGAAGAAGCAGAAGAAGGAGAAGGAGAAGGTGAAGTCTGGAGGGTGATTCAGAAGAAGCAGAAGAAGGAGAAGGAGAAGGTGAAGTCTGGAGGGTGAATCAGAAGAAGCAGAATAAGGAGAAGGAGAAGGTGAAGTCTGGAGGGTGAATCAGAAGAAGCAGAAAAAGGAGAAGCAGAAGGTGAAGTCTGAAGGGTGAATCAGAAGAAGTAGAAGAAGGAGAAGGAGAAGGTGAAGTCTGCAGGGGGAAGCAGAAGAAGTAGAAGAAGGAGAAGGAGAAGGTGAAGTCAGGAGGGTGAATCAGAAGAAGTAGAAGAAGGAGAAGGAGAAGGTGAAGTCAGGAGGGTGAATCAGAAGAAGCAGAAGAAGGAGAAGGAGAAGGTGAAGTCTGGAGGGTGAATCAGAAGAATCAGAAGAAGGAGAAGGAGAAGGTGAAGTCTGGAGGGTGAATCAGAAGAAGCAGAAGAAAGAGAAGGAGAAGATGAAGTCTGGAGGGTGAATCAGAAGAAGTAGAAGAAGGAGAAGGAGAAGGTGAAGTCTGGAGGGTGAATCAGAAGAAGTAGAAGAAGGAGAAGGAGAAGGTGAAGTCTGGAGGGTGAATCAGAAAAAGCAGAAGAAGGAGAAGGAGAAGGTGAAGTCTGGAGGGTGAATCAGAAGAAGCAGAAGAAGGAGAAGGAGAAGGTGAAGTCTGGAGGGTGTTTCAGAAGAAGCAGAAGAAGGAGAAGGAGAAGGTGAAGTCAGGAGGGTGAATCAGAAGAAGCAGAATAAGGAGAAGGAGAAGGTGAAGTCTGGAGGGTGAATCAGAAGAAGCAGAAAAAGGAGAAGCAGAAGGTGAAGTCTGAAGGGTGAATCAGAAGAAGTAGAAGAAGGAGAAGGAGAAGGTGAAGTCTGCAGGGGGAAGCAGAAGAAGTAGAAGAAGGAGAAGGAGAAGGTGAAGTCAGGAGGGTGAATCAGAAGAAGCAGAAGAAGGAGAAGGAGAAGGTGAAGTCAGGAGGGTGAATCAGAAGAAGCAGAAGAAGGAGAAGGAGAAGGTGTAGTCTGGAGGGTGAATCAGAAGAATCAGAAGAAGGAGAAGGAGAAGGTGAAGTCTGGAGGGTGAATCAGAAGAAACAGAAGAAAGAGAAGGAGAAGGTGAAGTCTGGAGGGTGAATCAGAAGAAGTAGAAGAAGGAGAAGGAGAAGGTGAAGTCTGGAGGGTGAATCAGAAAAAGCAGAAGAAGGAGAAGGAGAAGGTGAAGTCTGGAGGGTGAATCAGAAGAAGCAGAAGAAGGAGAAGGAGAAGGTGAAGTCTGGAGGGTGAATCAGAAGAAGCAGAATAAGGAGAAGGAGAAGGTGAAGTCTGGAGGGTGAATCAGAAGAAGCAGAAAAAGGAGAAGCAGAAGGTGAAGTCTGAAGGGTGAATCAGAAGAAGTAGAAGAAGGAGAAGGAGAAGGTGAAGTCTGGAGGGTGAAGCAGAAGAAGTAGAAGAAGGAGAAGGAGAAGGTGAAGTCAGGAGGGTGAATCAGAAGAAGTAGAAGAAGGAGAAGGAGAAGGTGAAGTCAGGAGGGTGAATCAGAAGAAGCAGAAGAAGGAGAAGGAGAAGGTGAAGTCTGGAGGGTGAATCAGAAGAATCAGAAGAAGGAGAAGGAGAAGGTGAAGTCTGGAGGGTGAATCAGAAGAAGCAGAAGAAAGAGAAGGAGAAGGTGAAGTCTGGAGGGTGAAGCAGAAGAAACAGAAGAAGGAGAAGGAGAAGGTGAAGACTGGAGGGTGAATCAGAAGAAGTAGAAGAAGGAGAAGGAGAAGGTGAAGTCTGGAGGGTGAATCAGAAAAAGCAGAAGAAGGAGAAGGAGAAGGTGAAGTCTGGAGGGTGAATCAGAAGAAGCAGAAGAAGGAGAAGGAGAAGGTGAAGTCTGGAGGGTGAATCAGAAGAAGCAGAAGAAGGAGAAGGAGAAGATGAAGTCTGGAGGGTGAATCAGAAGAAGTAGAAGAAGGAGAAGGAGAAGGTGAGGTCTGGAGGGTGAATCAGAAGAAGCAGAAGAAGGAGAAGGAGAAGGTGAAGTCTGGAGGGTGAATCAGAAGAAGTAGAAGAAGGAGAAGGAGAAGGTGAAGTCAGGAGGGTGAATCAGAAGAAGTAGAAGAAGGAGAAGGAGAAGGTGAAGTCAGGAGGGTGAATCAGAAGAAGCAGAAGAAGGAGAAGGAGAAGGTGAAGTAAGGAGGGTGAATCAGAAGAAGCAGAAGAAGGAGAAGGAGAAGGTGAAGTCTGGAGTGTGAAGCAGAAGAAGCAAAAGAAGGAGAAGGAGAAGGTGAAGTCTGGAGGGTGAATCAGAAGAAGTAGAAGAAGGAGAAGGAGAAGGTGAAGTCTGCAGGGGGAAGCAGAAGAAGTAGAAGAAGGAGAAGGAGAAGGTGAAGTCAGGAGGGTGAATCAGAAGAAGTAGAAGAAGGAGAAGGAGAAGGTGAAGTCAGGAGGGTGAATCAGAAGAAGCAGAAGAAGGAGAAGGAGAAGGTGAAGTCTGGAGGGTGAATCAGAAGAATCAGAAGAAGGAGAAGGAGAAGGTGAAGTCTGGAGGGTGAATCAGAAGAAGCAGAAGAAAGAGAAGGAGAAGGTGAAGTCTGGAGGGTGAATCAGAAGAAGTAGAAGAAGGAGAAGGAGAAGGTGAAGTCTGGAGGGTGAATCAGAAAAAGCAGAAAAAGGAGAAGGAGAAGGTGAAGTCTGGAGGGTGAATCAGAAGAAGCAGAAGAAGGAGAAGGAGAAGGTGAAGTCTGGAGGGTGAATCAGAAGAAGCAGAAGAAGGAGAAGGAGAAGGTGAAGTCTGGAGGGTGAATCAGAAGAAGCAGAATAAGGAGAAGGAGAAGGTGAAGTCTGGAGGGTGAATCAGAAGAAGCAGAAAAAGGAGAAGCAGAAGGTGAAGTCTGAAGGGTGAGTCAGAAGAAGTAGAAGAAGGAGAAGGAGAAGGTGAAGTCTGGAGGGTGAAGCAGAAGAAGTAGAAGAAGGAGAAGGAGAAGGTGAAGTCAGGAGGGTGAATCAGAAGAAGTAGAAGAAGGAGAAGGAGAAGGTGAAGTCAGGAGGGTGAATCAGAAGAAGCAGAAGAAGGAGAAGGAGAAGGTGAAGTCTGGAGGGTGAATCAGAAGAATCAGAAGAAGGAGAAGGAGAAGGTGAAGTCTGGAGGGTGAATCAGAAGAAGCAGAAGAAAGAGAAGGAGAAGATGAAGTCTGGAGGGTGAATCAGAAGAAGTAGAAGAAGGAGAAGGAGAAGGTGAAGTCTGGAGGGTGAATCAGAAGAAGTAGAAGAAGGAGAAGGAGAAGGTGAAGTCTGGAGGGTGAATCAGAAAAAGCAGAAGAAGGAGAAGGAGAAGGTGAAGTCTGGAGGGTGAATCAGAAGAAGCAGAAGAAGGAGAAGGAGAAGGTGAAGTCTGGAGGGTGTTTCAGAAGAAGCAGAAGAAGGAGAAGGAGAAGGTGAAGTCTGGAGGGTGAATCAGAAGAAGCAGAATAAGGAGAAGGAGAAGGTGAAGTCTGGAGGGTGAATCAGAAGAAGCAGAAAAAGGAGAAGCAGAAGGTGAAGTCTGAAGGGTGAATCAGAAGAAGTAGAAGAAGGAGAAGGAGAAGGTGAAGTCTGCAGGGGGAAGCAGAAGAAGTAGAAGAAGGAGAAGGAGAAGGTGAAGTCAGGAGGGTGAATCAGAAGAAGCAGAAGAAGGAGAAGGAGAAGGTGAAGTCAGGAGGGTGAATCAGAAGAAGCAGAAGAAGGAGAAGGAGAAGGTGAAGTCTGGAGGGTGAATCAGAAGAATCAGAAGAAGGAGAAGGAGAAGGTGAAGTCTGGAGGGTGAATCAGAAGAAACAGAAGAAAGAGAAGGAGAAGGTGAAGTCTGGAGGGTGAATCAGAAGAAGTAGAAGAAGGAGAAGGAGAAGGTGAAGTCTGGAGGGTGAATCAGAAAAAGCAGAAGAAGGAGAAGGAGAAGGTGAAGTCTGGAGGGTGAATCAGAAGAAGCAGAAGAAGGAGAAGGAGAAGGTGAAGTCTGGAGGGTGAATCAGAAGAAGCAGAATAAGGAGAAGTAGAAGGTGAAGTCTGGAGGGTGAATCAGAAGAAGCAGAAAAAGGAGAAGCAGAAGGTGAAGTCTGAAGGGTGAATCAGAAGAAGTAGAAGAAGGAGAAGGAGAAGGTGAAGTCTGGAGGGTGAAGCAGAAGAAGTAGAAGAAGGAGAAGGAGAAGGTGAAGTCAGGAGGGTGAATCAGAAGAAGTAGAAGAAGGAGAAGGAGAAGGTGAAGTCAGGAGGGTGAATCAGAAGAAGCAGAAGAAGGAGAAGGAGAAGGTGAAGTCTGGAGGGTGAATCAGAAGAATCAGAAGAAGGAGAAGGAGAAGGTGAAGTCTGGAGGGTGAATCAGAAGAAGCAGAAGAAAGAGAAGGAGAAGGTGAAGTCTGGAGGGTGAAGCAGAAGAAACAGAAGAAGGAGAAGGAGAAGGTGAAGACTGGAGGGTGAATCAGAAGAAGTAGAAGAAGGAGAAGGAGAAGGTGAAGTCTGGAGGGTGAATCAGAAAAAGCAGAAGAAGGAGAAGGAGAAGGTGAAGTCTGGAGGGTGAATCAGAAGAAGCAGAAGAAGGAGAAGGAGAAGGTGAAGTCTGGAGGGTGAATCAGAAGAAGCAGAAGAAGGAGAAGGAGAAGATGAAGTCTGGAGGGTGAATCAGAAGAAGTAGAAGAAGGAGAAGGAGAAGGTGAGGTCTGGAGGGTGAATCAGAAGAAGCAGAAGAAGGAGAAGGAGAAGGTGAAGTCTGGAGGGTGAATCAGAAGAAGTAGAAGAAGGAGAAGGAGAAGGTGAAGTCAGGAGGGTGAATCAGAAGAAGTAGAAGAAGGAGAAGGAGAAGGTGAAGTCAGGAGGGTGAATCAGAAGAAGCAGAAGAAGGAGAAGGAGAAGGTGAAGTAAGGAGGGTGAATCAGAAGAAGCAGAAGAAGGAGAAGGAGAAGGTGAAGTCTGGAGTGTGAAGCAGAAGAAGCAAAAGAAGGAGAAGGAGAAGGTGAAGTCTGGAGGGTGAATCAGAAGAAGTAGAAGAAGGAGAAGGAGAAGGTGAAGTCTGCAGGGGGAAGCAGAAGAAGTAGAAGAAGGAGAAGGAGAAGGTGAAGTCAGGAGGGTGAATCAGAAGAAGTAGAAGAAGGAGAAGGAGAAGGTGAAGTCAGGAGGGTGAATCAGAAGAAGCAGAAGAAGGAGAAGGAGAAGGTGAAGTCTGGAGGGTGAATCAGAAGAATCAGAAGAAGGAGAAGGAGAAGGTGAAGTCTGGAGGGTGAATCAGAAGAAGCAGAAGAAAGAGAAGGAGAAGGTGAAGTCTGGAGGGTGAATCAGAAGAAGTAGAAGAAGGAGAAGGAGAAGGTGAAGTCTGGAGGGTGAATCAGAAAAAGCAGAAAAAGGAGAGGGAGAAGGTGAAGTCTGGAGGGTGAATCAGAAGAAGCAGAAGAAGGAGAAGGAGAAGGTGAAGTCTGGAGGGTGAATCAGAAGAAGCAGAAGAAGGAGAAGGAGAAGGTGAAGTCTGGAGGGTGAATCAGAAGAAGCAGAATAAGGAGAAGGAGAAGGTGAAGTCTGGAGGGTGAATCAGAAGAAGCAGAAAAAGGAGAAGCAGAAGGTGAAGTCTGAAGGGTGAGTCAGAAGAAGTAGAAGAAGGAGAAGGAGAAGGTGAAGTCTGGAGGGTGAAGCAGAAGAAGTAGAAGAAGGAGAAGGAGAAGGTGAAGTCAGGAGGGTGAATCAGAAGAAGTAGAAGAAGGAGAAGGAGAAGGTGAAGTCAGGAGGGTGAATCAGAAGAAGCAGAAGAAGGAGAAGGAGAAGGTGAAGTCTGGAGGGTGAATCAGAAGAATCAGAAGAAGGAGAAGGAGAAGGTGAAGTCTGGAGGGTGAATCAGAAGAAGCAGAAGAAAGAGAAGGAGAAGGTGAAGTCTGGAGGGTGAAGCAGAAGAAACAGAAGAAGGAGAAGGAGAAGGTGAAGACTGGAGGGTGAATCAGAAGAAGTAGAAGAAGGAGAAGGAGAAGGTGAAGTCTGTAGGGTGAATCAGAAGAAGTAGAAGAAGGAGAAGGAGAAGGTGAAGTCTGGAGGGTGAATCAGAAGAAGCAGAAGAAGGAGAAGGAGAAGGTGAAGTCTGGAGGGTGAATCAGAAGAAGCAGAAGAAGGAGAAGGAGAAGATGAAGTCTGGAAGGTGAATCAGAAGAAGTAGAAGAAGGAGAAGGAGAAGGTGAGGTCTGGAGGGTGAATCAGAAGAAGCAGAAGAAGGAGAAGGAGAAGGTGAAGTCTGGAGGGTGAATCAGAAGATGCAGAAGAAGGAGAAGGAGAAGGTGAAGTCTGGAGGGTGAATCACAAGAAGCAGAAGAAGGAGAAGGAGAAGGTGAAGTCAGGAGGGTGAATCAGAAGAAGCAGAAGAAGGAGAAGGAGAAGGTGAAGTTAGGAGGGTGAATCAGAAGAAGCAGAAGAAGGAGAAGGAGCAGGTGATGTCAGGGGGATGAAGCAGAAGAAGTAGAAGAAGGAGAAGGAGAAGGTGAAGTCAGGACGGTGAAGCAGAAGAAGCAGAAGAAGGAGAAGGAGAAGGTGAAGTCTGGAGGGTGAATCAGAAGAAGTAGAAGAAGGAGAAGGAGAAGGTCAAGTCTGGAGGGTGAATCAGAAGAAGTAGAATAAGGAGAAGGAGAAGGTGAAGTCTGGAGGGTGAAGCAGAAGAAGTAGAAGAAGGAGAAGGAGAAGGTGAAGTCAGGAGGGTGAATCAGAAGAAGTAGAAGAAGGAGAAGGAGAAGGTGAAGTCAGGAGGGTGAATCAGAAGAAGCAGAAGAAGGAGAAGGAGAAGGTGAAGTCTGGAGGGTGAATCAGAAGAATCAGAAGAAGGAGAAGGAGAAGGTGAAGTCTGGAGGGTGAATCAGAAGAAGCAGAAGAAAGAGAAGGAGAAGGTGAAGTCTGGAGGGTGAATCAGAAGAAGTAGAAGAAGGAGAAGGAGAAGGTGAAGTCTGGAGTGTGAATCAGAAGAAGCAGAAGAAGGAGAAGGAGAAGGTGAAGTCTAGAGGGTGAATCAGAAGAAGCAGAATAAGGAGAAGGAGAAGGTGAAGTCTGGAGGGTGAATCAGAAGAAGCAGAAGAAGGAGAAGGAGAAGGTGAAGTCTGGAGGGTGAATCAGAAGAAGTAGAAGAAGGAGAAGGAGAAGGTGAAGTCTGGAGGGTGAAGCAGAAAAAGTAGAAGAAGGAGAAGGAGAAGGTGAAGTCAGGAGGGTGAATCAGAAGAAGTAGAAGAAGGAGAAGGAGAAGGTGAAGTCAGGAGGGTGAATCAGAAGAAGCAGAAGAAGGAGAAGGAGAAGGTGAAGTCTGGAGGGTGAATCAGAAGAATCAGAAGAAGGAGAAGGAGAAGGTGAAGTCTGGAGGGTGAATCAGAAGAAGCAGAGGAAGGAGAAGGAGAAGGTGAAGTCTGGAGGGTGAATCAGAAGAAGCAGAATAAGGAGAAGGAGAAGGTGAAGTCTGGAGGGTGAATCAGAAGAAGCAGAATAAGGAGAAAGAGAAGGTGAAGTCTGGAGGGTGAATCAGAAGAAGCAGAAGAAGGAGAAGGAGAAGATGAAGTCTGGAGGGTGAATCAGAAGAAGTAGAAGAAGGAGAAGGAGAAGGTGAAGTCTGGAGGGTGAAGCAGAAGAAGTAGAAGAAGGAGAAGGAGAAGGTGAAGTCAGGAGGGTGAATCAGAAGAAGTAGAAGAAGAAGTAGGAGAAGGTGAAGTCAGGAGGGTGAATCAGAAGAAGCAGAAGAAGGAGAAGGAGAAGGTGAAGTCTGGAGGGTGAATCAGAAGAATCAGAAGAAGGAGAAGTAGAAGGTGAAGTCTGGAGGGTGAATCAGAAGAAGCAGAAGAAAGAGAAGGAGAAGGTGAAGTCTGGAGGGTGAAGCAGAAGAAACAGAAGAAGGAGAAGGAGAAGGGGAAGACTGGAGGGTGAATCAGAAGAAGTAGAAGAAGGAGAAGGAGAAGGTGAAGTCTGGAGGATGAATCAGAAGAAGTAGAAGAAGGAGAAGGAGAAGGTGAAGTCTGGAGGGTGAATCAGAAGTAGTAGAAGAAGGAGAAGGAGAAGGTGAAGTCTGGACGGTGAATCAGAAGAAACAGAAGAAGGAGAAGGTGAAGTCTGGAGGGTGATTCAGAAGAAGTAGAAGAAGGAGAAGGAGAGGTGTAGTCTGGAGGGTGAATCAGAAGAAGTAGACGAAGGAGAAGGAGAAGGTGAAGTCTGGAGGGTGAATCAGAAGAAGCAGAAGAAGGAGAAGGAGAAGGTGAAGTCTGGAGGGTGAATCAGAAGAAGCAGAAGAAGGAGAAGGAGAAGGTGAAGTCTGGAGGGTGAATCAGAAGAAGCAGAATAAGGAGAAGGAGAAGGTGAAGTCTGGAGGGTGAATCAGAAGAAGCAGAAAAAGGAGAAGGAGAAGGTGAAGTCTGAAGGGTGAATCAGAAGAAGTAGAAGAAGGAGAAGGAGAAGGTGAAGTCTGGAGGGTGAAGCAGAAGAAGTAGAAGAAGGAGCAGGAGAAGGTGAAGTCAGGAGGGTGAATCAGAAGAAGTAGAAGAAGGAGAAGGAGAAGATGAAGTCAGGAGGGTGAATCATAAGAAGCAGAAGAAGGAGAAGGAGAAGGTGAAGTCTGGAGGGTGAATCAGAAGAAGTAGAAGAAGGAGAAGGAGAAGGTGAAGTCTGGAGGGTGAATCAGAAGAAGCAGAAGAAAGAGAAGGAGAAGGTGAAGTCTGGAGGGTGAATCAGAAGAAGCAGAAGAAGGAGAAGGAGAAGGTGAAGTCTGGAGGGAGAAGCAGAAGAAGTAGAAGAAGGAGAAGGAGAAGGTGAATTCTGGAGGGTGAATCAGAAGAAGTAGAAGAAGGAGAAGGAGAATGTGATGTCTGGAGGGTGAATCAGAAGAAGTAGAAGAAGGAGAAGGAGAAGGTGAAGTCTGGAGGGTGAATCAGAAGAAACAGAAGAAGGAGAAGGAGAAGGTGAAGTCTGGAGGGTGAATCAGAAGAAGTAGAAGAAGGAGAAGGAGAAGGTGTAGTCTGGAGGGTGAATCAGAAGAAGTAGACGAAGGAGAAGGAGAAGGTGAAGTCTGGAGGGTGAACCAGAAGAAGCAGAAGAAGGAGAAGGAGAAGGTGAAGTCTGGAGGGTGAATCAGAAGAAGTAGAAGAAGGAGAAGGAGAAGGTGAAGTCTGGAGGGTGGATCAGAAGAAGCAGAAGAAGGAGAAGGAGAAGGTGAAGTCTGGAGGGTGAATCAGAAGAAGCAGAAGAAGGAGAAGGAGAAGGTGAAGTGTGGAAGGTGAAACAGAAGAAGCAGAATAAGGAGAAGGAGAAGGTGAAGTCAGGAGGGTGAATCAGAAGAAGCAGAAGAAGGAGAAGGAGAAGGTGAAGTAAGGAGGGTGAATCAGAAGAAGCAGAAGAAGGAGAAGGAGAAGGTGAATTCTGGAGTGTGAAGCAGAAGAAGCAAAAGAAGGAGAAGGAGAAGGTGAAGTCTGGAGGGTGAATCAGAAGAAGTAGAAGAAGGAGAAGGAGAAGGTGAAGTCTGCAGGGTGAAGCAGAAGAAGTAGAAGAAGGAGAAGGAGAAGGTGAAGTCAGGAGGGTGAATCAGAAGAAGTAGAAGAAGGAGAAGGAGAAGGTGAAGTCAGGAGGGTGAATCAGAAGAAGCAGAAGAAGGAGAAGGAGAAGGTGAAGTCTGGAGGGTGAATCAGAAGAATCAGAAGAAGGAGAAGGAGAAGGTGAAGTCTGGAGGGTGAATCAGAAGAAGCAGAAGAAAGAGAAGGAGAAGGTGAAGTCTGGAGGGTGAATCAGAAGAAGTAGAAGAAGGAGAAGGAGAAGGTGAAGTCTGGAGGGTGAATCAGAAAAAGCAGAAGAAGGAGAAGGAGAAGGTGAAGTCTGGAGGGTGAATCAGAAGAAGCAGAAGAAGGAGAAGGAGAAGGTGATGTCTGGAGGGTGAATCAGAAGAAGCAGAAGAAGGAGAAGGAGAAGGTGAAGTCTGGAGGGTGAATCAGAAGAAGCAGAATAAGGAGAAGGAGAAGGTGAAGTCTGGAGGGTGAATCAGAAGAAGCAGAAAAAGGAGAAGGAGAAAGTGAAGTCTGAAGGGTGAATCAGAAGAAGTAGAAGAAGGAGAAGGAGAAGGTGAAGTCTGGAGGGTGAAGCAGAAGAAGTAGAAGAAGGAGAAGGAGAAGGTGAAGTCAGGAGGGTGAATCAGAAGAAGTAGAAGAAGGAGAAGGAGAAGGTGAAGTCAGGAGGGTGAATCAGAAGAAGCAGAAGAAGGAGAAGGAGAAGGTAAAGTCTGGAGGGTGAATCAGAAGAATCAGAAGAAGGAGAAGGAGAAGGTGAAGTCTGGAGGGTGAATCAGAAGAAGCAGAAGAAAGAGAAGGAGAAGGTGAAGTCTGGAGGGTGAAGCAGAAGAAACAGAAGAAGGAGAAGGAGAAGGTGAAGACTGGAGGGTGAATCAGAAGAAGTAGAAGAAGGAGAAGGAGAAGGTGAAGTCTGGAGGGTGAATCAGAAGAAGTAGAAGAAGGAGAAGGAGAAGGTGAAGTCTGGAGGGTGAATCGGAAGAAGCAGAAGAAGGAGAAGGAGAAGGTGAAGTCTGGAGGGTGAATCAGAAGAAGCAGAAGAAGGAGAAGGAGAAGATGAAGTCTGGAGGGTGAATCAGAAGAAGTAGAAGAAGGAGAAGGAGAAGGTGAGGTCTGGAGGGTGAATCAGAAGAAGCAGAAGAAGGAGAAGGAGAAGGTGAAGTCTGGAGGGTGAATCAGAAGAAGCAGAAGAAGGAGAAGGAGAAGGTGAAGTCTGGAGGGTGAATCAGAAGAAGCAGAAGAAGGAGAAGGAGAAGGTGAAGTCAGGAGGGTGAATCAGAAGAAGCAGAAGAAGGAGAAGGAGAAGGTGAAGTTAGGAGGGTGAATCAGAAGAAGCAGAAGAAGGAGAAGGAGCAGGTGATGTCAGGGGGATGAAGCAGAAGAAGTAGAAGAAGGAGAAGGAGAAGGTGAAGTCAGGACGGTGAAGCAGAAGAAGCAGAAGAAGGAGAAGGAGAAGGTGAAGTCTGGAGGGTGAATCAGAAGAAGTAGAAGAAGGAGAAGGAGAAGGTCAAGTCTGGAGGGTGAATCAGAAGAAGTAGAATAAGGAGAAGGAGAAGGTGAAGTCTGGAGGGTGAAGCAGAAGAAGGAGAAGGAGAAGGTGAAGTCAGGAGGGTGAATCAGAAGAAGTAGAAGAAGGAGAAGGAGAAGGTGAAGTCAGGAGGGTGAATCAGAAGAAGCAGAAGAAGGAGAAGGAGAAGGTGAAGTCTGGAGGGTGAATCAGAAGAAGTAGAAGAAGGAGAAGGAGAAGGTGAAGTCTGGAGGGTGAATCAGAAGAATCAGAAGAAGGAGAAGGAGAGGGTGAAGCCTGGAGGGTGAATCAGAAGAAGCAGAAGAAAGAGAAGGAGAAGGTGAAGTCTGGAGGGTGAATCAGAAGAAGCAGAAGAAGGAGAAGGAGAAGGTGAAGTCTGGAGGGTGAATCAGAAGAAGCAGAAGAAGGAGAAGGAGAAGATGAAGTCTGGAGGGTGAATCAGAAGAAGCAGAAGAAGGAGAAGGAGAAGGTGAAGTCTGGAGGGTGAAACAGAAGAAGCAGAAGAAGGAGAAGGAGAAGGTGAAGTCTGGAGGGTGAATCAGAAGAAGCAGAAGAAGGAGAAGGAGAAGGTGAAGTCAGGAGGGTGAATCAGAAGAAGCAGAAGAAGGAAAAGGAGAAGGTGAAGTTAGGAGGGTGAATCAGAAGAAGCAGAAGAAGGAGAAGGAGCAGGTGAAGTCAGGGGGTGAAGCAGAAGAAGTAGAAGAAGGAGAAGGAGAAGGTGAAGTCAGGACGGTGAAGCAGAAGAAGCAGAAGAAGGAGAAGGAGAAGGTGAAGTCTGGAGGGCGCAGCAGAAGAAGCAGAAGAAGGAGAAGGAGATGTTGAAGTCTAGAGGGTGAAGCAGAAGAAGCAGAAGAAGGAGAAGGAGAAGGTGAAGTCTGGAGGGTGAATCAGAAGAAGTAGAAGAAGGAGAAGGAGAAGGTGAAGTCAGGAGAGTGAAGCAGAAGAAGCAGAAGATGGAGAAGGAGAAGGTGAAGTCTGGAGGGCGAAGCAGAAGAAGCAGAAGAAGGAGAAGGAGAAGGTGAAGTCTGGAGGGTGAAGCAGAAGAAGCAGAAGAAGGAGAAGGAGAAGGTGAAGTCTGGAGGGTGAATCAGAAGAAGTAGAAGAAGGAGAAGGAGAAGGTGAAGTCAGGAGGGTGAAGCAGAAGAAGCAGAAGAAGGAGAAGGAGAAGGTGAAGTCTGGAGGGTGAAGCAGAAGAAGCAGAAGAAGGAGCAGGAGAAGGTGAAGTCTGGAGGGTGAAGCAGAAGAAGCAGAAGAAGGAGAAGGAGAAGGTGAAGTCAGGAGGGTGAATCAGAAGAAGTAGAAGAAGGAGAAGGAGAAGGTGAAGTCTGGAGGGTGAATCAGAAGAAGCAGAAGAAGGAGAAGGAGAAGGTGAAGTCTGGAGGGTGAATCAGAAGAAGCAGAAGAAGGAGAAGGAGAAGATGAAGTCTGGAGGGTGAATCAGAAGAAGTAGAAGAAGGAGAAGGAGAAGGTGAGGTCTGGTGGGTCAATCAGAAGAAGCAGAAGAAGGAGAAGGAGAAGGTGAAGTCTGGAGGGTGAATCAGAAGAAGCAGAAGAAGGAGAAGGAGTAGGTGAAGTCTGGAGGGTGAATTAGAAGAAGCAGAAGAAGGAGAAGGAGAAGGTGAAGTCAGGAGGGTGAATCAGAAGAAGCAGAAGAAGGAGAAGGAGAAGGTAAAGTTAGGAGGGTGAATCAGAAGAAGCAGAAGAAGGAGAAGGAGCAGGTGAAGTCAGGGGGGTGAAACAGAAGAAGTAGAAGAAGGAGAAGGAGAAGGTGAAGTCAGGAGGGTGAAGCAGAAGAAGCAGAAGAAGGAGAAGGAGAAGGTGAAGTCTGGAGGGCGCAGCAGAAGAAGCAGAAGAAGGAGAAGGAGAAGGTGAAGTCTGGAGGGTGAAGCAGAAGAAGCAGAAGAAGGAGAAGGAGAAGGTGAAGTCTGGAGGGTGAATCAGAAGAAGTAGAAGAAGGAGAAGGAGAAGGTGAAGTCAGGAGAGTGAAGCAGAAGAAGCAGAAGAAGGAGAAGGAGAAGGTGAAGTCTGGAGGGTGAAGCAGAAGAAGCAGAAGAAGGAGAAGGAGAAGGTGATGTCTGGAGGGCGAAGCAGAAGAAGCAGAAGAAGGAGAAGGAGAAGGTGAAGTCTGGAGGGTGAAGCAGAGGAAGCAGAAGAAGGAGAAGGAGAAGGTGAAGTCTGGAGGGTGAATCAGAAGAAGTAGAAGAAGGAGAAGGAGAAGGTGAAGTCAGGAGGGTGAAGCAGAAGAAGGAGAAGGAGAAGGTGAAGTCAGGAGGGTGAATCAGAAGAAGTAGAAGAAGGAGAAGGAGAAGGTGAAGTCAGGAGGGTGAATCAGAAGAAGCAGAAGAAGGAGAAGGAGAAGGTGAAGTCAGGAGGGTGAATCAGAAGAGGCAGAAGAAGGAGAAGGAGAAGGTGAAGTTAGGAGGGTGAATCATAAGAAGCAGAAGAAGGAGAAGGAGCAGGTGAAGTCAGGGGGGTGAAGCAGAAGAAGTAGAAGAAGGAGAAGGAGAAGGTGAAGTCAGGACGGTGAAGCAGAAGAAGCAGAAGAAGGAGAAGGAGAAGGTGAAGTCTGGAGGGCGCAGCAGAAGAAGCAGAAGAAGGAGAAGGAGAAGTTGAAGTCTAGAGGGTGAAGCAGAAGAAGCAGAAGAAGGAGAAGGAGAAGGTGAAGTCTGGAGGGTGAATCAGAAGAAGTAGAAGAAGGAGAAGGAGAAGGTGAAGTCAGGAGAGTGAAGCAGAAGAAGCAGAAGATGGAGAAGGAGAAGGTGAAGTCTGGAGGGTGAATCAGAAGAAGCAGAAGAAGGAGAAGGAGAAGGTGAAGTCTGGAGGGTGAATCAGAAGATGCAGAAGAAGGAGAAGGAGAAGGTGAAGTCTGGAGGGTGAATCAATAGAAGTAGAAGAAGGAGAAGGAGAAGGTGAAGTCTGGAGGGTGAATCAGAAGAAGTAGAAGAAGGAGAAGGAGAAGGACAAGTCTGGAGGGTGAATCAGAAGAAGTAGAAGAAGGAGAAGGAGAAGGTAAAGTCTGGAGGGTGAATCAGAAGAAGTAGAAGAAGGAAAAGGAGAAGGTGAAGTCTGGAGGGTGAATCAGAAGAAGCAGAAGAAGGAGAAGGAGAAGGTGTAGTTTGGAGGGTGAATCAGGAGAAGTAGACGAAGGAGAAGGAGAAGGTGAAGTCTGGAGGGTGAATCAGAAGAAGCAGAAGAAGGAGAAGGAGAAGGTGAAGTCTGGAGGGTGAATCAGAAGAAGTAGAAGAAGGAAAAGGAGAAGGTGAAGTCTGGAGGGTGAATCAGAAGAAGCAGAAGAAGGAGAAGGAGAAGGTGTAGTTTGGAGGGTGAATCAGAAGAAGCAGAAGAAAGAGAAGGAGAAGGTGAAGTCTGGAGGGTGAAGCAGAAGAAACAGAAGAAGGAGAAGGAGAAGGTGAAGACTGGAGGGTGAATCAGAAGAAGTAGAAGAAGGAGAAGGAGAAGGTGAAGTCTGGAGGGTGAATCAGAAGAAGTAGAAGAAGGAGAAGGAGAAGGTGAAGTCTGGAGGGTGAATCAGAAGAAGCAGAAGAAGGAGAAGGAGAAGGTGAAGTCTGGAGGGTGAATCAGAAGAAGCAGAAGAAGGAGAAGGAGAAGATGAAGTCTGGAGGGTGAATCAGAAGAAGTAGAAGAAGGAGAAGGAGAAGGTGAGGTCTGGAGGGTGAATCAGAAGAAGCAGAAGAAGGAGAAGGAGAAGGTGAAGTCTGGAGGGTGAATCAGAAGAAGCAGAAGAAGGAGAAGGAGAAGGTGAAGTCTGGAGGGTGAATCAGAAGAAGCAGAAGAAGGAGAAGGAGAAGGTGAAGTCAGGAGGGTGAATCAGAAGAAGCAGAAGAAGGAGAAGGAGAAGGTGAAGTTAGGAGGGTGAATCAGAAGAAGCAGAAGAAGGAGAAGGAGCAGGTGATGTCAGGGGGATGAAGCAGAAGAAGTAGAAGAAGGAGAAGGAGAAGGTGAAGTCAGGACGGTGAAGCAGAAGAAGCAGAAGAAGGAGAAGGAGAAGGTGAAGTCTGGAGGGTGAATCAGAAGAAGTAGAAGAAGGAGAAGGAGAAGGTCAAGTCTGGAGGGTGAATCAGAAGAAGTAGAATAAGGAGAAGGAGAAGGTGAAGTCTGGAGGGTGAAGCAGAAGAAGGAGAAGGAGAAGGTGAAGTCAGGAGGGTGAATCAGAAGAAGTAGAAGAAGGAGAAGGAGAAGGTGAAGTCAGGAGGGTGAATCAGAAGAAGCAGAAGAAGGAGAAGGAGAAGGTGAAGTCTGGAGGGTGAATCAGAAGAAGTAGAAGAAGGAGAAGGAGAAGGTGAAGTCTGGAGGGTGAATCAGAAGAATCAGAAGAAGGAGAAGGAGAGGGTGAAGCCTGGAGGGTGAATCAGAAGAAGCAGAAGAAAGAGAAGGAGAAGGTGAAGTCTGGAGGGTGAATCAGAAGAAGCAGAAGAAGGAGAAGGAGAAGGTGAAGTCTGGAGGGTGAATCAGAAGAAGCAGAAGAAGGAGAAGGAGAAGATGAAGTCTGGAGGGTGAATCAGAAGAAGCAGAAGAAGGAGAAGGAGAAGGTGAAGTCTGGAGGGTGAAACAGAAGAAGCAGAAGAAGGAGAAGGAGAAGGTGAAGTCTGGAGGGTGAATCAGAAGAAGCAGAAGAAGGAGAAGGAGAAGGTGAAGTCAGGAGGGTGAATCAGAAGAAGCAGAAGAAGGAAAAGGAGAAGGTGAAGTTAGGAGGGTGAATCAGAAGAAGCAGAAGAAGGAGAAGGAGCAGGTGAAGTCAGGGGGTGAAGCAGAAGAAGTAGAAGAAGGAGAAGGAGAAGGTGAAGTCAGGACGGTGAAGCAGAAGAAGCAGAAGAAGGAGAAGGAGAAGGTGAAGTCTGGAGGGCGCAGCAGAAGAAGCAGAAGAAGGAGAAGGAGATGTTGAAGTCTAGAGGGTGAAGCAGAAGAAGCAGAAGAAGGAGAAGGAGAAGGTGAAGTCTGGAGGGTGAATCAGAAGAAGTAGAAGAAGGAGAAGGAGAAGGTGAAGTCAGGAGAGTGAAGCAGAAGAAGCAGAAGATGGAGAAGGAGAAGGTGAAGTCTGGAGGGCGAAGCAGAAGAAGCAGAAGAAGGAGAAGGAGAAGGTGAAGTCTGGAGGGTGAAGCAGAAGAAGCAGAAGAAGGAGAAGGAGAAGGTGAAGTCTGGAGGGTGAATCAGAAGAAGTAGAAGAAGGAGAAGGAGAAGGTGAAGTCAGGAGGGTGAAGCAGAAGAAGCAGAAGAAGGAGAAGGAGAAGGTGAAGTCTGGAGGGTGAAGCAGAAGAAGCAGAAGAAGGAGCAGGAGAAGGTGAAGTCTGGAGGGTGAAGCAGAAGAAGCAGAAGAAGGAGAAGGAGAAGGTGAAGTCAGGAGGGTGAATCAGAAGAAGTAGAAGAAGGAGAAGGAGAAGGTGAAGTCTGGAGGGTGAATCAGAAGAAGCAGAAGAAGGAGAAGGAGAAGGTGAAGTCTGGAGGGTGAATCAGAAGAAGCAGAAGAAGGAGAAGGAGAAGATGAAGTCTGGAGGGTGAATCAGAAGAAGTAGAAGAAGGAGAAGGAGAAGGTGAGGTCTGGTGGGTCAATCAGAAGAAGCAGAAGAAGGAGAAGGAGAAGGTGAAGTCTGGAGGGTGAATCAGAAGAAGCAGAAGAAGGAGAAGGAGTAGGTGAAGTCTGGAGGGTGAATTAGAAGAAGCAGAAGAAGGAGAAGGAGAAGGTGAAGTCAGGAGGGTGAATCAGAAGAAGCAGAAGAAGGAGAAGGAGAAGGTAAAGTTAGGAGGGTGAATCAGAAGAAGCAGAAGAAGGAGAAGGAGCAGGTGAAGTCAGGGGGGTGAAACAGAAGAAGTAGAAGAAGGAGAAGGAGAAGGTGAAGTCAGGAGGGTGAAGCAGAAGAAGCAGAAGAAGGAGAAGGAGAAGGTGAAGTCTGGAGGGCGCAGCAGAAGAAGCAGAAGAAGGAGAAGGAGAAGGTGAAGTCTGGAGGGTGAAGCAGAAGAAGCAGAAGAAGGAGAAGGAGAAGGTGAAGTCTGGAGGGTGAATCAGAAGAAGTAGAAGAAGGAGAAGGAGAAGGTGAAGTCAGGAGAGTGAAGCAGAAGAAGCAGAAGAAGGAGAAGGAGAAGGTGAAGTCTGGAGGGTGAAGCAGAAGAAGCAGAAGAAGGAGAAGGAGAAGGTGATGTCTGGAGGGCGAAGCAGAAGAAGCAGAAGAAGGAGAAGGAGAAGGTGAAGTCTGGAGGGTGAAGCAGAGGAAGCAGAAGAAGGAGAAGGAGAAGGTGAAGTCTGGAGGGTGAATCAGAAGAAGTAGAAGAAGGAGAAGGAGAAGGTGAAGTCAGGAGGGTGAAGCAGAAGAAGGAGAAGGAGAAGGTGAAGTCAGGAGGGTGAATCAGAAGAAGTAGAAGAAGGAGAAGGAGAAGGTGAAGTCAGGAGGGTGAATCAGAAGAAGCAGAAGAAGGAGAAGGAGAAGGTGAAGTCAGGAGGGTGAATCAGAAGAGGCAGAAGAAGGAGAAGGAGAAGGTGAAGTTAGGAGGGTGAATCATAAGAAGCAGAAGAAGGAGAAGGAGCAGGTGAAGTCAGGGGGGTGAAGCAGAAGAAGTAGAAGAAGGAGAAGGAGAAGGTGAAGTCAGGACGGTGAAGCAGAAGAAGCAGAAGAAGGAGAAGGAGAAGGTGAAGTCTGGAGGGCGCAGCAGAAGAAGCAGAAGAAGGAGAAGGAGAAGTTGAAGTCTAGAGGGTGAAGCAGAAGAAGCAGAAGAAGGAGAAGGAGAAGGTGAAGTCTGGAGGGTGAATCAGAAGAAGTAGAAGAAGGAGAAGGAGAAGGTGAAGTCAGGAGAGTGAAGCAGAAGAAGCAGAAGATGGAGAAGGAGAAGGTGAAGTCTGGAGGGCGAAGCAGAAGAAGCAGAAGAAGGAGAAGGAGAAGGTGAAGTCTGGAGGGTGAAGCAGAAGAAGCAGAAGAAGGAGAAGGAGAAGGTGAAGTCTGGAGGGTGAATCAGAAGAAGTAGAAGAAGGAGAAGGAGAATGTGAAGTCAGGAGGGTGAAGCAGAAGAAGCAGAAGAAGGAGAAGGAGAAGGTGAAGTCTGGAGGGTGAAGCAGAAGAAGCAGAAGAAGGAGCAGGAGAAGGTGAAGTCTGGAGGGTGAAGCAGAAGAAGCAGAAGAAGGAGAAGGAGAAGGTGAAGTCAGGAGGGTGAATCAGAAGAAGTAGAAGAAGGAGAAGGAGAAGGTGAAGTCTGGAGGGTGAATCAGAAGAAGCAGAAGAAGGAGAAGGAGAAGGTGAAGTCTGGAGGGTGAATCAGAAGAAGCAGAAGAAGGAGAAGGAGAAGATGAAGTCTGGAGGGTGAATCAGAAGAAGTAGAAGAAGGAGAAGGAGAAGGTGAGGTCTGGAGGGTCAATCAGAAGAAGCAGAAGAAGGAGAAGGAGAAGGTGAAGTCTGGAGGGTGAATCAGAAGAAGCAGAAGAAGGAGAAGGAGTAGGTGAAGTCTGGAGGGTGAATTAGAAGAAGCAGAAGAAGGAGAAGGAGAAGGTGAAGTCAGGAGGGTGAATCAGAAGAAGCAGAAGAAGGAGAAGGAGAAGGTAAAGTTAGGAGGGTGAATCAGAAGAAGCAGAAGAAGGAGAAGGAGCAGGTGAAGTCAGGGGGGTGAAACAGAAGAAGTAGAAGAAGGAGAAGGAGAAGGTGAAGTCAGGAGGGTGAAGCAGAAGAAGCAGAAGAAGGAGAAGGAGAAGGTGAAGTCTGGAGGGCGCAGCAGAAGAAGCAGAAGAAGGAGAAGGAGAAGGTGAAGTCTGGAGGGTGAAGCAGAAGAAGCAGAAGAAGGAGAAGGAGAAGGTGAAGTCTGGAGGGTGAATCAGAAGAAGTAGAAGAAGGAGAAGGAGAAGGTGAAGTCAGGAGAGTGAAGCAGAAGAAGCAGAAGAAGGAGAAGGAGAAGGTGAAGTCTGGAGGGTGAAGCAGAAGAAGCAGAAGAAGGAGAAGGAGAAGGTGATGTCTGGAGGGCGAAGCAGAAGAAGCAGAAGAAGGAGAAGGAGAAGGTGAAGTCTGGAGGGTGAAGCAGAGGAAGCAGAAGAAGGAGAAGGAGAAGGTGAAGTCTGGAGGGTGAATCAGAAGAAGTAGAAGAAGGAGAAGGAGAAGGTGAAGTCAGGAGGGTGAAGCAGAAGAAGGAGAAGGAGAAGGTGAAGTCAGGAGGGTGAATCGGAAGAAGTAGAAGAAGGAGAAGGAGAAGGTGAAGTCTGGAGGGTGAATCAGAAGAAGTAGAAGAAGGAGAAGTAGAAGGTGAAGTCTGGAGGGTGAATCAGAAGAAGTAGAAGAAGGAGAAGGAGAAGGTGAAGTCTGGAGGGTGAATCAGAAGAAGCAGAAGAAGGAGAAGGAGAAGGTGAAGTCTGGAGGGAGAAGCAGAAGAAGTAGAAGAAGGAGAAGGAGAAGGTGAAGTCTGGAGGGTGAATCAGAAGAAGTAGAAGAAGGAGAAGGAGAAGGTGAAGTCTGGAGGGTGAATCAGAAGAAGCAGAAGAAGGAGAAGGAGAAGGTGAAGTCTGGAGGGTGAATCAGAAGAAGCAGAAGAAGGAGAAGGAGAAGGTGAAGTCTGGAGGGTGAAACAGAAGAAGCAGAATAAGGAGAAGGAGAAGGTGAAGTCAGGAGGGTGAATCAGAAGAAGCAGAAGAAGGAGAAGGAGAAGGTGAAGTAAGGAGGGTGAATCAGAAGAAGCAGAAGAAGGAGAAGGAGAAGGTGAAGTCTGGAGTGTGAAGCAGAAGAAGCAAAAGAAGGAGAAGGAGAAGGTGAAGTCTGGAGGGTGAATCAGAAGAAGTAGAAGAAGGAGAAGGAGAAGGTGAAGTCTGGAGGGTGAAGCAGAAGAAGTAGAAGAAGGAGAAGGAGAAGGTGAAGTCAGGAGGGTGAATCAGAAGAAGTAGAAGAAGGAGAAGGAGAAGGTGAAGTCAGGAGGGTGAATCAGAAGAAGCAGAAGAAGGAGAAGGAGAAGGTGAAGTCTGGAGGGTGAAACAGAAGAATCAGAAGAAGGAGAAGGAGAAGGTGAAGTCTGGAGGGTGAATCAGAAGAAGCAGAAGATAGAGAAGGAGAAGGTGAAGTCTGGAGGGTGAATCAGAAGAAGCAGAAGAAGGAGAAGGAGAAGGTGAAGTCTGGAGGGAGAAGCAGAAGAAGTAGAAGAAGGAGAAGGAGAAGGTGAAGTCTGGAGGGTGAATCAGAAGAAGTAGAAGAAGGAGAAGGAGAAGGTGAAGTCTGGAGGGTGAATCAGAAGAAGCAGAAGAAGGAGAAGGAGAAGGTGAAGTCTGGAGGGTGAATCAGAAGAAGCAGAAGAAGGAGAAGGAGAAGGTGAAGTCTGGAGGGTGAAGCAGAAGAAGTAGAAGAAGGAGAAGGAGAAGGTGTAGTCTGGAGGGTGAATCAGAAGAAGTAGACGAAGGAGAAGCAGAAGGTGAAGTCTGGAGGGTGAACCAGTAGAAGCAGAAGAAGGAGAAGGAGAAGGTGAAGTCTGGAGGGTGAATCAGAAGAAGTAGAAGAAGGAGAAGGAGAAGGTGAAGTCTGGAGGGTGAATCAGAAGAAGCAGAAGAAGGAGAAGGAGAAGGTGAAGTCTGGAGGGTGAATCAGAAGAAGCAGAAGAAGGAGAAGGAGAAGGTGAAGTCTGGAGGGTGAAGCAGAAGAAGCAGAAGAAGGAGAAGGAGAAGGTGATGTCTGGAGGGCGAAGCAGAAGAAGCAGAAGAAGGAGAAGGAGAAGGTGAAGTCTGGAGGGTGAAGCAGAGGAAGCAGAAGAAGGAGAAGGAGAAGGTGAAGTCTGGAGGGTGAATCAGAAGAAGTAGAAGAAGGAGAAGGAGAAGGTGAAGTCAGGAGGGTGAAGCAGAAGAAGGAGAAGGAGAAGGTGAAGTCAGGAGGGTGAATCGGAAGAAGTAGAAGAAGGAGAAGGAGAAGGTGAAGTCTGGAGGGTGAATCAGAAGAAGTAGAAGAAGGAGAAGTAGAAGGTGAAGTCTGGAGGGTGAATCAGAAGAAGTAGAAGAAGGAGAAGGAGAAGGTGAAGTCTGGAGGGTGAATCAGAAGAAGCAGAAGAAGGAGAAGGAGAAGGTGAAGTCTGGAGGGAGAAGCAGAAGAAGTAGAAGAAGGAGAAGGAGAAGGTGAAGTCTGGAGGGTGAATCAGAAGAAGTAGAAGAAGGAGAAGGTGAAGTCTGGAGGGTGAATCAGAAGAAGCAGAAGAAGGAGAAGGAGAAGGTGAAGTCTGGAGGGTGAATCAGAAGAAGCAGAAGAAGGAGAAGGAGAAGGTGAAGTCTGGAGGGTGAAACAGAAGAAGCAGAATAAGGAGAAGGAGAAGGTGAAGTCAGGAGGGTGAATCAGAAGAAGCAGAAGAAGGAGAAGGAGAAGGTGAAGTAAGGAGGGTGAATCAGAAGAAGCAGAAGAAGGAGAAGGAGAAGGTGAAGTCTGGAGTGTGAAGCAGAAGAAGCAAAAGAAGGAGAAGGAGAAGGTGAAGTCTGGAGGGTGAATCAGAAGAAGTAGAAGAAGGAGAAGGAGAAGGTGAAGTCTGGAGGGTGAAGCAGAAGAAGTAGAAGAAGGAGAAGGAGAAGGTGAAGTCAGGAGGGTGAATCAGAAGAAGTAGAAGAAGGAGAAGGAGAAGGTGAAGTCAGGAGGGTGAATCAGAAGAAGCAGAAGAAGGAGAAGGAGAAGGTGAAGTCTGGAGGGTGAAACAGAAGAAACAGAAGAAGGAGAAGGAGAAGGTGAAGTCTGGAGGGTGAATCAGAAGAAGCAGAAGAAAGAGAAGGAGAAGGTGAAGTCTGGAGGGTGAATCAGAAGAAGCAGAAGAAGGAGAAGGAGAAGGTGAAGTCTGGAGGGAGAAGCAGAAGAAGTAGAAGAAGGAGAAGGAGAAGGTGAAGTCTGGAGGGTGAATCAGAAGAAGTAGAAGAAGGAGAAGGAGAAGGTGAAGTCTGGAGGGTGAATCAGAAGAAGTCGAAGAAGGAGAAGGAGAAGGTGAAGTCTGGAGGGTGAATCAGAAGAAACAGAAGAAGGAGAAGGAGAAGGTGAAGTCTGGAGGGTGAATCAGAAGAAGTAGAAGAAGGAGAAGGAGAAGGTGTAGTCTGGAGGGTGAATCAGAAGAAGTAGACGAAGGAGAAGCAGAAGGTGAAGTCTGGAGGGTGAACCAGAAGAAGCAGAAGAAGGAGAAGGAGAAGGTGAAGTCTGGAGGGTGAATCAGAAGAAGTAGAAGAAGGAGAAGGAGAAGGTGAAGTCTGGAGGGTGAATCAGAAGAAGCAGAAGAAGGAGAAGGAGAAGGTGAAGTCTGGAGGGTGAATCAGAAGAAGCAGAAGAAGGAGAAGGAGAAGGTGAAGTCTGGAGGGTGAAACAGAAGAAGCAGAATAAGGAGAAGGAGAAGGTGAAGTCAGGAGTGTGAATCAGAAGAAGCAGAAGAAGGAGAAGGAGAAGGTGAAGTAAGGAGGGTGAATCAGAAGAAGCAGAAGAAGGAGAAAGAGAAGGTGAAGTCTGGAGTGTGAAGCAGAAGAAGCAAAAGAAGGAGAAGGAGAAGGTGAAGTCTGGAGGGTGAATCAGAAGAAGTAGAAGAAGGAGAAGGAGAAGGTGAAGTCTGCAGGGGGAAGCAGAAGAAGTAGAAGAAGGAGAAGGAGAAGGTGAAGTCAGGAGGGTGAATCAGAAGAAGTAGAAGAAGGAGAAGGAGAAGGTGAAGTCAGGAGGGTGAATCAGAAGAAGCAGAAGAAGGAGAAGGAGAAGGTGAAGTCTGGAGGGTGAATCAGAAGAATCAGAAGAAGGAGAAGGAGAAGGTGAAGTCTGGAGGGTGAATCAGAAGAAGCAGAAGAAAGAGAAGGAGAAGGTGAAGTCTGGAGGGTGAATCAGAAGAAGTAGAAGAAGGAGAAGGTGAAGTCTGGAGGGTGAATCAGAAAAAGGAGAAGAAGGAGAAGGAGAAGGTGAAGTCTGGAGGGTGAATCAGAAGAAGCAGAAGAAGGAGAAGGAGAAGGTGAAGTCTGGAGGGTGAATCAGAAGAAGCAGAAGAAGGAGAAGGAGAAGGTGAAGTCTGGAGGGTGAATCAGAAGAAGCAGAATAAGGAGAAGGAGAAGGTGAAGTCTGGAGGGTGAATCAGAAGAAGCAGAAAAAGGAGAAGCAGAAGGTGAAGTCTGAAGGGTGAATCAGAAGAAGTAGAAGAAGGAGAAGGAGAAGGTGAAGTCTGCAGGGGGAAGCAGAAGAAGTAGAAGAAGGAGAAGGAGAAGGTGAAGTCAGGAGGGTGAATCAGAAGAAGTAGAAGAAGGAGAAGGAGAAGGTGAAGTCAGGAGGGTGAATCAGAAGAAGCAGAAGAAGGAGAAGGAGAAGGTGAAGTCTGGAGGGTGAATCAGAAGAATCAGAAGAAGGAGAAGGAGAAGGTGAAGTCAGGAGAGTGAAGCAGAAGAAGCAGAAAAAGGAGAAGGAGAAGGTGAAGTCTGGAGGGTGAAGCAGAAGAAGCAGAAGAAGGAGAAGGAGATGGTGAAGTCTGGAGGGTGAATCAGAAGAAGTAGAAGAAGGAGAAGGAGAAGGTGAAGTCAGGAGGGTGAAGCAGAAGAAGCAGAAGAAGGAGAAGGAGAAGGTGAAGTCTGGAGGGTGAAGCAGAAGAAGCAGAAGAAGGAGCAGGAGAAGGTGAAGTCTGGAGGGTGAAGCAGAAGAAGCAGAAGAAGGAGAAGGAGAAGGTGAAGTCAGGAGGGTGAATCAGAAGAAGTAGAAGAAGGAGAAGGAGAAGGTGAAGTCTGGAGGGTGAATCAGAAGAAGCAGAAGAAGGAGAAGGAGAAGGTGAAGTCTGGAGGGTGAATCAGAAGAAGCAGAAGAAGGAGAAGGAGAAGATGAAGTCTGGAGGGTGAATCAGAAGAAGTAGAAGAAGGAGAAGGAGAAGGTGAGGTCTGGAGGGTCAATCAGAAGAAGCAGAAGAAGGAGAAGGAGAAGGTGAAGTCTGGAGGGTGAATCAGAAGAAGCAGAAGAAGGAGAAGGAGTAGGTGAAGTCTGGAGGGTGAATTAGAAGAAGCAGAAGAAGGAGAAGGAGAAGGTGAAGTCAGGAGGGTGAATCAGAAGAAGCAGAAGAAGGAGAAGGAGAAGGTAAAGTTAGGAGGGTGAATCAGAAGAAGCAGAAGAAGGAGAAGGAGCAGGTGAAGTCAGGGGGGTGAAACAGAAGAAGTAGAAGAAGGAGAAGGAGAAGGTGAAGTCAGGAGGGTGAAGCAGAAGAAGCAGAAGAAGGAGAAGGAGAAGGTGAAGTCTGGAGGGCGCAGCAGAAGAAGCAGAAGAAGGAGAAGGAGAAGGTGAAGTCTGGAGGGTGAAGCAGAAGAAGCAGAAGAAGGAGAAGGAGAAGGTGAAGTCTGGAGGGTGAATCAGAAGAAGTAGAAGAAGGAGAAGGAGAAGGTGAAGTCAGGAGAGTGAAGCAGAAGAAGCAGAAGAAGGAGAAGGAGAAGGTGATGTCTGGAGGGCGAAGCAGAAGAAGCAGAAGAAGGAGAAGGAGAAGGTGAAGTCTGGAGGGTGAAGCAGAGGAAGCAGAAGAAGGAGAAGGAGAAGGAGAAGTCTGGAGGGTGAATCAGAAGAAGTAGAAGAAGGAGAAGGAGAAGGTGAAGTCAGGAGGGTGAAGCAGAAGAAGGAGAAGGAGAAGGTGAAGTCAGGAGGGTGAATCGGAAGAAGTAGAAGAAGGAGAAGGAGAAGGTGAAGTCTGGAGGGTGAATCAGAAGAAGTAGAAGAAGGAGAAGTAGAAGGTGAAGTCTGGAGGGTGAATCAGAAGAAGTAGAAGAAGGAGAAGGAGAAGGTGAAGTCTGGAGGGTGAATCAGAAGAAGCAGAAGAAGGAGAAGTCTGGAGGGAGAAGCAGAAGAAGTAGAAGAAGGAGAAGGAGAAGGTGAAGTCTGGAGGGTGAATCAGAAGAAGTAGAAGAAGGAGAAGGAGAAGGTGAAGTCTGGAGGGTGAATCAGAAGAAGCAGAAGAAGGAGAAGGAGAAGGTGAAGTCTGGAGGGTGAATCAGAAGAAGCAGAAGAAGGAGAAGGAGAAGGTGAAGTCTGGAGGGTGAAACAGAAGAAGCAGAATAAGGAGAAGGAGAAGGTGAAGTCAGGAGGGTGAATCAGAAGAAGCAGAAGAAGGAGAAGGAGAAGGTGAAGTAAGGAGGGTGAATCAGAAGAAGCAGAAGAAGGAGAAGGAGAAGGTGAAGTCTGGAGTGTGAAGCAGAAGAAGCAAAAGAAGGAGAAGGAGAAGGTGAAGTCTGGAGGGTGAATCAGAAGAAGTAGAAGAAGGAGAAGGAGAAGGTGAAGTCTGGAGGGTGAAGCAGAAGAAGTAGAAGAAGGAGAAGGAGAAGGTGAAGTCAGGAGGGTGAATCAGAAGAAGTAGAAGAAGGAGAAGGAGAAGGTGAAGTCAGGAGGGTGAATCAGAAGAAGCAGAAGAAGGAGAAGGAGAAGGTGAAGTCTGGAGGGTGAAACAGAAGAGTCAGAAGAAGGAGAAGGAGAAGGTGAAGTCTGGAGGGTGAATCAGAAGAAGCAGAAGAAAGAGAAGGAGAAGGTGAAGTCTGGAGGGTGAATCAGAAGAAGCAGAAGAAGGAGAAGGAGAAGGTGAAGTCTGGAGGGAGAAGCAGAAGAAGTAGAAGAAGGAGAAGGAGAAGGTGAAGTCTGGAGGGTGAATCAGAAGAAGTAGAAGAAGGAGAAGGAGAAGGTGAAGTCTGGAGGGTGAATCAGAAGAAGTCGAAGAAGGAGAAGGAGAAGGTGAAGTCTGGAGGGTGAATCAGAAGAAACAGAAGAAGGAGAAGGAGAAGGTGAAGTCTGGAGGGTGAATCAGAAGAAGTAGAAGAAGGAGAAGGAGAAGGTGTAGTCTGGAGGGTGAATCAGAAGAAGTAGACGAAGGAGAAGCAGAAGGTGAAGTCTGGAGGGTGAACCAGAAGAAGCAGAAGAAGGAGAAGGAGAAGGTGAAGTCTGGAGGGTGAATCAGAAGAAGTAGAAGAAGGAGAAGGAGAAGGTGAAGTCTGGAGGGTGAATCAGAAGAAGCAGAAGAAGGAGAAGGAGAAGGTGAAGTCTGGAGGGTGAATCAGAAGAAGCAGAAGAAGGAGAAGGAGAAGGTGAAGTCTGGAGGGTGAAGCAGAAGAAGCAGAAGAAGGAGAAGGAGAAGGTGATGTCTGGAGGGCGAAGCAGAAGAAGCAGAAGAAGGAGAAGGAGAAGGTGAAGTCTGGAGGGTGAAGCAGAGGAAGCAGAAGAAGGAGAAGGAGAAGGTGAAGTCTGGAGGGTGAATCAGAAGAAGTAGAAGAAGGAGAAGGAGAAGGTGAAGTCAGGAGGGTGAAGCAGAAGAAGGAGAAGGAGAAGATGAAGTCAGGAGGGTGAATCGGAAGAAGTAGAAGAAGGAGAAGGAGAAGGTGAAGTCTGGAGGGTGAATCAGAAGAAGTAGAAGAAGGAGAAGGAGAAGGTGAAGTCAGGAGGGTGAATCAGAAGAAGCAGAAGAAGGAGAAGGAGAAGGTGAAGTCTGGAGGGTGAAACAGAAGAGTCAGAAGAAGGAGAAGGAGAAGGTGAAGTCTGGAGGGTGAATCAGAAGAAGCAGAAGAAAGAGAAGGAGAAGGTGAAGTCTGGAGGGTGAATCAGAAGAAGCAGAAGAAGGAGAAGGAGAAGGTGAAGTCTGGAGGGAGAAGCAGAAGAAGTAGAAGAAGGAGAAGGAGAAGGTGAAGTCTGGAGGGTGAATCAGAAGAAGTAGAAGAAGGAGAAGGAGAAGGTGAAGTCTGGAGGGTGAATCAGAAGAAGTCGAAGAAGGAGAAGGAGAAGGTGAAGTCTGGAGGGTGAATCAGAAGAAACAGAAGAAGGAGAAGGAGAAGGTGAAGTCTGGAGGGTGAATCAGAAGAAGTAGAAGAAGGAGAAGGAGAAGGTGTAGTCTGGAGGGTGAATCAGAAGAAGTAGACGAAGGAGAAGCAGAAGGTGAAGTCTGGAGGGTGAACCAGAAGAAGCAGAAGAAGGAGAAGGAGAAGGTGAAGTCTGGAGGGTGAATCAGAAGAAGTAGAAGAAGGAGAAGGAGAAGGTGAAGTCTGGAGGGTGAATCAGAAGAAGCAGAAGAAGGAGAAGGAGAAGGTGAAGTCTGGAGGGTGAATCAGAAGAAGCAGAAGAAGGAGAAGGAGAAGGTGAAGTCTGGAGGGTGAAGCAGAAGAAGCAGAAGAAGGAGAAGGTGATGTCTGGAGGGCGAAGCAGAAGAAGCAGAAGAAGGAGAAGGAGAAGGTGAAGCCTGGAGGGTGAAGCAGAGGAAGCAGAAGAAGGAGAAGGAGAAGGTGAAGTCTGGAGGGTGAATCAGAAGAAGTAGAAGAAGGAGAAGGAGAAGGTGAAGTCAGGAGGGTGAAGCAGAAGAAGGAGAAGGAGAAGATGAAGTCAGGAGGGTGAATCGGAAGAAGTAGAAGAAGGAGAAGGAGAAGGTGAAGTCTGGAGGGTGAATCAGAAGAAGTAGAAGAAGGAGAAGTAGAAGGTGAAGTCTGGAGGGTGAATCAGAAGAAGTAGAAGAAGGAGAAGGAGAAGGTGAAGTCTGGAGGGTGAATCAGAAGAAGCAGAATAAGGAGAAGGAGAAGGTGAAGTCAGGAGGGTGAATCAGAAGAAGCAGAAGAAGGAGAAGGAGAAGGTGAAGTAAGGAGGGTGAGTCAGAAGAAGCAGAAGAAGGAGAAGGAGAAGGTGAAGTCTGGAGTGTGAAGCAGAAGAAGCAAAAGAAGGAGAAGGAGAAGGTGAAGTCTGGAGGGTGAATCAGAAGAAGTAGAAGAAGGAGAAGGAGAAGGTGAAGTCTGGAGGGTGAAGCAGAAGAAGTAGAAGAAGGAGAAGGAGAAGGTGAAGTCAGGAGGGTGAATCAGAAGAAGTAGAAGAAGGAGAAGGAGAAGGTGAAGTCAAGAGGGTGAATCAGAAGAAGCAGAAGAAGGAGAAGGAGAAGGTGAAGTCTGGAGGGTGAAACAGAAGAATCAGAAGAAGGAGAAGGAGAAGGTGAAGTCTGCAGGGTGAATCAGAAGAAGCAGAAGAAAGAGAAGGAGAAGGTGAAGTCTGGAGGGTGAATCAGAAGAAGCAGAAGAAGGAGAAGGAGAAGCTGAAGTCTGGAGGGAGAAGCAGAAGAAGTAGAAGAAGGAGAAGGAGAAGGTGAAGTCTGGAGGGTGAATCAGAAGAAGTAGAAGAAGGAGAAGGAGAAGGTGAAGTCTGGAGGGTGAATCAGAAGAAGTCGAAGAAGGAGAAGGAGAAGGTGAAGTCTGGAGGGTGAATCAGAAGAAACAGAAGAAGGAGAAGGAGAAGGTGAAGTCTGGAGGGTGAATCAGAAGAAGTAGAAGAAGGAGAAGGAGAAGGTGTAGTCTGGAGGGTGAATCAGAAGAAGTAGACGAAGGAGAAGCAGAAGGTGAAGTCTGGAGGGTGAACCAGAAGAAGCAGAAGAAGGAGAAGGAGAAGGTGAAGTCTGGAGGGTGAATCAGAAGAAGTAGAAGAAGGAGAAGGAGAAGGTGAAGTCTGGAGGGTGAATCAGAAGAAGCAGAAGAAGGAGAAGGAGAAGGTGAAGTCTGGAGGGTGAAGCAGAAGAAGCAGAAGAAGGAGAAGGAGAAGGTGAAGTCTGGAGGGTGAAACAGAAGAAGCAGAATAAGGAGAAGGAGAAGGTGAAGTCTGGAGTGTGAAGCAGAAGAAGCAAAAGAAGGAGAAGGAGAAGGTGAAGTCTGGAGGGTGAATCAGAAGAAGTAGAAGAAGGAGAAGGAGAAGGTGAAGTCTGCAGGGGGAAGCAGAAGAAGTAGAAGAAGGAGAAGGAGAAGGTGAAGTCAGGAGGGTGAATCAGAAGAAGTAGAAGAAGGAGAAGGAGAAGGTGAAGTCAGGAGGGTGAATCAGAAGAAGCAGAAGAAGGAGAAGGAGAAGGTGAAGTCTGGAGGGTGAATCAGAAGAATCAGAAGAAGGAGAAGGAGAAGGTGAAGTCTGGAGGGTGAATCAGAAGAAGCAGAAGAAAGAGAAGGAGAAGGTGAAGTCTGGAGGGTGAATCAGAAGAAGTAGAAGAAGGAGAAGGTGAAGTCTGGAGGGTGAATCAGAAGAAGCAGAAGAAGGAGAAGGAGAAGGTGAAGTCTGGAGGGTGAATCAGAAGAAGCAGAAGAAGGAGAAGGAGAAGGTGAAGTCTGGAGGGTGAATCAGAAGAAGCAGAATAAGGAGAAGGAGAAGGTGAAGTCTGGAGGGTGAATCAGAAGAAGCAGGAGAAGGAGAAGGAGAAGGTGAAGTCTGGAGGGTGAATCAGAAGAAGCAGAAGAAGGAGAAGGAGAAGGTGAAGTCTGGAGGGTGAATCAGAAGAAGCAGAATAAGGAGAAGGAGAAGGTGAAGTCTGGAGGGTGAATCAGAAGAAGCAGAAAAAGGAGAAGCAGAAGGTGAAGTCTGAAGGGTGAATCAGAAGAAGTAGAAGAAGGAGAAGGAGAAGGTGAAGTCTGCAGGGGGAAGCAGAAGAAGAAGAAGAAGGAGAAGGAGAAGGTGAAGTCAGGAGGGTGAATCAGAAGAAGTAGAAGAAGGAGAAGGAGAAGGTGAAGTCAGGAGGGTGAATCAGAAGAAGCAGAAGAAGGAGAAGGAGAAGGTGAAGTCTGGAGGGTGAATCAGAAGAATCAGAAGAAGGAGAAGGAGAAGGTGAAGTCTGGAGGGTGAATCAGAAGAAGCAGAAGAAAGAGAAGGAGAAGGTGAAGTCTGGAGGGTGAATCAGAAGAAGTAGAAGAAGGAGAAGGAGAAGGTGAAGTCTGGAGGGTGAATCAGAAAAATCAGAAGAAGGAGAAGGAGAAGGTGAAGTCTGGAGGGTGAATCAGAAGAAGCAGAAGAAGGAGAAGGAGAAGGTGAAGTCTGGAGGGTGAATCAGAAGAAGCAGAATAAGGAGAAGGAGAAGGTGAAGTCTGGAGGGTGAATCAGAAGAAGCAGAAAAAGGAGAAGCAGAAGGTGAAGTCTGAAGGGTGAATCAGAAGAAGTAGAAGAAGGAGAAGGAGAAGGTGAAGTCTGGAGGGTGAAGCAGAAGAAGTAGAAGAAGGAGAAGGAGAAGGTGAAGTCAGGAGGGTGAATCAGAAGAAGTAGAAGAAGGAGAAGGAGAAGGTGAAGTCAGGAGGGTGAATCAGAAGAAGCAGAAGAAGGAGAAGGAGAAGGTGAAGTCTGGAGGGTGAATCAGAAGAATCAGAAGAAGGAGAAGGAGAAGGTGAAGTCTGGAGGGTGAATCAGAAGAAGCAGAGGAAAGAGAAGGAGAAGGTGAAGTCTGGAGGGTGAAGCAGAAGAAACAGAAGAAGGAGAAGGAGAAGGTGAAGACTGGAGGGTGAATCAGAAGAAGTAGAAGAAGGAGAAGGAGAAGGTGAAGTCTGGAGGGTGAATCAGAAGAAGTAGAAGAAGGAGAAGGAGAAGGTGAAGTCTGGAGGGTGAATCAGAAGAAGCAGAAGAAGGAGAAGGAGAAGGTGAAGTCTGGAGGGTGAATCAGAAGAAGCAGAAGAAGGAGAAGGAGAAGATGAAGTCTGGAGGGTGAATCAGAAGAAGTAGAAGAAGGAGAAGGAGAAGGTGAGGTCTGGAGGGTGAATCAGAAGAAGCAGAAGAAGGAGAAGGAGAAGGTGAAGTCTGGAGGGTGAATCAGAAGAAGTAAAAGAAGGAGAAGGAGAAGGTGAAGTCAGGAGGGTGAATCAGAAGAAGTAGAAGAAGGAGAAGGAGAAGGTGAAGTCAGGAGGGTGAAACAGAAGAAGCAGAAGAAGGAGAAGGAGAAGGTGAAGTAAGGAGGGTGAATCAGAAGAAGCAGAAGAAGGAGAAGGAGAAGGTGAAGTCTGGAGTGTGAAGCAGAAGAAGCAAAAGAAGGAGAAGGAGAAGGTGAAGTCTGGAGGGTGAATCAGAAGAAGTAGAAGAAGGAGAAGGAGAAGGTGAAGTCTGCAGGGGGAAGCAGAAGAAGTAGAAGAAGGAGAAGGAGAAGGTGAAGTCAGGAGGGTGAATCAGAAGAAGCAGAAGAAGGAGAAGGAGAAGGTGAAGTCTGGAGGGTGAATCAGAAGAATCAGAAGAAGGAGAAGGAGAAGGTGAAGTCTGGAGGGTGAATCAGAAGAAGCAGAAGAAAGAGAAGGAGAAGGTGAAGTCTGGAGGGTGAATCAGAAGAAGTAGAAGAAGGAGAAGGAGAAGGTGAAGTCTGGAGGGTGAATCAGAAAAAGCAGAAGAAGGAGAAGGAGAAGGTGAAGTCTGGAGGGTGAATCAGAAGAAGCAGAAGAAGGAGAAGGAGAAGGTGAAGTCTGGAGGGTGAATCAGAAGAAGCAGAAGAAGGAGAAGGAGAAGGTGAAGTCTGGAGGGTGAATCAGAAGAAGCAGAATAAGGAGAAGGAGAAGGTGAAGTCTGGAGGGTGAATCAGAAGAAGCAGAAAAAGGAGAAGCAGAAGGTAAAGTCTGAAGGGTGAATCAGAAGAAGTAGAAGAAGGAGAAGGAGAAGGTGAAGTCTGGAGGGTGAAGCAGAAGAAGTAGAAGAAGGAGAAGGAGAAGGTGAAGTCAGGAGGGTGAATCAGAAGAAGTAGAAGAAGGAGAAGGAGAAGGTGAAGTCAGGAGGGTGAATCAGAAGAAGCAGAAGAAGGAGAAGGAGAAGGTGAAGTCTGGAGGGTGAATCAGAAGAATCAGAAGAAGGAGAAGGAGAATTGAAGTCTGGAGGGTGAATCAGAAGAAGCAGAAGAAAGAGAAGGAGAAGGTGAAGTCTGGAGGGTGAAGCAGAAGAAACAGAAGAAGGAGAAGGAGAAGGTGAAGACTGGAGGGTGAATCAGAAGAAGTAGAAGAAGGAGAAGGAGAAGGTGAAGTCTGTAGGGTGAATCAGAAGAAGTAGAAGAAGGAGAAGGAGAAGGTGAAGTCTGGAGGGTGAATCAGAAGAAGCAGAAGAAGGAGAAGTTGAAGGTGAAGTCTGGAGGGTGAATCAGAAGAAGCAGAAGAAGGAGAAGGAGAAGATGAAGTCTGGAGGGTGAATCAGAAGAAGTAGAAGAAGGAGAAGGAGAAGGTGAGGTCTGGAGGGTGAATCAGAAGAAGCAGAAGAAGGAGAAGGAGAAGGTGAAGTCTGGAGGGTGAATCAGAAGATGCAGAAGAAGGAGAAGGAGAAGGTGAAGTCTGGACGGTGAATCAGAAGAAGCAGAAGAAGGAGAAGGAGAAGGTGAAGTCAGGAGGGTGAATCAGAAGAAGCAGAAGAAGGAGAAGGAGAAGGTGAAGTTAGGAGGGTGAATCAGAAGAAGCAGAAGAAGGAGAAGGAGCAGGTGATGTCAGGGGGATGAAGCAGAAGAAGTAGAAGAAGGAGAAGGAGAAGGTGAAGTCAGGACGGTGAAGCAGAAGAAGCAGAAGAAGGAGAAGGAGAAGGTGAAGTCTGGAGGGTGAATCAGAAGAAGTAGAAGAAGGAGAAGGAGAAGGTCAAGTATGGAGGGTGAATCAGAAGAAGTAGAATAAGGAGAAGGAGAAGGTGAAGTCTGGAGGGTGAAGCAGAAGAAGTAGAAGAAGGAGAAGGAGAAGGTGAAGTCAGGAGGGTGAATCAGAAGAAGTAGAAGAAGGAGAAGGAGAAGGTGATGTCAGGAGGGTGAATCAGAAGAAGCAGAAGAAGGAGAAGGAGAAGGTGAAGTCTGGAGGGTGAATCAGAAGAATCAGAAGAAGGAGAAGGAGAAGGTGAAGTCTGGAGGGTGAATCAGAAGAAGCAGAAGAAAGAGAAGGAGAAGGTGAAGCCTGGAGGGTGAATCAGAAGAAGTAAAAGAAGGAGAAGGAGAAGGTGAAGTCTGGAGTGTGAATCAGAAGAAGCAGAAGAAGGAGAAGGAGAAGGTGAAGTCTAGAGGGTGAATCAGAAGAAGCAGAATAAGGAGAAGGAGAAGGTGAAGTCTGGAGGGTGAATCAGAAGAAGCAGAAGAAGGAGAAGGAGAAGGTGAAGTCTGGAGGGTGAATCAGAAGAAGTAGAAGAAGGAGAAGGAGAAGGTGAAGTCAGGAGGGTGAATCAGAAGAAGTAGAAGAAGGAGAAGGAGAAGGTGAAGTCAGGAGGGTGAATCAGAAGAAGCAGAAGAAGGAGAAGGAGAAGGTGAAGTCTGGAGGGTGAATCAGAAGAATCAGAAGAAGGAGAAGGAGAAGGTGAAGTCTGGAGGGTGAATCAGAAGAAGCAGAGGAAGGAGAAGGAGAAGGTGAAGTCTGGAGGGTGAATCAGAAGAAGCAGAATAAGGAGAAGGAGAAGGTGAAGTCTGGAGGGTGAATCAGAAGAAGCAGAATAAGGAGAAAGAGAAGGTGAAGTCTGGAGGGTGAATCAGAAGAAGCAGAAGAAGGAGAAGGAGAAGATGAAGTCTGGAGGGTGAATCAGAAGAAGTAGAAGAAGGAGAAGGAGAAGGTGAAGTCTGGAGGGTGAAGCAGAAGAAGTAGAAGAAGGAGAAGGAGAAGGTGAAGTCAGGAGGGTGAATCAGAAGAAGTAGAAGAAGAAGTAGGAGAAGCTGAAGTCAGGAGGGTGAATCAGAAGAAGCAGAAGAAGGAGAAGGAGAAGGTGAAGTCTGGAGGGTGAATCAGAAGAATCAGAAGAAGGAGAAGTAGAAGGTGAAGTCTGGAGGGTGAATCAGAAGAAGCAGAAGAAAGAGAAGGAGAAGGTGAAGTCTGGAGGGTGAAGCAGAAGAAACAGAAGAAGGAGAAGGAGAAGGTGAAGACTGGAGGGTGAATCAGAAGAAGTAGAAGAAGGAGAAGGAGAAGGTGAAGTCTGGAGGGTGAATCAGAAGAAGTAGAAGAAGGAGAAGGATAAGGTGAAGTCTGGAGGGTGACTCAGAAGAAGCAGAAGAAGGAGAAGGAGAAGGTGAAGTCTGGAGGGTGAATCAGAAGAAGCAGAAGAAGGAGAATGAGAAGATGAAGTCTGGAGGGTGAATCAGAAGAAGTAGAAGAAGGAGAAGGAGAAGGTGAAGTCTGGAGGGTGAATCAGAAGTAGTAGAAGAAGGAGAAGGAGAAGGTGAAGTCTGGACGGTGAATCAGAAGAAACAGAAGAAGGAGAAGTTGAAGTCTGGAGGGTGAATCAGAAGAAGTAGAAGAAGGAGAAGGAGAAGGTGTAGTCTGGAGGGTGAATCAGAAGAAGTAGACGAAGGAGAAGGAGAAGGTGAAGTCTGGAGGGTGAATCAGAAGAAGCAGAAGAAGGAGAAGGAGAAGGTGAAGTCTGGAGGGTGAATCAGAAGAAGCAGAAGAAGGAGAAGGAGAAGGTGAAGTCTGGAGGGTGAATCAGAAGAAGCAGAATAAGGAGAAGGAGAGGGTGAAGTCTGGAGGGTGAATCAGAAGAAGCAGAAAAAGGAGAACGAGAAGGTGAAGTCTGAAGGGTGAATCAGAAGAAGTAGAAGAAGGAGAAGGAGAAGGTGAAGTCTGGAGGGTGAAGCAGAAGAAGTAGAAGAAGGAGCAGGAGAAGGTGAAGTCAGGAGGGTGCATCAGAAGAAGTAGAAGAAGGAGAAGGAGAAGATGAAGTCAGGAGGGTGAATCATAAGAAGCAGAAGAAGGAGAAGGAGAAGGTGAAGTCTGGAGGGTGAATCAGAAGAATCAGAAGAAGGAGAAGGAGAAGGTGAAGTCAGGAGGGTGAATCAGAAGAAGTAGAAGAAGGAGAAGGAGAAGGTGAAGTCAGGAGGGTGAATCAGAAGAAGCAGAAGAAGGAGAAGGAGAAGGTGAAGTCTGGAGGGTGAAGCAGAAGAAGTAGAAGAAGGAGAAGGAGAAGGTGAAGTCAGGAGGGTGAATCAGAAGAAGTAGAAGAAGGAGAAGGAGAAGGTGAAGTCAGGAGGGTGAATCAGAAGAAGCAGAAGAAGGAGAAGGAGAAGGTGAAGTCTGGAGGGTGAATCAGAAGAATCAGAAGAAGGAGAAGGAGAAGGTGAAGTCTGGAGGGTGAATCAGAAGAAGCAGAAGAAAGAGAAGGAGAAGGTGAAGTCTGGAGGGTGAAGCAGAAGAAACAGAAGAAGGAGAAGGAGAAGGTGAAGACTGGAGGGTGAATCAGAAGAAGTAGAGGAAGGAGAAGGAGAAGGTGAAGTCTGTAGGGTGAATCAGAAGAAGTAGAAGAAGGAGAAGGAGAAGGTGAAGTCTGGAGGGTGAAGCAGAAGAAGTAGAAGAAGGAGCAGGAGAAGGTGAAGTCAGGAGGGTGAATCAGAAGAAGTAGAAGAAGGAGAAGGAGAAGATGAAGTCAGGAGGGTGAATCATAAGAAGCAGAAGAAGGAGAAGGAGAAGGTGAAGTCTGGAGGGTGAATCAGAAGAATCAGAAGAAGGAGAAGGAGAAGGTGAAGTCTGGAGGGTGAATCAGAAGAAGCAGAAGAAGGAGAAGGAGAAGGTGAAGTCTGGAGGGTGAATCAGAAGAAGCAGAATAAGGAGAAGGAGAAGGTGAAGTCTGGAGGGTGAATCAGAAGAAGCAGAAAAAGGAGAAGGAGAAGGTGAAGTCTGAAGGGTGAATCAGAAGAAGTAGAAGAAGGAGAAGGAGAAGGTGAAGTCTGGAGGGTGAAGCAGAAGAAGTAGAAGAAGGAGCAGGAGAAGGTGAAGTCAGGAGGGTGAATCAGAAGATGTAGAAGAAGTAGAAGGAGAAGATGAAGTCAGGAGGGTGAATCATAAGAAGCAGAAGAAGGAGAAGGAGAAGGTGAAGTCTGGAGGGTGAATCAGAAGAATCAGAAGAAGGAGAAGGAGAAGGTGAAGTCAGGAGGGTGAATCAGAAGAAGTAGAAGAAGGAGAAGGAGAAGGTGAAGTCAGGAGGGTGAATCAGAAGAAGCAGAAGAAGGAGAAGGAGAAGGTGAAGTCTGGAGGGTGAAGCAGAAGAAGTAGAAGAAGGAGAAGGAGAAGGTGAAGTCAGGAGGGTGAATCAGAAGAAGTAGAAGAAGGAGAAGGAGAAGGTGAAGTCAGGAGGGTGAATCAGAAGAAGCAGAAGAAGGAGAAGGAGAAGGTGAAGTCTGGAGGGTGAATCAGAAGAATCAGAAGAAGGAGAAGGAGAAGGTGAAGTCTGGAGGGTGAATCAGAAGAAGCAGAAGAAAGAGAAGGAGAAGGTGAAGTCTGGAGAGTGAAGCAGAAGAAACAGAAGAAGGAGAAGGAGAAGGTGAAGACTGGAGGGTGAATCAGAAGAAGTAGAAGAAGGAGAAGGAGAAGGTGAAGTCTGGAGGGTGAAGCAGAAGAAGTAGAAGAAGGAGCAGGAGAAGGTGAAGTCAGGAGGGTGAATCAGAAGAAGTAGAAGAAGGAGAAGGAGAAGATGAAGTCAGGAGGGTGAATCATAAGAAGCAGAAGAAGGAGAAGGAGAAGGTGAAGTCTGGAGGGTGAATCAGAAGAATCAGAAGAAGGAGAAGGAGAAGGTGAAGTCTGGAGGGTGAATCAGAAGAAGCAGAAGAAGGAGAAGGAGAAGGTGAAGTCTGGAGGGTGAATCAGAAGAAGTAGAAGAAGGAGAAGGAGAAGGTGAAGTCTGGAGGGTGAATCAGAAAAAGCAGAAGAAGGAGAAGGAGAAGGTGAAGTCTGGAGGGTGAATCAGAAGAAGCAGAAGAAGGAGAAGGAGAAGGTGAAGTCTGGAGGGTGAATCAGAAGAAGCAGAAGAAGGAGAAGGAGAAGGTGAAGTCTGGAGGGTGAATCAGAAGAAGCAGAATAAGGAGAAGGAGAAGGTGAAGTCTGGAGGGTGAATCAGAAGAAGCAGAAAAAGGAGAAGCAGAGGGTGAAGTCTGAAGGGTGAATCAGAAGAAGTAGAAGAAGGAGAAGGAGAAGGTGAAGTCTGCAGGGGGAAGCAGAAGAAGTAGAAGAAGGAGAAGGAGAAGGTGAAGTCTGGAGGGTGAATCAGAAGATGCAGAAGAAGGAGAAGGAGAAGGTGAAGTCTGGACGGTGAATCAGAAGAAGCAGAAGAAGGAGAAGGTGAAGTCAGGAGGGTGAATCAGAAGAAGCAGAAGAAGGAGAAGGAGAAGGTGAAGTTAGGAGGGTGAATCAGAAGAAGCAGAAGAAGGAGAAGGAGCAGGTGATGTCAGGGGGATGAAGCAGAAGAAGTAGAAGAAGGAGAAGGAGAAGGTGAAGTCAGGACGGTGAAGCAGAAGAAGCAGAAGAAGGAGAAGGTGAAGTCTGGAGGGTGAATCAGAAGAAGTAGAAGAAGGAGAAGGAGAAGGTCAAGTATGGAGGGTGAATCAGAAGAAGTAGAATAAGGCGAAGGAGAAGGTGAAGTCTGGAGGGTGAAGCAGAAGAAGTAGAAGAAGGAGAAGGAGAAGGTGAAGTCAGGAGGGTGAATCAGAAGAAGTAGAAGAAGGAGAAGGAGAAGGTGATGTCAGGAGGGTGAATCAGAAGAAGCAGAAGAAGGAGAAGGAGAAGGTGCAGTCTGGAGGGTGAATCAGAAGAATCAGAAGAAGGAGAAGGAGAAGGTGAAGTCTGGAGGGTGAATCAGAAGAAGCAGAAGAAAGAGAAGGAGAAGGTGAAGTCTGGAGGGTGAATCAGAAGAAGTAAAAGAAGGAGAAGGAGAAGGTGAAGTCAGGAGGGTGAATCAGAAGAAGTAGAAGAAGGAGAAGGAGAAGGTGAAGTCAGGAGGGTGAATCAGAAGAAGCAGAAGAAGGAGAAGGAGAAGGTGAAGTCTGGAGGGTGAATCAGAAGAATCAGAAGAAGGAGAAGGAGAAGGTGAAGTCTGGAGGGTGAATCAGAAGAAGCAGAGGAAGGAGAAGGAGAAGGTGAAGTCTGGAGGGTGAATCAGAAGAAGCAGAATAAGGAGAAGGAGAAGGTGAAGTCTGGAGGGTGAATCAGAAGAAGCAGAATAAGGAGAAAGAGAAGGTGAAGTCTGGAGGGTGAATCAGAAGAAGCAGAAGAAGGAGAAGGAGAAGATGAAGTCTGGAGGGTGAATCAGAAGAAGTAGAAGAAGGAGAAGGAGAAGGTGAAGTCTGGAGGGTGAAGCAGAAGAAGTAGAAGAAGGAGAAGGAGAAGGTGAAGTCAGGAGGGTGAATCAGAAGAAGTAGAAGAAGAAGTAGGAGAAGGTGAAGTCAGGAGGGTGAATCAGAAGAAGCAGAAGAAGGAGAAGGAGAAGGTGAAGTCTGGAGGGTGAATCAGAAGAATCAGAAGAAGGAGAAGTAGAAGGTGAAGTCTGGAGGGTGAATCAGAAGAAGCAGAAGAAAGAGAAGGAGAAGGTGAAGTCTGGAGGGTGAAGCAGAAGAAACAGAAGAAGGAGAAGGAGAAGGTGAAGACTGGAGGGTGAATCAGAAGAAGTAGAAGAAGGAGAAGGAGAAGGTGAAGTCTGGAGGGTGAATCAGAAGAAGTAGAAGAAGGAGAAGGATAAGGTGAGGTCTGGAGGGTGAATCAGAAGAAGCAGAAGAAGGAGAAGGAGAAGGTGAAGTCTGGAGGGTGAATCAGAAGAAGCAGAAGAAGGAGAAGGAGAAGATGAAGTCTGGAGGGTGAATCAGAAGAAGTAGAAGAAGGAGAAGGAGAAGGTGAAGTCTGGAGGGTGAATCAGAAGTAGTAGAAGAAGGAGAAGGAGAAGGTGAAGTCTGGACGGTGAATCAGAAGAAACAGAAGAAGGAGAAGGTGAAGTCTGGAGGGTGAATCAGAAGAAGTAGAAGAAGGAGAAGGAGAAGGTGTAGTCTGGATGGTGAATCAGAAGAAGTAGACGAAGGAGAAGGAGAAGGTGAAGTCTGGAGGGTGAATCAGAAGAAGCAGAAGAAGGAGAAGGAGAAGGTGAAGTCTGGAGGGTGAATCAGAAGAAGCAGAAGAAGGAGAAGGAGAAGGTGAAGTCTGGAGGGTGAATCAGAAGAAGCAGAATAAGGAGAAGGAGAAGGTGAAGTCTGGAGGGTGAATCAGAAGAAGCAGAAAAAGGAGAAGGAGAAGGTGAAGTCTGAAGGGTGAATCAGAAGAAGTAGAAGAAGGAGAAGGAGAAGGTGAAGTCTGGAGGGTGAAGCAGAAGAAGTAGAAGAAGGAGCAGGAGAAGTTGAAGTCAGGAGGGTGAATCAGAAGAAGTAGAAGAAGGAGAAGGAGAAGATGAAGTCAGGAGGGTGAATCATAAGAAGCAGAAGAAGGAGAAGGAGAAGGTGAAGTCTGGAGGGTGAATCAGAAGAATCAGAAGAAGGAGAAGGAGAAGGTGAAGTCAGGAGGGTGAATCAGAAGAAGTAGAAGAAGGAGAAGGAGAAGGTGAAGTCAGGAGGGTGAATCAGAAGAAGCAGAAGAAGGAGAAGGAGAAGGTGAAGTCTGGAGGGTGAAGCAGAAGAAGTAGAAGAAGGAGAAGGAGAAGGTGAAGTCAGGAGGGTGAATCAGAAGAAGTAGAAGAAGGAGAAGGAGAAGGTGAAGTCAGGAGGGTGAATCAGAAGAAGCAGAAGAAGGAGAAGGAGAAGGTGAAGTCTGGAGGGTGAATCAGAAGAATCAGAAGAAGGAGAAGGAGAAGGTGAAGTCTGGAGGGTGAATCAGAAGAAGCAGAAGAAAGAGAAGGAGAAGGTGAAGTCTGGAGGGTGAAGCAGAAGAAACAGAAGAAGGAGAAGGAGAAGGTGAAGACTGGAGGGTGAATCAGAAGAAGTAGAAGAAGGAGAAGGAGAAGGTGAAGTCTGTAGGGTGAATCAGAAGAAGTAGAAGAAGGAGAAGGAGAAGGTGAAGTCTGGAGGGTGAAGCAGAAGAAGTAGAAGAAGGAGCAGGAGAAGGTGAAGTCAGGAGGGTGAATCAGAAGAAGTAGAAGAAGGAGAAGGAGAAGATGAAGTCAGGAGGGTGAATCATAAGAAGCAGAAGAAGGAGAAGGAGAAGGTGAAGTCTGGAGGGTGAATCAGAAGAATCAGAAGAAGGAGAAGGAGAAGGTGAAGTCTGGAGGGTGAATCAGAAGAAGCAGAAGAAGGAGAAGGAGAAGGTGAAGTCTGGAGGGTGAATCAGAAGAAGCAGAATAAGGAGAAGGAGAAGGTGAAGTCTGGAGGGTGAATCAGAAGAAGCAGAAAAAGGAGAAGGAGAAGGTGAAGTCTGAAGGGTGAATCAGAAGAAGTAGAAGAAGGAGAAGGAGAAGGTGAGGTCTGGAGGGTGAAGCAGAAGAAGTAGAAGAAGGAGCAGGAGAAGGTGAAGTCAGGAGGGTGAATCAGAAGATGTAGAAGAAGGAGAAGGAGAAGATGAAGTCAGGAGGGTGAATCATAAGAAGCAGAAGATGGAGCAGGAGAAGGTGAAGTCTGGAGGGTGAATCAGAAGAATCAGAAGAAGGAGAAGGAGAAGGTGAAGTCAGGAGGGTGAATCAGAAGAAGTAGAAGAAGGAGAAGGAGAAGGTGAAGTCAGGAGGGTGAATCAGAAGAAGCAGAAGAAGGAGAAGGAGAAGGTGAAGTCTGGAGGGTGAAGCAGAAGAAGTAGAAGAAGGAGAAGGAGAAGGTGGAGTCAGGAGGGTGAATCAGAAGAAGTAGAAGAAGGAGAAGGAGAAGGTGAAGTCAGGAGGGTGAATCAGAAGAAGCAGAAGAAGGAGAAGGAGAAGGTGAAGTCTGGAGGGTGAATCAGAAGAATCAGAAGAAGGAGAAGGAGAAGGTGAAGTCTGGAGGGTGAATCAGAAGAAGCAGAAGAAAGAGAAGGAGAAGGTGAAGTCTGGAGGGTGAAGCAGAAGAAACAGAAGAAGGAGAAGGAGAAGGTGAAGACTGGAGGGTGAATCAGAAGAAGTAGAAGAAGGAGAAGGAGAAGGTGAAGTCTGTAGGGTGAATCAGAAGAAGTAGAAGAAGGAGAAGGAGAAGGTGAAGTCTGGAGGGTGAAGCAGAAGAAGTAGAAGAAGGAGCAGGAGAAGGTGAAGTCAGGAGGGTGAATCAGAAGAAGTAGAAGAAGGAGAAGGAGAAGATGAAGTCAGGAGGGTGAATCATAAGAAGCAGAAGAAGGAGAAGGAGAAGGTGAAGTCTGGAGGGTGAATCAGAAGAATCAGAAGAAGGAGAAGGAGAAGGTGAAGTCTGGAGGGTGAATCAGAAGAAGCAGAAGAAGGAGAAGGAGAAGGTGAAGTCTGGAGGGTGAATCAGAAGAAGTAGAAGAAGGAGAAGGAGAAGGTGAAGTCTGGAGGGTGAATCAGCAAAAGCAGAAGAAGGAGAAGGAGAAGGTGAAGTCTGGAGGGTGAATCAGAAGAAGCAGAAGAAGGAGAAGGAGAAGGTGAAGTCTGGAGGGTGAATCAGAAGAAGCAGAAGAAGGAGAAGGAGAAGGTGAAGTCTGGAGGGTGAATCAGAAGAAGCAGAATAAGGAGAAGGAGAAGGTGAAGTCTGGAGGGTGAATCAGAAGAAGCAGAAAAAGGAGAAGCAGAAGGTGAAGTCTGAAGGGTGAATCAGAAGAAGTAGAAGAAGGAGAAGGAGAAGGTGAAGTCTGCAGGGGGAAGCAGAAGAAGTAGAAGAAGGAGAAGGAGAAGGTGAAGTCTGGAGGGTGAAGCAGAAGAAGTAGAAGAAGGAGAAGGAGAAGGTGAAGTCAGGAGGGTGAATCAGAAGAAGTAGAAGAAGGAGAAGGAGAAGGTGAAGTCAGGAGGGTGAATCAGAAGAAGCAGAAGAAGGAGAAGGAGAAGGTGAAGTCTGGAGGGTGAATCAGAAGAATCAGAAGAAGGAGAAGGAGAAGGTGAAGTCTGGAGGGTGAATCAGAAGAAGCAGAAGAAAGAGAAGGAGAAGGTGAAGTCTGGAGGGTGAAGCAGAAGAAACAGAAGAAGGAGAAGGAGAAGGTGAAGACTGGAGGGTGAATCAGAAGAAGTAGAAGAAGGAGAAGGAGAAGGTGAAGTCTGTAGGGTGAATCAGAAGAAGTAGAAGAAGGAGAAGGAGAAGGTGAAGTCTGGAGGGTGAAGCAGAAGAAGTAGAAGAAGGAGCAGGAGAAGGTGAAGTCGGGAGGGTGAATCAGAAGAAGTAGAAGAAGGAGAAGGAGAAGATGAAGTCAGGAGGGTGAATCATAAGAAGCAGAAGAAGGAGAAGGAGAAGGTGAAGTCTGGAGGGTGAATCAGAAGAATCAGAAGAAGGAGAAGGAGAAGGTGAAGTCTGGAGGGTGAATCAGAAGAAGCAGAAGAAGGAGAAGGAGAAGGTGAAGTCTGGAGGGTGAATCAGAAGAAGTAGAAGAAGGAGAAGGAGAAGGTGAAGTCTGGAGGGTGAATCAGAAAAAGCAGAAGAAGGAGAAGGAGAAGATGAAGTCTGGAGGGTGAATCAGAAGAAGCAGAAGAAGGAGAAGGAGAAGGTGAAGTCTGGAGGGTGATTCAGAAGAAGCAGAAGAAGGAGAAGGAGAAGGTGAAGTCTGGAGGGTGAATCAGAAGAAGCAGAATAAGGAGAAGGAGAAGGTGAAGTCTGGAGGGTGAATCAGAAGAAGCAGAAAAAGGAGAAGCAGAAGGTGAAGTCTGAAGGGTGAATCAGAAGAAGTAGAAGAAGGAGAAGGAGAAGGTGAAGTCTGCAGGGGGAAGCAGAAGAAGTAGAAGAAGGAGAAGGAGAAGGTGAAGTCAGGAGGGTGAATCAGAAGAAGTAGAAGAAGGAGAAGGAGAAGGTGAAGTCAGGAGGGTGAATCAGAAGAAGCAGAAGAAGGAGAAGGAGAAGGTGAAGTCTGGAGGGTGAATCAGAAGAATCAGAAGAAGGAGAAGGAGAAGGTGAAGTCTGGAGGGTGAATCAGAAGAAGCAGAAGAAAGAGAAGGAGAAGATGAAGTCTGGAGGGTGAATCAGAAGAAGTAGAAGAAGGAGAAGGAGAAGGTGAAGTCTGGAGGGTGAATCAGAAGAAGTAGAAGAAGGAGAAGGAGAAGGTGAAGTCTGGAGGGTGAATCAGAAAAAGCAGAAGAAGGAGAAGGAGAAGGTGAAGTCTGGAGGGTGAATCAGAAGAAGCAGAAGAAGGAGAAGGAGAAGGTGAAGTCTGGAGGGTGTTTCAGAAGAAGCAGAAGAAGGAGAAGGAGAAGGTGAAGTCTGGAGGGTGAATCAGAAGAAGCAGAATAAGGAGAAGGAGAAGGTGAAGTCTGGAGGGTGAATCAGAAGAAGCAGAAAAAGGAGAAGCAGAAGGTGAAGTCTGAAGGGTGAATCAGAAGAAGTAGAAGAAGGAGAAGGAGAAGGTGAAGTCTGCAGGGGGAAGCAGAAGAAGTAGAAGAAGGAGAAGGAGAAGGTGAAGTCAGGAGGGTGAATCAGAAGAAGCAGAAGAAGGAGAAGGAGAAGGTGAAGTCAGGAGGGTGAATCAGAAGAAGCAGAAGAAGGAGAAGGAGAAGGTGAAGTCTGGAGGGTGAATCAGAAGAATCAGAAGAAGGAGAAGGAGAAGGTGAAGTCTGGAGGGTGAATCAGAAGAAGCAGAAGAAAGAGAAGGAGAAGGTGAAGTCTGGAGGGTGAATCAGAAGAAGTAGAAGAAGGAGAAGGAGAAGGTGAAGTCTGGAGGGTGAATCAGAAAAAGCAGAAGAAGGAGAAGGAGAAGGTGAAGTCTGGAGGGTGAATCAGAAGAAGCAGAAGAAGGAGAAGGAGAAGGTGAAGTCTGGAGGGTGAATCAGAAGAAGCAGAATAAGGAGAAGGAGAAGGTGAAGTCTGGAGGGTGAATCAGAAGAAGCAGAAAAAGGAGAAGCAGAAGGTGAAGTCTGAAGGGTGAATCAGAAGAAGTAGAAGAAGGAGAAGGAGAAGGTGAAGTCTGGAGGGTGAAGCAGAAGAAGTAGAAGAAGGAGAAGGAGAAGGTGAAGTCAGGAGGGTGAATCAGAAGAAGTAGAAGAAGGAGAAGGAGAAGGTGAAGTCAGGAGGGTGAATCAGAAGAAGCAGAAGAAGGAGAAGGAGAAGGTGAAGTCTGGAGGGTGAATCAGAAGAATCAGAAGAAGGAGAAGGAGAAGGTGAAGTCTGGAGGGTGAATCAGAAGAAGCAGAAGAAAGAGAAGGAGAAGGTGAAGTCTGGAGGGTGAAGCAGAAGAAACAGAAGAAGGAGAAGGAGAAGGTGAAGACTGGAGGGTGAATCAGAAGAAGTAGAAGAAGGAGAAGGAGAAGGTGAAGTCTGGAGGGTGAATCAGAAAAAGCAGAAGAAGGAGAAGGAGAAGGTGAAGTCTGGAGGGTGAATCAGAAGAAGCAGAAGAAGGAGAAGGAGAAGGTGAAGTCTGGAGGGTGAATCAGAAGAAGCAGAAGAAGGAGAAGGAGAAGATGAAGTCTGGAGGGTGAATCAGAAGAAGTAGAAGAAGGAGAAGGAGAAGGTGAAGTCTGGAGGGTGAATCAGAAGAAGTAGAAGAAGGAGAAGGAGAAGGTGAAGTCTGCAGGGGGAAGCAGAAGAAGTAGAAGAAGGAGAAGGAGAAGGTGAAGTCAGGAGGGTGAATCAGAAGAAGTAGAAGAAGGAGAAGGAGAAGGTGAAGTCAGGAGGGTGAATCAGAAGAAGCAGAAGAAGGAGAAGGAGAAGGTGAAGTCTGGAGGGTGAATCAGAAGAATCAGAAGAAGGAGAAGGAGAAGGTGAAGTCTGGAGGGTGAATCAGAAGAAGCAGAAGAAAGAGAAGGAGAAGGTGAAGTCTGGAGGGTGAATCAGAAGAAGTAGAAGAAGGAGAAGGAGAAGGTGAAGTCTGGAGGGTGAATCAGAAAAAGCAGAAGAAGGAGAAGGAGAAGGTGAAGTCTGGAGGGTGAATCAGAAGAAGCAGAAGAAGGAGAAGGAGAAGGTGAAGTCTGGAGGGTGAATCAGAAGAAGCAGAAGAAGGAGAAGGAGAAGGTGAAGTCTGGAGGGTGAATCAGAAGAAGCAGAATAAGGAGAAGGAGAAGGTGAAGTCTGGAGGGTGAATCAGAAGAAGCAGAAAAAGGAGAAGCAGAAGGTGAAGTCTGAAGGGTGAGTCAGAAGAAGTAGAAGAAGGAGAAGGAGAAGGTGAAGTCAGGAGGGTGAATCAGAAGAAGTAGAAGAAGGAGAAGGAGAAGGTGAAGTCAGGAGGGTGAATCAGAAGAAGCAGAAGAAGGAGAAGGAGAAGGTGAAGTCTGGAGGGTGAATCAGAAGAATCAGAAGAAGGAGAAGGAGAAGGTGAAGTCTGGAGGGTGAATCAGAAGAAGCAGAAGAAAGAGAAGGAGAAGGTGAAGTCTGGAGGGTGAAGCAGAAGAAACAGAAGAAGGAGAAGGAGAAGGTGAAGACTGGAGGGTGAATCAGAAGAAGTAGAAGAAGGAGAAGGAGAAGGTGAAGTCTGTAGGGTGAATCAGAAGAAGTAGAAGAAGGAGAAGGAGAAGGTGAAGTCTGGAGGGTGAAGCAGAAGAAGTAGAAGAAGGAGCAGGAGAAGGTGAAGTCAGGAGGGTGAATCAGAAGAAGTAGAAGAAGGAGAAGGAGAAGATGAAGTCAGGAGGGTGAATCATAAGAAGCAGAAGAAGGAGAAGGAGAAGGTGAAGTCTGGAGGGTGAATCAGAAGAATCAGAAGAAGGAGAAGGAGAAGGTGAAGTCTGGAGGGTGAATCAGAAGAATCAGAAGAAGGAGAAGGAGAAGGTGAAGTCTGGAGGGTGAATCAGAAGAAGCAGAAGAAAGAGAAGGAGAAGGTGAAGTCTGGAGGGTGAAGCAGAAGAAACAGAAGAAGGAGAAGGAGAAGGTGAAGACTGGAGGGTGAATCAGAAGAAGTAGAAGAAGGAGAAGGAGAAGGTGAAGTCTGTAGGGTGAATCAGAAGAAGTAGAAGAAGGAGAAGGAGAAGGTGAAGTCTGGAGGGTGAAGCAGAAGAAGTAGAAGAAGGAGCAGGAGAAGGTGAAGTCAGGAGGGTGAATCAGAAGAAGTAGAAGAAGGAGAAGGAGAAGATGAAGTCAGGAGGGTGAATCATAAGAAGCAGAAGAAGGAGAAGGAGAAGGTGAAGTCTGGAGGGTGAATCAGAAGAATCAGAAGAAGGAGAAGGAGAAGGTGAAGTCTGGAGGGTGAATCAGAAGAAGCAGAAGAAGGAGAAGGAGAAGGTGAAGTCTGGAGGGTGAATCAGAAGAAGTAGAAGAAGGAGAAGGAGAAGGTGAAGTCTGGAGGGTGAATCAGCAAAAGCAGAAGAAGGAGAAGGAGAAGGTGAAGTCTGGAGGGTGAATCAGAAGAAGCAGAAGAAGGAGAAGGAGAAGGTGAAGTCTGGAGGGTGAATCAGAAGAAGCAGAAGAAGGAGAAGGAGAAGGTGAAGTCTGGAGGGTGAATCAGAAGAAGCAGAATAAGGAGAAGGAGAAGGTGAAGTCTGGAGGGTGAATCAGAAGAAGCAGAAAAAGGAGAAGCAGAAGGTGAAGTCTGAAGGGTGAATCAGAAGAAGTAGAAGAAGGAGAAGGAGAAGGTGAAGTCTGCAGGGGGAAGCAGAAGAAGTAGAAGAAGGAGAAGGAGAAGGTGAAGTCTGGAGGGTGAAGCAGAAGAAGTAGAAGAAGGAGAAGGAGAAGGTGAAGTCAGGAGGGTGAATCAGAAAAGTAGAAGAAGGAGAAGGAGAAGGTGAAGTCAGGAGGGTGAATCAGAAGAAGCAGAAGAAGGAGAAGGAGAAGGTGAAGTCTGGAGGGTGAATCAGAAGAATCAGAAGAAGGAGAAGGAGAAGGTGAAGTCTGGAGGGTGAATCAGAAGAAGCAGAAGAAAGAGAAGGAGAAGGTGAAGTCTGGAGGGTGAAGCAGAAGAAACAGAAGAAGGAGAAGGAGAAGGTGAAGACTGGAGGGTGAATCAGAAGAAGTAGAAGAAGGAGAAGGAGAAGGTGAAGTCTGTAGGGTGAATCAGAAGAAGTAGAAGAAGGAGAAGGAGAAGGTGAAGTCTGGAGGGTGAAGCAGAAGAAGTAGAAGAAGGAGCAGGAGAAGGTGAAGTCGGGAGGGTGAATCAGAAGAAGTAGAAGAAGGAGAAGGAGAAGATGAAGTCAGGAGGGTGAATCATAAGAAGCAGAAGAAGGAGAAGGAGAAGGTGAAGTCTGGAGGGTGAATCAGAAGAATCAGAAGAAGGAGAAGGAGAAGGTGAAGTCTGGAGGGTGAATCAGAAGAAGCAGAAGAAGGAGAAGGAGAAGGTGAAGTCTGGAGGGTGAATCAGAAGAAGTAGAAGAAGGAGAAGGAGAAGGTGAAGTCTGGAGGGTGAATCAGAAAAAGCAGAAGAAGGAGAAGGAGAAGATGAAGTCTGGAGGGTGAATCAGAAGAAGCAGAAGAAGGAGAAGGAGAAGGTGAAGTCTGGAGGGTGATTCAGAAGAAGCAGAAGAAGGAGAAGGAGAAGGTGAAGTCTGGAGGGTGAATCAGAAGAAGCAGAATAAGGAGAAGGAGAAGGTGAAGTCTGGAGGGTGAATCAGAAGAAGCAGAAAAAGGAGAAGCAGAAGGTGAAGTCTGAAGGGTGAATCAGAAGAAGTAGAAGAAGGAGAAGGAGAAGGTGAAGTCTGCAGGGGGAAGCAGAAGAAGTAGAAGAAGGAGAAGGAGAAGGTGAAGTCAGGAGGGTGAATCAGAAGAAGTAGAAGAAGGAGAAGGAGAAGGTGAAGTCAGGAGGGTGAATCAGAAGAAGCAGAAGAAGGAGAAGGAGAAGGTGAAGTCTGGAGGGTGAATCAGAAGAATCAGAAGAAGGAGAAGGAGAAGGTGAAGTCTGGAGGGTGAATCAGAAGAAGCAGAAGAAAGAGAAGGAGAAGATGAAGTCTGGAGGGTGAATCAGAAGAAGTAGAAGAAGGAGAAGGAGAAGGTGAAGTCTGGAGGGTGAATCAGAAGAAGTAGAAGAAGGAGAAGGAGAAGGTGAAGTCTGGAGGGTGAATCAGAAAAAGCAGAAGAAGGAGAAGGAGAAGGTGAAGTCTGGAGGGTGAATCAGAAGAAGCAGAAGAAGGAGAAGGAGAAGGTGAAGTCTGGAGGGTGTTTCAGAAGAAGCAGAAGAAGGAGAAGGAGAAGGTGAAGTCTGGAGGGTGAATCAGAAGAAGCAGAATAAGGAGAAGGAGAAGGTGAAGTCTGGAGGGTGAATCAGAAGAAGCAGAAAAAGGAGAAGCAGAAGGTGAAGTCTGAAGGGTGAATCAGAAGAAGTAGAAGAAGGAGAAGGAGAAGGTGAAGTCTGCAGGGGGAAGCAGAAGAAGTAGAAGAAGGAGAAGGAGAAGGTGAAGTCAGGAGGGTGAATCAGAAGAAGCAGAAGAAGGAGAAGGAGAAGGTGAAGTCAGGAGGGTGAATCAGAAGAAGCAGAAGAAGGAGAAGGAGAAGGTGAAGTCTGGAGGGTGAATCAGAAGAATCAGAAGAAGGAGAAGGAGAAGGTGAAGTCTGGAGGGTGAATCAGAAGAAGCAGAAGAAAGAGAAGGAGAAGGTGAAGTCTGGAGGGTGAATCAGAAGAAGTAGAAGAAGGAGAAGGAGAAGGTGAAGTCTGGAGGGTGAATCAGAAAAAGCAGAAGAAGGAGAAGGAGAAGGTGAAGTCTGGAGGGTGAATCAGAAGAAGCAGAAGAAGGAGAAGGAGAAGGTGAAGTCTGGAGGGTGAATCAGAAGAAGCAGAATAAGGAGAAGGAGAAGGTGAAGTCTGGAGGGTGAATCAGAAGAAGCAGAAAAAGGAGAAGCAGAAGGTGAAGTCTGAAGGGTGAATCAGAAGAAGTAGAAGAAGGAGAAGGAGAAGGTGAAGTCTGGAGGGTGAAGCAGAAGAAGTAGAAGAAGGAGAAGGAGAAGGTGAAGTCAGGAGGGTGAATCAGAAGAAGTAGAAGAAGGAGAAGGAGAAGGTGAAGTCAGGAGGGTGAATCAGAAGAAGCAGAAGAAGGAGAAGGAGAAGGTGAAGTCTGGAGGGTGAATCAGAAGAATCAGAAGAAGGAGAAGGAGAAGGTGAAGTCTGGAGGGTGAATCAGAAGAAGCAGAAGAAAGAGAAGGAGAAGGTGAAGTCTGGAGGGTGAAGCAGAAGAAACAGAAGAAGGAGAAGGAGAAGGTGAAGACTGGAGGGTGAATCAGAAGAAGTAGAAGAAGGAGAAGGAGAAGGTGAAGTCTGGAGGGTGAATCAGAAAAAGCAGAAGAAGGAGAAGGAGAAGGTGAAGTCTGGAGGGTGAATCAGAAGAAGCAGAAGAAGGAGAAGGAGAAGGTGAAGTCTGGAGGGTGAATCAGAAGAAGCAGAAGAAGGAGAAGGAGAAGATGAAGTCTGGAGGGTGAATCAGAAGAAGTAGAAGAAGGAGAAGGAGAAGGTGAAGTCTGGAGGGTGAATCAGAAGAAGTAGAAGAAGGAGAAGGAGAAGGTGAAGTCTGCAGGGGGAAGCAGAAGAAGTAGAAGAAGGAGAAGGAGAAGGTGAAGTCAGGAGGGTGAATCAGAAGAAGTAGAAGAAGGAGAAGGAGAAGGTGAAGTCAGGAGGGTGAATCAGAAGAAGCAGAAGAAGGAGAAGGAGAAGGTGAAGTCTGGAGGGTGAATCAGAAGAATCAGAAGAAGGAGAAGGAGAAGGTGAAGTCTGGAGGGTGAATCAGAAGAAGCAGAAGAAAGAGAAGGAGAAGGTGAAGTCTGGAGGGTGAATCAGAAGAAGTAGAAGAAGGAGAAGGAGAAGGTGAAGTCTGGAGGGTGAATCAGAAAAAGCAGAAGAAGGAGAAGGAGAAGGTGAAGTCTGGAGGGTGAATCAGAAGAAGCAGAAGAAGGAGAAGGAGAAGGTGAAGTCTGGAGGGTGAATCAGAAGAAGCAGAAGAAGGAGAAGGAGAAGGTGAAGTCTGGAGGGTGAATCAGAAGAAGCAGAATAAGGAGAAGGAGAAGGTGAAGTCTGGAGGGTGAATCAGAAGAAGCAGAAAAAGGAGAAGCAGAAGGTGAAGTCTGAAGGGTGAGTCAGAAGAAGTAGAAGAAGGAGAAGGAGAAGGTGAAGTCTGGAGGGTGAAGCAGAAGAAGTAGAAGAAGGAGAAGGAGAAGGTGAAGTCAGGAGGGTGAATCAGAAGAAGTAGAAGAAGGAGAAGGAGAAGGTGAAGTCAGGAGGGTGAATCAGAAGAAGCAGAAGAAGGAGAAGGAGAAGGTGAAGTCTGGAGGGTGAATCAGAAGAATCAGAAGAAGGAGAAGGAGAAGGTGAAGTCTGGAGGGTGAATCAGAAGAAGCAGAAGAAAGAGAAGGAGAAGGTGAAGTCTGGAGGGTGAAGCAGAAGAAACAGAAGAAGGAGAAGGAGAAGGTGAAGACTGGAGGGTGAATCAGAAGAAGTAGAAGAAGGAGAAGGAGAAGGTGAAGTCTGTAGGGTGAATCAGAAGAAGTAGAAGAAGGAGAAGGAGAAGGTGAAGTCTGGAGGGTGAATCAGAAGAAGCAGAAGAAGGAGAAGGAGAAGGTGAAGTCTGGAGGGTGAATCAGAAGAAGCAGAAGAAGGAGAAGGAGAAGATGAAGTCTGGAGGGTGAATCAGAAGAAGTAGAAGAAGGAGAAGGAGAAGGTGAGGTCTGGAGGGTGAATCAGAAGAAGCAGAAGAAGGAGAAGGAGAAGGTGAAGTCTGGAGGGTGAATCAGAAGATGCAGAAGAAGGAGAAGGAGAAGGTGAAGTCTGGAGGGTGAATCACAAGAAGCAGAAGAAGGAGAAGGAGAAGGTGAAGTCAGGAGGGTGAATCAGAAGAAGCAGAAGAAGGAGAAGGAGAAGGTGAAGTTAGGAGGGTGAATCAGAAGAAGCAGAAGAAGGAGAAGGAGCAGGTGATGTCAGGGGGATGAAGCAGAAGAAGTAGAAGAAGGAGAAGGAGAAGGTGAAGTCAGGACGGTGAAGCAGAAGAAGCAGAAGAAGGAGAAGGAGAAGGTGAAGTCTGGAGGGTGAATCAGAAGAAGTAGAAGAAGGAGAAGGAGAAGGTCAAGTCTGGAGGGTGAATCAGAAGAAGTAGAATAAGGAGAAGGAGAAGGTGAAGTCTGGAGGGTGAAGCAGAAGAAGTAGAAGAAGGAGAAGGAGAAGGTGAAGTCAGGAGGGTGAATCAGAAGAAGTAGAAGAAGGAGAAGGAGAAGGTGAAGTCAGGAGGGTGAATCAGAAGAAGCAGAAGAAGGAGAAGGAGAAGGTGAAGTCTGGAGGGTGAATCAGAAGAATCAGAAGAAGGAGAAGGAGAAGGTGAAGTCTGGAGGGTGAATCAGAAGAAGCAGAAGAAAGAGAAGGAGAAGGTGAAGTCTGGAGGGTGAATCAGAAGAAGTAGAAGAAGGAGAAGGAGAAGGTGAAGTCTGGAGTGTGAATCAGAAGAAGCAGAAGAAGGAGAAGGAGAAGGTGAAGTCTAGAGTGTGAATCAGAAGAAGCAGAATAAGGAGAAGGAGAAGGTGAAGTCTGGAGGGTGAATCAGAAGAAGCAGAAGAAGGAGAAGGAGAAGGTGAAGTCTGGAGGGTGAATCAGAAGAAGTAGAAGAAGGAGAAGGAGAAGGTGAAGTCTGGAGGGTGAAGCAGAAAAAGTAGAAGAAGGAGAAGGAGAAGGTGAAGTCAGGAGGGTGAATCAGAAGAAGTAGAAGAAGGAGAAGGAGAAGGTGAAGTCAGGAGGGTGAATCAGAAGAAGCAGAAGAAGGAGAAGGAGAAGGTGAAGTCTGGAGGGTGAATCAGAAGAATCAGAAGAAGGAGAAGGAGAAGGTGAAGTCTGGAGGGTGAATCAGAAGAAGCAGAGGAAGGAGAAGGAGAAGGTGAAGTCTGGAGGGTGAATCAGAAGAAGCAGAATAAGGAGAAGGAGAAGGTGAAGTCTGGAGGGTGAATCAGAAGAAGCAGAATAAGGAGAAAGAGAAGGTGAAGTCTGGAGGGTGAATCAGAAGAAGCAGAAGAAGGAGAAGGAGAAGATGAAGTCTGGAGGGTGAATCAGAAGAAGTAGAAGAAGGAGAAGGAGAAGGTGAAGTCTGGAGGGTGAATCAGAAGAATCAGAAGAAGGAGAAGTAGAAGGTGAAGTCTGGAGGGTGAATCAGAAGAAGCAGAAGAAAGAGAAGGAGAAGGTGAAGTCTGGAGGGTGAAGCAGAAGAAACAGAAGAAGGAGAAGGAGAAGGGGAAGACTGGAGGGTGAATCAGAAGAAGTAGAAGAAGGAGAAGGAGAAGGTGAAGTCTGGAGGATGAATCAGAAGAAGTAGAAGAAGGAGAAGCGTAAGGTGAAGTCTGGAGGGTGAATCAGAAGAAGCAGAAGAAGGAGAAGGAGCAGATGAAGTCTGGAGGGTGAATCAGAAGAAGCAGAAGAAGGAGAAGGAGAAGATGAAGTCTGGAGGGTGAATCAGAAGAAGTAGAAGAAGGAGAAGGAGAAGGTGAAGTCTGGAGGGTGAATCAGAAGTAGTAGAAGAAGGAGAAGGAGAAGGTGAAGTCTGGACGGTGAATCAGAAGAAACAGAAGAAGGAGAAGGTAAAGTCTGGAGGGTGAATCAGAAGAAGTAGAAGAAGGAGAAGGAGAGGTGTAGTCTGGAGGGTGAATCAGAAGAAGTAGACGAAGGAGAAGGAGAAGGTGAAGTCTGGAGGGTGAATCAGAAGAAGCAGAAGAAGGAGAAGGAGAAGGTGAAGTCTGGAGGGTGAATCAGAAGAAGCAGAATAAGGAGAAGGAGAAGGTGAAGTCTGGAGGGTGAATCAGAAGAAGCAGAAAAAGGAGAAGGAGAAGGTGAAGTCTGAAGGGTGAATCAGAAGAAGTAGAAGAAGGAGAAGGAGAAGGTGAAGTCTGGAGGGTGAAGCAGAAGAAGTAGAAGAAGGAGCAGGAGAAGGTGAAGTCAGGAGGGTGAATCAGAAGAAGTAGAAGAAGGAGAAGGAGAAGATGAAGTCAGGAGGGTGAATCATAAGAAGCAGAAGAAGGAGAAGGAGAAGGTGAAGTCTGGAGGGTGAATCAGAAGAAGTAGAAGAAGGAGAAGGAGAAGGTGAAGTCTGGAGGGTGAATCAGAAGAAGCAGAAGAAAGAGAAGGAGAAGGTGAAGTCTGGAGGGTGAATCAGAAGAAGCAGAAGAAGGAGAAGGAGAAGGTGAAGTCTGGAGGGAGAAGCAGAAGAAGTAGAAGAAGGAGAAGGAGAAGGTGAATTCTGGAGGGTGAATCAGAAGAAGTAGAAGAAGGAGAAGGAGAATGTGATGTCTGGAGGGTGAATCAGAAGAAGTAGAAGAAGGAGAAGGAGAAGGTGAAGTCTGGAGGGTGGATCAGAAGAAGCAGAAGAAGGAGAAGGAGAAGGTGAAGTCTGGAGGGTGAATCAGAAGAAGCAGAAGAAGGAGAAGGAGAAGGTGAAGTGTGGAAGGTGAAACAGAAGAAGCAGAATAAGGAGAAGGAGAAGGTGAAGTCAGGAGGGTGAATCAGAAGAAGCAGAAGAAGGAGAAGGAGAAGGTGAAGTAAGGAGGGTGAATCAGAAGAAGCAGAAGAAGGAGAAGGAGAAGGTGAATTCTGGAGTGTGAAGCAGAAGAAGCAAAAGAAGGAGAAGGAGAAGGTGAAGTCTGGAGGGTGAATCAGAAGAAGTAGAAGAAGGAGAAGGAGAAGGTGAAGTCTGCAGGGTGAAGCAGAAGAAGTAGAAGAAGGAGAAGGAGAAGGTGAAGTCAGGAGGGTGAATCAGAAGAAGTAGAAGAAGGAGAAGGAGAAGGTGAAGTCAGGAGGGTGAATCAGAAGAAGCAGAAGAAGGAGAAGGAGAAGGTGAAGTCTGGAGGGTGAATCAGAAGAATCAGAAGAAGGAGAAGGAGAAGGTGAAGTCTGGAGGGTGAATCAGAAGAAGCAGAAGAAAGAGAAGGAGAAGGTGAAGTCTGGAGGGTGAATCAGAAGAAGTAGAAGAAGGAGAAGGAGAAGGTGAAGTCTGGAGGGTGAATCAGAAAAAGCAGAAGAAGGAGAAGGAGAAGGTGAAGTCTGGAGGGTGAATCAGAAGAAGCAGAAGAAGGAGAAGGAGAAGGTGATGTCTGGAGGGTGAATCAGAAGAAGCAGAAGAAGGAGAAGGAGAAGGTGAAGTCTGGAGGGTGAATCAGAAGAAGCAGAATAAGGAGAAGGAGAAGGTGAAGTCTGGAGGGTGAATCAGAAGAAGCAGAAAAAGGAGAAGGAGAAAGTGAAGTCTGAAGGGTGAATCAGAAGAAGTAGAAGAAGGAGAAGGAGAAGGTGAAGTCTGGAGGGTGAAGCAGAAGAAGTAGAAGAAGGAGAAGGAGAAGGTGAAGTCAGGAGGGTGAATCAGAAGAAGTAGAAGAAGGAGAAGGAGAAGGTGAAGTCAGGAGGGTGAATCAGAAGAAGCAGAAGAAGGAGAAGGAGAAGGTGAAGTCTGGAGGGTGAATCAGAAGAATCAGAAGAAGGAGAAGGAGAAGGTGAAGTCTGGAGGGTGAATCAGAAGAAGCAGAAGAAAGAGAAGGAGAAGGTGAAGTCTGGAGGGTGAAGCAGAAGAAACAGAAGAAGGAGAAGGAGAAGGTGAAGACTGGAGGGTGAATCAGAAGAAGTAGAAGAAGGAGAAGGAGAAGGTGAAGTCTGGAGGGTGAATCAGAAGAAGTAGAAGAAGGAGAAGGAGAAGGTGAAGTCTGGAGGGTGAATCAGAAGAAGCAGAAGAAGGAGAAGGAGAAGGTGAAGTCTGGAGGGTGAATCAGAAGAAGCAGAAGAAGGAGAAGGAGAAGATGAAGTCTGGAGGGTGAATCAGAAGAAGTAGAAGAAGGAGAAGGAGAAGGTGAGGTCTGGAGGGTGAATCAGAAGAAGCAGAAGAAGGAGAAGGAGAAGGTGAAGTCTGGAGGGTGAATCAGAAGAAGCAGAAGAAGGAGAAGGAGAAGGTGAAGTCTGGAGGGTGAATCAGAAGAAGCAGAAGAAGGAGAAGGAGAAGGTGAAGTCAGGAGGGTGAATCAGAAGAAGCAGAAGAAGGAGAAGGAGAAGGTGAAGTTAGGAGGGTGAATCAGAAGAAGCAGAAGAAGGAGAAGGAGCAGGTGATGTCAGGGGGATGAAGCAGAAGAAGTAGAAGAAGGAGAAGGAGAAGGTGAAGTCAGGACGGTGAAGCAGAAGAAGCAGAAGAAGGAGAAGGAGAAGGTGAAGTCTGGAGGGTGAATCAGAAGAAGTAGAAGAAGGAGAAGGAGAAGGTCAAGTCTGGAGGGTGAATCAGAAGAAGTAGAATAAGGAGAAGGAGAAGGTGAAGTCTGGAGGGTGAAGCAGAAGAAGGAGAAGGAGAAGGTGAAGTCAGGAGGGTGAATCAGAAGAAGTAGAAGAAGGAGAAGGAGAAGGTGAAGTCAGGAGGGTGAATCAGAAGAAGCAGAAGAAGGAGAAGGAGAAGGTGAAGTCTGGAGGGTGAATCAGAAGAAGTAGAAGAAGGAGAAGGAGAAGGTGAAGTCTGGAGTGTGAATCAGAAGAAGCAGAAGAAGGAGAAGGAGAAGGTGAAGTCTAGAGGGTGAATCAGAAGAAGCAGAATAAGGAGAAGGAGAAGGTGAAGTCTGGAGGGTGAATCAGAAGAAGCAGAAGAAGGAGAAGGAGAAGGTGAAGTCTGGAGGGTGAATCAGAAGAAGTAGAAGAAGGAGAAGGTGAAGTCTGGGGGGTGAAGCAGAAGAAGTAGAAGAAGGAGAAGGAGAAGGTGAAGTCAGGAGGGTGAATCAGAAGAAGTAGAAGAAGGAGAAGGAGAAGGTGAAGTCAGGAGGGTGAATCAGAAGAAGCAGAAGAAGGAGAAGGAGAAGGTGAAGTCTGGAGGGTGAATCAGAAGAATCAGAAGAAGGAGAAGGAGAAGGTGAAGTCTGGAGGGTGAATCAGAAGAAGCAGAGGAAGGAGAAGGAGAAGGTGAAGTCTGGAGGGTGAATCAGAAGAAGCAGAATAAGGAGAAGGAGAAGGTGAAGTCTGGAGGGTGAATCAGAAGAAGCAGAATAAGGAGAAGGAGAAGGTGAAGTCTGGAGGGAGAATCAGAAGAAGCAGAAGAAGGAGAAGGAGAAGATGAAGTCTGGAGGGTGAATCAGAAGAAGTAGAAGAAGGAGAAGGAGAAGGTGAAGTCTGGAGGGTGAAGCAGAAGAAGTAGAAGAAGGAGAAGGAGAAGGTGAAGTCAGGAGGGTGTATCGGAAGAAGTAGAAGAAGAAGTAGGAGAAGGTGAAGTCAGGAGGGTGAATCAGAAGAAGCAGAAGAAGGAGAAGGAGAAGGTGAAGTCTGGAGGGTGAATCAGAAGAATCAGAAGAAGGAGAAGTAGAAGGTGAAGTCTGGAGGGTGAATCAGAAGAAGCAGAAGAAGGAGAAGGAGAAGGTGAAGTCTGGAGGGTGAAGCAGAAGAAGTAGAAGAAGGAGAAGGAGAAGGTGAAGTCAGGAGGGTGAATCAGAAGAAGTAGAAGAAGGAGAAGGAGAAGGTGAAGTCAGGAGGGTGAATCAGAAGAAGCAGAAGAAGGAGAAGGAGAAGGTGAAGTCTGGAGGGTGAATCAGAAGAATCAGAAGAAGGAGAAGGAGAAGGTGAAGTCTGGAGGGTGAATCAGAAGAAGCAGAGGAAGGAGAAGGAGAAGGTGAAGTCTGGAGGGTGAATCAGAAGAAGCAGAATAAGGAGAAGGAGAAGGTGAAGTCTGGAGGGTGAATCAGAAGAAGTAGAAGAAGGAGAAGGAGAAGGTGAAGTCTGGAGGGTGAATCAGAAGAAGTAGAAGAAGGAGAAGGAGAAGGTGAAGTCTGGAGGGTGAATCAGAAGAAGCAGAAGAAGGAGAAGGAGAAGGTGAAGTCTGGAGGGTGAATCAGAAGAAGCAGAAGAAGGAGAAGGAGAGGATGAAGTCTGGAGGGTGAATCAGAAGAAGTAGAAGAAGGAGAAGGAGAAGGTGAGGTCTGGAGGGTGAATCAGAAGAAGCAGAAGAAGGAGAAGGAGAAGGTGAAGTCTGGAGGGTGAATCAGAAGAAGCAGAAGAAGGAGAAGGAGAAGGTGAAGTCTGGAGGGTGAATCAGAAGAAGCAGAAGAAGGAGAAGGAGAAGGTGAAGTCAGGAGGGTGAATCAGAAGAAGCAGAAGAAGGAGAAGGAGAAGGTGAAGTTAGGAGGGTGAATCAGAAGAAGCAGAAGAAGGAGAAGGAGCAGGTGATGTCAGGGGGATGAAGCAGAAGAAGTAGAAGAAGGAGAAGGAGAAGGTGAAGTCAGGACGGTGAAGCAGAAGAAGCAGAAGAAGGAGAAGGAGAAGGTGAAGTCTGGAGGGTGAATCAGAAGAAGTAGAAGAAGGAGAAGGAGAAGGTCAAGTCTGGAGGGTGAATCAGAAGAAGTAGAATAAGGAGAAGGAGAAGGTGAAGTCTGGAGGGTGAAGCAGAAGAAGGAGAAGGAGAAGGTGAAGTCAGGAGGGTGAATCAGAAGAAGTAGAAGAAGGAGAAGGAGAAGGTGAAGTCAGGAGGGTGAATCAGAAGAAGCAGAAGAAGGAGAAGGAGAAGGTGAAGTCTGGAGGTTGAATCAGAAGAAGTAGAAGAAGGAGAAGGAGAAGGTGAAGTCTGGAGAGTGAATCAGAAGAAGCAGAAGAAGGAGAAGGAGAAGGTGAAGTCTAGAGGGTGAATCAGAAGAAGCAGAATAAGGAGAAGGTGAAGTCTGGAGGGTGAATCAGAAGAAGCAGAAGAAGGAGAAGGAGAAGGTGAAGTCTGGAGGGTGAATCAGAAGAAGTAGAAGAAGGAGAAGGAGAAGGTGAAGTCTGGGGGGTGAAGCAGAAGAAGTAGAAGAAGGAGAAGGAGAAGGTGAAGTCAGGAGGGTGAATCAGAAGAAGTAGAAGAAGGAGAAGGAGAAGGTGAAGTCAGGAGGGTGAATCAGAAGAAGCAGAAGAAGGAGAAGGAGAAGGTGAAGTCTGGAGGGTGAATCAGAAGAATCAGAAGAAGGAGAAGGAGAAGGTGAAGTCTGGAGGGTGAATCAGAAGAAGCAGAGGAAGGAGAAGGAGAAGGTGAAGTCTGGAGGGTGAATCAGAAGAAGCAGAATAAGGAGAAGGAGAAGGTGAAGTCTGGAGGGTGAATCAGAAGAAGCAGAATAAGGAGAAGGAGAAGGTGAAGTCTGGAGGGAGAATCAGAAGAAGCAGAAGAAGGAGAAGGAGAAGATGAAGTCTGGAGGGTGAATCAGAAGAAGTAGAAGAAGGAGAAGGAGAAGGTGAAGTCTGGAGGGTGAAGCAGAAGAAGTAGAAGAAGGAGAAGGAGAAGGTGAAGTCAGGAGGGTGTATCGGAAGAAGTAGAAGAAGAAGTAGGAGAAGGTGAAGTCAGGAGGGTGAATCAGAAGAAGCAGAAGAAGGAGAAGGAGAAGGTGAAGTCTGGAGGGTGAATCAGAAGAATCAGAAGAAGGAGAAGTAGAAGGTGAAGTCTGGAGGGTGAATCAGAAGAAGCAGAAGAAAGAGAAGGAGAAGGTGAAGTCTGGAGGGTGAAGCAGAAGAAACAGAAGAAGGAGAAGGAGAAGGTGAAGACTGGAGGGTGAATCAGAAGAAGTAGAAGAAGGAGAAGGAGAAGGTGAAGTCTGGAGGGTGAATCAGAAGAAGCAGAAGAAGGAGAAGGAGAAGGTGAAGTCTGGAGGGTGAATCAGAAGAAGCAGAAGAAGGAGAAGGAGAAGATGAAGTCTGCAGGGTGAATCAGAAGAAGTAGAAGAAGGAGAAGGAGAAGGTGAAGTCTGGAGGGTGAATCAGAAGTGGTAGAAGAAGGAGAAGGAGAAGGTGAAGTCTGGACGGTGAATCAGAAGAAACAGAAGAAGGAGAAGGAGAAGGTGAAGTCTGGAGGGTGAATCAGAAGAAGTAGAAGAAGGAGAAGGAGAAGGTGTAGTCTGGAGGGTGAATCAGAAGAAGAAGACGAAGGAGAAGGAGAAGGTGAAGTCTGGAGGGTGAATCAGAAGAAGCAGAAGAAGGAGAAGGAGAAGGTGAAGTCTGGAGGGTGAATCAGAAGAAGCAGAAGAAGGAGAAGGAGAAGGTGAAGTCTGGAGGGTGAATCAGAAGAAGCAGAATAAGGAGAAGGAGAAGGTGAAGTCTGGAGGGTGAATCAGAAGAAGCAGAAAAAGGAGAAGGAGAAGGTGAAGTCTGAAGGGTGAATCAGAAGAAGTAGAAGAAGGAGAAGGAGAAGGTGAAGTCTGGAGGGTGAAGCAGAAGAAGTAGAAGAAGGAGCAGGAGAAGGTGAAGTCAGGAGGGTGAATCAGAAGAAGTAGAAGAAGGAGAAGGAGAAGATGAAGTCAGGAGGGTGAATCATAAGAAGCAGAAGAAGGAGAAGGAGAAGGTGAAGTCTGGAGGGTGAATCAGAAGAATCAGAAGAAGGAGAAGGAGAAGGTGAAGTCTGGAGGATAATCAGAAGAAGCAGAAGAAGGAGAAGGAGAAGGTGAAGTCTGGAGGGAGAAGCAGAAGAAGTAGAAGAAGGAGAAGGAGAAGGTGAAGTCTGGAGGGTGAATCAGAAGAAGTAGAAGAAGGAGAAGGAGAAGGTGAAGTCTGGAGGGTGAATCAGAAGAAGCAGAAGAAGGAGAAGGAGAAGGTGAAGTCTGGAGGGTGAATCAGAAGAAGCAGAAGAAGGAGAAGGAGAAGGTGAAGTCTGGAGGGTGAAACAGAAGAAGCAGAATAAGGAGAAGGAGAAGGTGAAGTCAGGAGGGTGAATCAGAAGAAGCAGAAGAAGGAGAAGGAGAAGGTGAAGTAAGGAGGGTGAATCAGAAGAAGCAGAAGAAGGAGAAGGAGAAGGTGAAGTCTGGAGTGTGAAGCAGAAGAAGCAAAAGAAGGAGTAGGAGAAGGTGAAGTCTGGAGGGTGAATCAGAAGAAGTAGAAGAAGGAGAAGGAGAAGGTGAAGTCTGGAGGGTGAAGCAGAAGAAGTAGAAGAAGGAGAAGGAGAAGGTGAAGTCAGGAGGGTGAATCAGAAGAAGTAGAAGAAGGAGAAGGAGAAGGTGAAGTCAGGAGGGTGAATCAGAAGAAGCAGAAGAAGGAGAAGGAGAAGGTGAAGTCTGGAGGGTGAATCAGAAGAATCAGAAGAAGGAGAAGGAGGAGGTGAAGTCTGGAGGGTGAATCAGAAGAAGCAGAAGAAAGAGAAGGAGAAGGTGAAGTCTGGAGGGTGAATCAGAAGAAGCAGAAGAAGGAGAAGGAGAAGGTGAAGTCTGGAGGGAGAAGCAGAAGAAGTAGAAGAAGGAGAAGGAGAAGGTGAAGTCTGGAGGGTGAATCAGAAGAAGTAGAAGAAGGAGAAGGAGAAGGTGAAGTCTGGAGGGTGAATCAGAAGAAACAGAAGAAGGAGAAGGAGAAGGTGAAGTCTGGAGGGTGAATCAGAAGAAGTAGAAGAAGGAGAAGGAGAAGGTGTAGTCTGGAGGGTGAATCAGAAGAAGTAGACGAAGGAGAAGGAGAAGGTGAAGTCTGGAGGGTGAACCAGAAGAAGCAGAAGAAGGAGAAGGAGAAGGTGAAGTCTGGAGGGTGAATCAGAAGAAGTAGAAGAAGGAGAAGGAGAAGGTGAAGTCTGGAGGGTGAATCAGAAGAAGCAGAAGAAGGAGAAGGAGAAGGTGAAGTCTGGAGGGTGAATCAGAAGAAGCAGAAGAAGGAGAAGGAGAAGGTGAAGTCTGGAGGGTGAAACAGAAGAAGCAGAATAAGGAGAAGGAGAAGGTGAAGTCAGGAGGGTGAATCAGAAGAAGCAGAAGAAGGAGAAGGAGAAGGTGAAGTAAGGAGGGTGAATCAGAAGAAGCAGAAGAAGGAGAAGGAGAAGGTGAAGTCTGGAGTGTGAAGCAGAAGAAGCAAAAGAAGGAGAAGGAGAAGGTGAAGTCTGGAGGGTGAATCAGAAGAAGTAGAATAAGGAGAAGGAGAAGGTGAAGTCTGGAGGGTGAAGCAGAAGAAGTAGAAGAAGGAGAAGGAGAAGGTGAAGTCAGGAGGGTGAATCAGAAGAAGTAGAAGAAGGAGAAGGAGAAGGTGAAGTCAGGAGGGTGAATCAGAAGAAGCAGAAGAAGGAGAAGGAGAAGGTGAAGTCTGGAGGGTGAATCAGAAGAATCAGAAGAAGGAGAAGGAGAAGGTGAAGTCTGGAGGGTGAATCAGAAGAAGCAGAAGAAAGAGAAGGAGAAGGTGAAGTCTGGAGGGTGAATCAGAAGAAGCAGAAGAAGGAGAAGGAGAAGGTGAAGTCAGGAGGGTGAATCAGAAGAAGCAGAAGAAGGAGAAGGAGAAGGTGAAGTTAGGAGGGTGAATCAGAAGAAGCAGAAGAAGGAGAAGGAGCAGGTGATGTCAGGGGGATGAAGCAGAAGAAGTAGAAGAAGGAGAAGGAGAAGGTGAAGTCAGGACGGTGAAGCAGAAGAAGCAGAAGAAGGAGAAGGAGAAGGTGAAATCTGGAGGGTGAATCAGAAGAAGTAGAAGAAGGAGAAGGAGAAGGTCAAGTCTGGAGGGTGAATCAGAAGAAGTAGAATAAGGAGAAGGAGAAGGTGAAGTCTGGAGGGTGAAGCAGAAGAAGTAGAAGAAGGAGAAGGAGAAGGTGAAGTCAGGAGGGTGAATCAGAAGAAGTAGAAGAAGGAGAAGGAGAAGTTGAAGTCAGGAGGGTGAATCAGAAGAAGCAGAAGAAGGAGAAGGAGAAGGTGAAGTCTGGAGGGAGAATCAGAAGAATCAGAAGAAGGAGAAGGAGAAGGTGAAGTCTGGAGGGTGAATCAGAAGAAGCAGAAGAAAGAGAAGGAGAAGGTGAAGTCTGGAGGGTGAATCAGAAGAAGTAGAAGAAGGAGAAGGAGACGGTGAAGTCTGGAGTGTGAATCAGAAGAAGCAGAAGAAGGAGAAGGAGAAGGTGAAGTCTAGAGGGTGAATCAGAAGAAGCAGAATAAGGAGAAGGAGAAGGTGAAGTCTGGAGGGTGAATCAGAAGAAGCAGAAGTAGGAGAAGGAGAAGGTGAAGTCTGGAGTGTGAACCAGAAGAAGCAGAAGAAGGAGAAGGAGAAGGTGAAGTCTGGAGGGTGAATCAGAAGAAGCAGAAGAAGGAGAAGGAGAAGGTGAAGTCTGGAGGGTGAATCAGAAGAAGCAGAAGAAGGAGAAGGAGAAGGTGAAGTCTGGAGGGTGAAACAGAAGAAGCAGAATAAGGAGAAGGAGAAGGTGAAGTCAGGAGGGTGAATCAGAAGAAGCAGAAAAAGGAGAAGGAGAAGGTGAAGTAAGGAGGGTGAATCAGAAGAAGCAGAAGAAGGAGAAGGAGAAGGTGAAGTCTGGAGTGTGAAGCAGAAGAAGCAGAAGAAGGAGAAGGAGAAGGTGAAGTCTGGAGGGTGAATCAGAAGAAGTAGAATAAGGAGAAGGAGAAGGTGAAGTCTGGAGGGTGAAGCAGAAGAAGTAGAAGAAGGAGAAGGAGAAGGTGAAGTCTGGAGGGTGAATCAGAAGAAGTAGAAGAAGGAGAAGGAGAAGGTGAAGTCAGGAGGGTGAATCAGAAGAAGCAGAAGAAGGAGAAGGAGAAGGTGAAGTCTGGAGGGTGAATCAGACGAATCAGAAGAAGGAGAAGGAGAAGGTGAAGTCTGGAGGGTGAATCAGAAGAAGCAGAAGAAAGAGAAGGAGAAGGTGAAGTCTGGAGGGTGAATCAGAAGAAGCAGAAGAAGGAGAAGGAGAAGGTGAAGTCAGGAGGGTGAATCAGAAGAAGCAGAAGAAGGAGAAGGAGAAGGTGATGTTAGGAGGGTGAATCAGAAGAAGCAGAAGAAGGAGAAGGAGCAGGTGATGTCAGGGGGATGAAGCAGAAGAAGTAGAAGAAGGAGAAGGAGAAGGTGAAGTCAGGACGGTGAAGCAGAAGAAGCAGAAGAAGGAGAAGGAGAAGGTGAAGTCTGGAGGGTGAATCAGAAGAAGTAGAAGAAGGAGAAGGAGAAGGTCAAGTCTGGAGGGTGAATCAGAAGAAGTAGAATAAGGAGAAGGAGAAGGTGAAGTCTGGAGGGTGAAGCAGAAGAAGTAGAAGAAGGAGAAGGAGAAGGTGAAGTCAGGAGGGTGAATCAGAAGAAGTAGAAGAAGGAGAAGGAGAAGGTGAAGTCAGGAGGGTGAATCAGTAGAAGCAGAAGAAGGAGAAGGAGAAGGTGAAGTCTGGAGGGTGAATCAGAAGAATCAGAAGAAGGAGAAGGAGAAGGTGAAGTCTGGAGGGTGAATCAGAAGAAGCAGAAGAAAGAGAAGGAGAAGGTGAAGTCTGGAGGGTGAATCAGAAGAAGTAGAAGAAGGAGAAGGAGAAGGTGAAGTCTGGAGTGTGAATCAGAAGAAGCAGAAGAAGGAGAAGGAGAAGGTGAAGTCTAGAGGGTGAATCAGAAGAAGCAGAATAAGGAGAAGGAGAAGGTGAAGTCTGGAGGGTGAATCAGAAGAAGCAGAAGAAGGAGAAGGAGAAGGTGAAGTCTGGAGGGTGAATCAGAAGAATCAGAAGAAGGAAAAGGAGAAGGTGAAGTCTGGAGGGTGAATCAGAAGAAGCAGAGGAAGGAGAAGGAGAAGGTGAAGTCTGGAGGATGAATCAGAAGAAGCAGAATAAGGAGAAGGAGAAGGTGAAGTCTGGAGGGTGAATCAGAAGAAGCAGAAGAAGGAGAAGGAGAAGGTGAAGTCTGGAGGGTGAATCAGAAGAAGCAGAAGAAGGAGAAGGAGAAGATGAAGTCTGGAGGGTGAATCAGAAGAAGTAGAAGAAGGAGAAGGAGAAGGTGAAGTCTGGAGGGTGAAGCAGAAGAAGTAGAAGAAGGAGAAGGAGAAGGTGAAGTCAGGAGGGTGAATCAGAAGAAGTAGAAGAAGAAGAAGGAGAAGGTGAAGTCAGGAGGGTGAATCAGAAGAAGCAGAAGAAGGAGAAGGAGAAGGTGAAGTCTGGAGGGTGAATCAGAAGAATCAGAAGAAGGAGAAGTAGAAGGTGAAGTCTGGAGGGTGAATCAGAAGAAGCAGAAGAAAGAGAAGGAGAAGGTGAAGTCTGGAGGGTGAAGCAGAAGAAACAGAAGAAGGAGAAGGAGAAGGTGAAGACTGGAGGGTGAATCAGAAGAAGTAGAAGAAGGAGAAGGAGAAGGTGAAGTCTGGAGGGTGAATCAGAAGAAGTAGAAGAAGGAGAAGGAGAAGGTGAAGTCTGGAGGGTGAATCAGAAGAAGCAGAAGAAGGAGAAGGAGAAGGTGAAGTCTGGAGGGTGAAGCAGAAGAAGTAGAAGAAGGAGAAGGAGAAGGTGAAGTCAGGAGGGTGAATCAGATGAAGTAGAAGAAGGAGAAGGAGAAGGTGAAGTCAGGAGGGTGAATCAGAAGAAGCAGAAGAAGGAGAAGGAGAAGGTGAAGTCTGGAGGGTGAATCAGAAGAATCAGAAGAAGGAGAAGGAGAAGGTGAAGTCTGGAGGGTGAATCAGAAGAAGCCGAAGAAGGAGAAGGAGAAGGTGAAGTCTGGAGGGTGAATCAGAAGAAGCAGAAGAAGGAGAAGGAGAAGGTGAAGTCAGGAGGGTGAATCAGAAGAAGCAGAAGAAGGAGATGGAGAAGGTGAAGTTAGGAGGGTGAATCAGAAGAAGCAGAAGAAGGAGAAGGAGCAGGTGATGTCAGCGGGATGAAGCAGAAGAAGTAGAAGAAGGAGAAGGAGAAGGTGAAGTCAGGACGGTGAAGCAGAAGAAGCAGAAGAAGGAGAAGGAGAATGTGAACTCTGGAGGGTGAATCAGAATAAGTAGAATAAGGAGAAGGAGAAGTTCAAGTCTGGAGGGTGAATCAGAAGAAGCAGAAGAAGGAGAAGGAGAAGGTGAAGTCTGGAGGGTGAAGCAGAAGAAGTAGAAGAAGGAGAAGGAGAAGGTGAAGTCAGGAGGGTGAATCAGATGAAGTAGAAGAAGGAGAAGGAGAAGGTGAAGTCAGGAGGGTGAATCAGAAGAAGCAGAAGAAGGAGAAGGAGAAGGTGAAGTCTGGAGGGTGAATCAGAAGAATCAGAAGAAGGAGAAGGAGAAGGTGAAGTCTGGAGGGTGAATCAGAAGAAGCCGAAGAAGGAGAAGGAGAAGGTGAAGTCTGGAGGGTGAATCAGAAGAAGCAGAAGAAGGAGAAGGAGAAGGTGAAGTCAGGAGGGTGAATCAGAAGAAGCAGAAGAAGGAGATGGAGAAGGTGAAGTTAGGAGGGTGAATCAGAAGAAGCAGAAGAAGGAGAAGGAGCAGGTGATGTCAGCGGGATGAAGCAGAAGAAGTAGAAGAAGGAGAAGGAGAAGGTGAAGTCAGGACGGTGAAGCAGAAGAAGCAGAAGAAGGAGAAGGAGAATGTGAACTCTGGAGGGTGAATCAGAAGAAGCAGAAGAAGGAGAAGGAGAAGGTGAAGTCTGGAGGGTGAAGCAGAAGAAGTAGAAGAAGGAGAAGGAGAAGGTGAAGTCTGGAGGGTGAATCAGAAGAAGCAGAAGAAGGAGAAGGAGAAGGTGAAGTCTGGAGGGTGAAGCAGAAGAAGCAGAAGAAGGAGAAGGAGAAGGTGAAGTCTGGAGGGTGAATCAGAAGAAGCAGAATAAGGAGAAGGAGAAGGTGAAGTCTGGAGGGTGAATCAGAAGAAGCAGAAAAAGGAGAAGGAGAAGGTGAAGTCTGAAGGGTGAATCAGAAGAAGTAGAAGAAGGAGAAGGAGAAGGTGAAGTCTGGAGGGTGAAGCAGAAGAAGTAGAAGAAGGAGAAGGAGAAGGTGAAGTCAGGAGGGTGAATCAGAAGAAGCAGAAGAAGGAGAAGGAGAAGGTGAAGTCAGGAGGGTGAATCAGAAGAAGCAGAAGAAGGAGAAGGAGAAGGTGAAGTCAGGAGGGTGAAGCAGAAGAAGTAGAAGAAGGAGAAGGAGAAGGTGAAGTCAGGAGGGTGAATCAGAAGATGCAGAAGAAGGAGAAGGAGAAGGTGAAGTCAGGAGGGTGAATCAGAAGAAGCAGAAGAAGGAGAAGGAGCAGGTGATGTCAGGGGGATGAAGCAGAAGAAGGAGAAGGAGAAGGTGAAGTCCGGCCGGTGAAGCAGAAGAAGCAGAAGAAGGAGAAGGAGAAGGTGAAGTCTGGAGGGTGAATCAGAAGAAGTAGAAGAAGGAGAAGGAGAAGGTCAAGTCTGGAGGGTGAATCAGAAGAAGTAGAAGAAGGAGAAGGAGAAGGTGAAGTCTGGAGGGTGAAGCAGAAGAAGTAGAAGAAGGAGAAGGAGAAGGTGAAGTCAGGAGGGTGAATCAGAAGAAGTAGAAGAAGGAGAAGGAGAAGGTGAAGTCAGGAGGGTGAATCAGAAGAAGCAGAAGAAGGAGAAGAAGAAGGTGAAGTCTGGAGGGTGAATCAGAAGAATCAGAAGAAGGAGAAGGAGAAGGTGAAGTCTGGAGGGTGAATCAGAAGAAGCAGAAGAAAGAGAAGGAGAAGGTGAAGTCTGGAGGGTGAATCAGAAGAAGTAGAAGAAGGAGTAGGAGAAGGTGAAGTCTGGAGTGTGAATCAGAAGAAGCAGAAGAAGGAGAAGGAGAAGGTGAAGTCTGGAGGGTGAATCAGAAGAAGCAGAAGAAGAAGAAGGAGAAGGTGAAGTCTGGAGGGTGAATCAGAAGAAGCAGAAGAAGGAGAAGGAGAAGGTGAAGTCTGGAGGGTGAATCAGAAGAAGTAGAAGAAGGAGAAGGAGAAGGTGAAGTCTGGAGGGTGAAGCAGAAGAAGTAGAAGAAGGAGAAGGAGAAGGTGAAGTCAGGAGGGTGAATCAGAAGAAGTAGAAGTAGGAGAAGGAGAAGGTGAAGTCAGGAGGGTGAATCAGAAGAAGCAGAAGAAGGAGAAGGAGAAGGTGAAGTCTGGAGGGTGAATCAGAAGAATCAGAAGAAGGAGAAGGAGAAGGTGAAGTCTGGAGGGTGAATCAGAAGAAGCAGAGGAAGGAGAAGGAGAAGGTGAAGTCTGGAGGGTGAATCAGAAGAAGCAGAATAAGGAGAAGGAGAAGGTGAAGTCTGGAGGGTGAATCAGAAGAAGCAGAATAAGGAGAAGGAGAAGGTGAAGTCTGGAGGGTGAATCAGAAGAAGCAGAAGAAGGAGAAGGAGAAGGTGTAGTCTGGAGGGTGAATCAGAAGAAGTAGACGAAGGAGAAGGAGAAGGTGAAGTCTGGAGGGTGAACCAGAAGAAGCAGAAGAAGGAGAAGGAGAAGGTGAAGTCTGGAGGGTGAATCAGAAGAAGCAGAAGAAGGAGAAGGAGAAGGTGAAGTCTGGAGGGTGAAACAGAAGAAGCAGAATAAGGAGAAGGAGAAGGTGAAGTCAGGAGGGTGAATCAGAAGAAGCAGAAGAAGGAGAAGGAGAAGGTGAAGTAAGGAGGGTGAATCAGAAGAAGCAGAAGAAGGAGAAGGAGAAGGTGAAGTCTGGAGTGTGAAGCAGAAGAAGCAAAAGAAGGAGAAGGAGAAGGTGAAGTCTGGAGGGTGAATCAGAAGAAGTAGAAGAAGGAGAAGGAGAAGGTGAAGTCTGGAGGGTGAAGCAGAAGAAGTAGAAGAAGGAGAAGGAGAAGGTGAAATCAGGAGGGTGAATCAGAAGAAGTAGAAGAAGGAGAAGGAGAAGGTGAAGTCAGGAGGGTGAATCAGAAGAAGCAGAAGAAGGAGAAGGAGAAGGTGAAGTCTGGAGGGTGAATCAGAAGAATCAGAAGAAGGAGAAGGAGAAGGTGAAGTCTGGAGGGTGAATCAGAAGAAGCAGAAGAAAGAGAAGGAGAAGGTGAAGTCTGGAGGGTGAATCAGAAGAAGCAGAAGAAGGAGAAGGAGAAGGTGAAGTCAGGAGGGTGAATCAGAAGAAGCAGAAGAAGGAGAAGGAGAAGGTGAAGTTAGGAGGGTGAATCAGAAGAAGCAGAAGAAGGAGAAGGAGCAGGTGATGTCAGGGGGATGAAGCAGAAGAAGTAGAAGAAGGAGAAGGAGAAGGTGAAGTCAGGACGGTGAAGCAGAAGAAGCAGAAGAAGGAGAAGGGGAAGGTGAAGTCTGGAGGGTGAATCAGAAGAAGTAGAAGAAGGAGAAGGAGAAGGTCAAGTCTGGAGGGTGAATCAGGAGAAGTAGAATAAGGAGAAGGAGAAGGTGAAGTCTGGAGGGTGAAGCAGAAGAAGTAGAAGAAGGAGAAGGAGAAGGTGAAGTCAGGAGGGTGAATCAGAAGAAGTAGAAGAAGGAGAAGGAGAAGGTTAAGTCAGGAGGGTGAATCAGAAGAAGCAGAAGAAGGAGAAGGAGAAGGTGAAGTCTGGAGGGTGAATCAGAAGAATCAGAAGAAGGAGAAGGAGAAGGTGAAGTCTGGAGGGTGAATCAGAAGAAGCAGAAGAAAGAGAAGGAGAAGGTGAAGTCTGGAGGGTGAATCAGAAGAAGTAGAAGAAGGAGAAGGAGAAGGTGAAGTCTGGAGTGTGAATCAGAAGAAGCAGAAGAAGGAGAAGGAGAAGGTGAAGTCTAGAGGGTGAATCAGAAGAAGCAGAATAAGGAGAAGGAGAAGGTGAAGTCTGGAGGGTGAATCAGAAGAAGCAGAAGAAAGAGAAGGAGAAGGTGAAGTCTGGAGGGTGAATCAGAAGAAGTAGAAGAAGGAGAAGGAGAAGGTGAAGTCAGGAGGGTGAATCAGAAGAAGTAGAAGAAGGAGAAGGAGAAGGTGAAGTCAGGAGGGTGAATCAGAAGAAGCAGAAGAAGGAGAAGGAGAAGGTGAAGTCTGGAGGGTGAATCAGAAGAATCAGAAGAAGGAGAAGGTGAAGTCTATAGGGTGAATCAGAAGAAGCAGAGGAAGGAGAAGGAGAAGGTGAAGTCTGGAGGGTGAATCAGAAGAAGCAGAATAAGGAGAAGGAGAAGGTGAAGTCTGGAGGGTGAATCAGAAGAAGCAGAATAAGGAGAAGGAGAAGGTGAAGTCTGGAGGGTGAGTCAGAAGAAGCAGAAGAAGGAGAAGGAGAAGATGAAGTCTGGAGGGTGAATCAGAAGAAGTAGAAGAAGGAGAAGGAGAAGGTGAAGTCTGGAGGGTGAAGCAGAAGAAGTAGAAGAAGGAGAAGGAGAAGGTGAAGTCAGGATGGTGAATCAGAAGAAGTAGAAGAAGAAGAAGGAGAAGTTGAAGTCAGGAGGGTGAATCAGAAGAAGCAGAAGAAGGAGAAGGAGAAGGTGAAGTCTGGAGGGTGAATCAGAAGAATCAGAAGAAGGAGAAGTAGAAGGTGAAGTCTGGAGGGTGAATCAGAAGAAGTAGAAGAAGGAGAAGGAGAAGGTGAAGTCTGAAGGGTGAATCAGAAGAAGTAGAAGAAGGAGAAGGAGAAGGTGAAGTCTGGAGGGTGAATCAGAAGAAGCAGAAGAAGGAGAAGGAGAAGGTGAAGTAAGGAGGGTGAATCAGAAGAAGCAGAAGAAGGAGAAGGAGAAGGTGAAGTCTGGAGTGTGAAGCAGAAGAAGCAAAAGAAGGAGAAGGAGAAGGTGAAGTCTGGAGGGTGAATCAGAAGAAGTAGAAGAAGGAGAAGGAGAAGGTGAAGTCTGGAGGGTGAAGCAGAAGAAGTAGAAGAAGGAGAAGGAGAAGGTGAAGTCAGGAGGGTGAATCAGAAGAAGTAGAAGAAGGAGAAGGAGAAGGTGAAGTCAGGAGGGTGAATCAGAAGAAGCAGAAGAAGGAGAAGGAGAAGGTGAAGTCTGGAGGGTGAATCAGAAGAATCAGAAGAAGGAGAAGGAGAAGGTGAAGTCTGAAGGGTGAATCAGAAGAAGTAGAAGAAGGAGAAGGAGAAGGTGAAGTCTGGAGGGTGAAGCAGAAGAAGTAGAAGAAGGAGAAGGAGAAGGTGAAGTCAGGAGGGTGAATCAGAAGAAGTAGAAGAAGGAGAAGGAGAAGGTGAAGTCAGGAGGGTGAAGCAGAAGAAGTAGAAGAAGGAGAAGGAGAAGGTGAAGTCAGGAGGGTGAATCAGAAGAAGTAGAAGAAGGAGAAGGAGAAGGTTAAGTCAGGAGGGTGAATCAGAAGAAGCAGAAGAAGGAGAAGGAGAAGGTGAAGTCTGGAGGGTGAATCAGAAGAATCAGAAGAAGGAGAAGGAGAAGGTGAAGTCTGGAGGGTGAATCGGAAGAAGCAGAAGAAGTAGAAGGAGAAGGTGAAGTCTGGAGGGTGAATCAGAAGAAGTAGAAGAAGGAGAAGGAGAAGGTGAAGTCAGGAGGGTGAATCAGAAGAAGCAGAAGAAGGAGAAGGAGAAGGTGAAGTCTGGAGGGTGAATCAGAAGAAGCAGAAGAAGGAGAAGGAGAAGGTGAAGTCTGGAGGGTGAATCAGAAGAAGTAGAAGAAGGAGAAGGAGAAGGTGAAGTCTGGAGGGTGAAGCAGAAGTAGTAGAAGAAGGAGAAGTAGAAGCTGAAGTCAGGAGGGTGAATCAGAAGAAGTAGAAAAAGGAGAAGGAGAAGGTGAAGTCAGGAGGGTGAATCAGAAGAAGCAGAAGAAGGAGAAGGAGAAGGTGAAGTCTGGAGGGTGAATCAGAAGAATCAGAAGAAGGAGAAGGAGAAGGTGAAGTCTGGAGGGTGAATCAGAAGAAGCAGAAGAAAGAGAAGGAGAAGGTGAAGTCTGGAGGGTGAATCAGAAGAAGCAGAAGAAGGAGAAGGAGAAGGTGAAGTCTGGAGGGAGAAGCAGAAGAAGTAGAAGAAGGAGAAGGAGAAGGTGAAGTCTGGAGGGTGAATCAGAAGAAGTAGAAGAAGGAGAAGGAGAAGGTGAAGTCTGGAGGGTGAATCAGAAGAAGTAGTAGAAGGAGAAGGAGAAGGTGAAGTCTGGAGGGTGAATCAGAAGAAACAGAAGAAGGAGAAGGAGAAGGTGAAGTCTGGAGGGTGAATCAGAAGAAGTAGAAGAAGGAGAAGGAGAAGGTGTAGTCTGGAGGGTGAATCAGAAGAAGTAGACGAAGGAGAAGGAGAAGGTGAAGTCTGGAGGGTGAACCAGAAGAAGCAGAATAAGGAGAAGGAGAAGGTGAAGTCTGGAGGGTGAATCAGAAGAAGCAGAAGAAGGAGAAGGAGAAGGTGAAGTCTGGAGGGTGAAACAGAAGAAGCAGAATAAGGAGAAGGAGAAGGTGAAGTCAGGAGGGTGAATCAGAAGAAGCAGAAGAAGGAGAAGGAGAAGGTGAAGTAAGGAGGGTGAATCAGAAGAAGCAGAAGAAGGAGAAGGAGAAGGTGAAGTCTGGAGTGTGAAGCAGAAGAAGCAAAAGAAGGAGAAGGAGAAGGTGAAGTCTGGAGGGTGAATCAGAAGAAGTAGAAGAAGGAGAAGGAGAAGGTGAAGTCTGGAGGGTGAAGCAGAAGAAGTAGAAGAAGGAGAAGGAGAAGGTGAAGTCAGGAGGGTGAATCAGAAGAAGTAGAAGAAGGAGAAGGAGAAGGTGAAGTCAGGAGGGTGAATCAGAAGAAGCAGAAGAAGGAGAAGGAGAAGGTGAAGTCTGGAGGGTGAATCAGAAGAATCAGAAGAAGGAGAAGGAGAAGGTGAAGTCTGGAGGGTGAATCAGAAGAAGCAGAAGAAAGAGAAGGAGAAGGTGAAGTCTGGAGGGTGAATCAGAAGAAGCAGAAGAAGGAGAAGGAGAAGGTGAAGTCAGGAGGGTGAATCAGAAGAAGCAGAAGAAGGAGAAGGAGAAGGTGAAGTTAGAAGGGTGAATCAGAAGAAGCAGAAGAAGGAGAAGGAGCAGGTGATGTCAGGGGGATGAAGCAGAAGAAGTAGAAGAAGGAGAAGGAGAAGGTGAAGTCAGGACGGTGAAGCAGAAGAAGCAGAAGAAGGAGAAGGGGAAGGTGAAGTCTGGAGGGTGAATCAGAAGAAGTAGAAGAAGGAGAAGGAGAAGGTCAAGTCTGGAGGGTGAATCAGGAGAAGTAGAATAAGGAGAAGGAGAAGGTGAAGTCTGGAGGGTGAAGCAGAAGAAGTAGAAGAAGGAGAAGGAGAAGGTGAAGTCAGGAGGGTGAATCAGAAGAAGTAGAAGAAGGAGAAGGAGAAGGTTAAGTCAGGAGGGTGAATCAGAAGAAGCAGAAGAAGGAGAAGGAGAAGGTGAAGTCTGGAGGGTGAATCAGAAGAATCAGAAGAAGGAGAAGGAGAAGGTGAAGTCTGGAGGGTGAATCAGAAGAAGCAGAAGAAAGAGAAGGAGAAGGTGAAGTCTGGAGGGTGAATCAGAAGAAGTAGAAGAAGGAGAAGGAGAAGGTGAAGTCTGGAGTGTGAATCAGAAGAAGCAGAAGAAGGAGAAGGAGAAGGTGAAGTCTAGAGGGTGAATCAGAAGAAGCAGAATAAGGAGAAGGAGAAGGTGAAGTCTGGAGGGTGAATCAGAAGAAGCAGAAGAAAGAGAAGGAGAAGGTGAAGTCTGGAGGGTGAATCAGAAGAAGTAGAAGAAGGAGAAGGAGAAGGTGAAGTCAGGAGGGTGAATCAGAAGAAGCAGAAGAAGGAGAAGGAGAAGGTGAAGTCTGGAGGGTGAATCAGAAGAAGCAGAATAAGGAGAAGGAGAAGGTGAAGTCTGGAGGGTGAATCAGAAGAAGCAGAAAAAGGAGAAGGAGAAGGTGAAGTCTGAAGGGTGAATCAGAAGAAGTAGAAGAAGGAGAAGGAGAAGGTGAAGTCTGGAGGGTGAAGCAGAAGAAGTAGAAGAAGGAGAAGGAGAAGGTGAAGTCAGGAGGGTGAATCAGAAGAAGTAGAAGAAGGAGAAGGAGAAGGTGAAGTCAGGAGGGTGAATCAGAAGAAGCAGAAGAAGGAGAAGGAGAAGGTGAAGTCTGGAGGGTGAATCAGAAGAATCAGAAGAAGGAGAAGGAGAAGGTGAAGTCTGGAGGGTGAATCAGAAGAAGCAGAAGAAAGAGAAGGAGAAGGTGAAGTCTGGAGGGTGAAGCAGAAGAAACAGAAGAAGGAGAAGGAGAAGGTGAAGACTGGAGGGTGAATCAGAAGAAGTAGAAGAAGGAGAAGGAGAAGGTGAAGTCTGGAGGGTGAATCAGAAGAAGTAGAAGAAGGAGAATGAGAAGGTGATGTCTGGAGGGTGAATCAGAAGAAGCAGAAGAAGGAGAAGGAGAAGGTGAAGTCTGGAGGGTGAATCAGAAGAAGCAGAAGAAGGAGAAGGAGAAGATGAAGTCTGGAGGGTGAATCAGAAGAAGTAGAAGAAGGAGAAGGAGAAGGTGAGGTCTGGAGGGTGAATCAGAAGAAGCAGAAGAAGGAGAAGGAGAAGGTGAAGTCTGGAGGGTGAATCAGAAGAAGCAGAAGAAGTAGAAGGAGAAGGTGAAGTCTGGAGGGTGAATCAGAAGAAGCAGAAGAAGGAGAAGGAGAAGGTGAAGTCAGGAGGGTGAATCAGAAGAAGCAGAAGAAGGAGAAGGAGAAGGTGAAGTTAGGAGGGTTAATCAGAAGAAGCAGAAGAAGGAGAAGGAGCAGGTGATGTCAGGGGGATGAAGCAGAAGAAGGAGAAGGAGAAGGTGAAGTCCGGCCGGTGAAGCAGAAGAAGCAGAAGAAGGAGAAGGAGAAGGTGAAGTCTGGAGGGTGAATCAGAAGAAGTAGAAGAAGGAGAAGGAGAAGGTCAAGTCTGGAGGGTGAATCAGAAGAAGTAGAAGAAGGAGAAGGAGAAGGTGAAGTCTGGAGGGTGAAGCAGAAGAAGTAGAAGAAGGAGAAGGAGAAGGTGAAGTCAGGAGGGTGAATCAGAAGAAGTAGAAGAAGGAGAAGGAGAAGGTGAAGTCAGGAGGGTGAATCAGAAGAAGCAGAAGAAGGAGAAGAAGAAGGTGAAGTCTGGAGGGTGAATCAGAAGAATCAGAAGAAGGAGAAGGAGAAGGTGAAGTCTGGAGGGTGAATCAGAAGAAGCAGAAGAAAGAGAAGGAGAAGGTGAAGTCTGGAGGGTGAATCAGAAGAAGTAGAAGAAGGAGTAGGAGAAGGTGAAGTCTGGAGTGTGAATCAGAAGAAGCAGAAGAAGGAGAAGGAGAAGGTGAAGTCTGGAGGGTGAATCAGAAGAAGCAGAAGAAGAAGAAGGAGAAGGTGAAGTCTGGAGGGTGAATCAGAAGAAGCAGAAGAAGGAGAAGGAGAAGGTGAAGTCTGGAGGGTGAATCAGAAGAAGTAGAAGAAGGAGAAGGAGAAGGTGAAGTCTGGAGGGTGAAGCAGAAGAAGTAGAAGAAGGAGAAGGAGAAGGTGAAGTCAGGAGGGTGAATCAGAAGAAGTAGAAGTAGGAGAAGGAGAAGGTGAAGTCAGGAGGGTGAATCAGAAGAAGCAGAAGAAGGAGAAGGAGAAGGTGAAGTCTGGAGGGTGAATCAGAAGAATCAGAAGAAGGAGAAGGAGAAGGTGAAGTCTGGAGGGTGAATCAGAAGAATCAGAAGAAGGAGAAGGAGAAGGTGAAGTCTGGAGGGTGAATCAGAAGAAGCAGAAGAAAGAGAAGGAGAAGGTGAAGTCTGGAGGGTGAAGCAGAAGAAACAGAAGAAGGAGAAGGAGAAGGTGAAGACTGGAGGGTGAATCAGAAGAAGTAAAAGAAGGAGAAGGAGAAGGTGAAGTCTGGAGGGTGAATCAGAAGAAGTAGAAGAAGGAGAAGGAGAAGGTGAAGTCTGGAGGGTGAATCAGAAGAAGCAGAAGAAGGAGAAGGAGAAGGTGAAGTCTGGAGGGTGAATCAGAAGAAGCAGAAGAAGGAGAAGGAGAAGATGAAGTCTGGAGGGTGAATCAGAAGAAGTAGAAGAAGGAGAAGGAGAAGGTGAAGTCTGGAGGGTGAATCAGAAGTAGTAGAAGAAGGAGAAGGAGAAGGTGAAGTCTGGACGGTGAATCAGAAGAAACAGAAGAAGGAGAAGGAGAAGGTGAAGTCTGGAGGGTGAATCAGAAGAAGTAGAAGAAGGAGAAGGAGAAGGTGTAGTCTGGAGGGTGAATCAGAAGAAGTAGACGAAGGAGAAGGAGAAGGAGAAGTCTGGAGGGTGAATCAGAAGAAGTAGAAGAAGGAGAAGGAGAAGGTGAAGTCAGGACGGTGAAGCAGAAGAAGCAGAAGAAGGAGAAGGAGAAGGTGATGTCTGGAGGGTGAATCAGAATAAGTAGAAGAAGGAGAAGGAGAAGGTCAAGTCTGGAGGGTGAATCAGAAGAAGTAGAAGAAGGAGAAGGAGAAGGTGAAGTCTGGAGGGTGAAGCAGAAGAAGTAGAAGAAGGAGAAGGAGAAGGTGAAGTCAGGAGGGTGAATCAGAAGAAGTAGAAGAAGAAGAAGGAGAAGGTGGAGTCAGGAGGGTGAATCAGAAGAAGCAGAAGAAGGAGAAGGAGAAGGTGAAGTCTGGAGGGTGAATCAGAAGAAGTAGAAGAAGGAGAAGGAGAAGGTGAAGTCTGGAGGGTGAATCAGAAGTAGTAGAAGAAGGAGAAGGAGAAGGTGAAGTCTGGACGGTGAATCAGAAGAAACAGAAGAAGGAGAAGGAGAAGGTGAAGTCTGGAGGGTGAATCAGAAGAAGTAGAAGAAGGAGAAGGAGAAGGTGTAGTCTGGAGGGTGAATCAGAAGAAGTAGACGAAGGAGAAGGAGAAGGTGAAGTCTGGAGGGTGAATCAGAAGAAGCAAAAGAAGGAGAAGGAGAAGGTGAAGTCTGGAGGGTGAATCAGAAGAAGTAGAAGAAGGAGAAGGAGAAGGTGAAGTCTGGAGGGTGAATCAGAAGAAGCAGAAGAAGGAGAAGGAGAAGGTGAAGTCTGGAGGGTGAATCAGAAGAAGCAGAAGAAGGAGAAGGAGAAGGTGAAGTCTGGAGGGTGAATCAGAAGAAGCAGAAGAAGGAGAAGGAGAAGGTGAAGTCTGGAGGGTGAATCAGAAGAAGCAGAAGAAGTAGAAGGAGAAGGTGAAGTCTGGAGGGTGAATCAGAAGAAGTAGAAGAAGGAGAAGGAGAAGGTGAAGTCAGGAGTGTGAATCAGAAGAAGCAGAAGAAGGAGAAGGAGAAGGTGAAGTCTGGAGGGTGAATCAGAAGAATCAGAAGAAGGAGAAGGAGAAGGTGAAGTCTGGAGGGTGAATCAGAAGAAGCAGAAGAAAGAGAAGGAGAAGGTGAAGTCTGGAGGGTGAATCAGAAGAAGTAGAAGAAGGAGAAGGAGAAGGTGAAGTCTGGAGTGTGAATCAGAAGAAGCAGAAGAAGGAGAAGGAGAAGGTGAAGTCTAGAGGTGAATCAGAAGAAGCAGAATAAGGAGAAGGAGAAGGTGAAGTCTGGAGGTGAATCAGAAGAAGCAGAAGAAAGAGAAGGAGAAGGTGAAGTCTGGAGGGTGAATCAGAAGAAGTAGAAGAAGGAGAAGGAGAGGTGAAGTCAGGAGGGTGAATCAGAAGACGTAGAAGAAGGAGAAGGAGAAGTGAGTCAGGAGGGTGAATCAGAAGAAGCAGAAGAAGGAGAAGGAGAAGGTGAAGTCTGGAGGAGTGATCAGAAGAATCAGAAGAAGGAGAAGGAGAAGGTGAAGTCTGGAGGGTGAATCAGAAGAAGTAGAAGAAGGAGAAGGAGAAGGTGAAGTCTGAGGTGAAGCAGAGTAGTAGAAGAAGGAGAAGTAGAAGCTGAAGTCAGGAGGGTGAATCAGAAGAAGTAGAAGAAGGAGAAGGAGAAGGTGAAGTCAGGAGGGTGAATCAGAAGAAGCAGAAGAAGGAGAGGAGGAAGGTGAAGTCTGGAGGGTGAATCAGAAGAATCAGAAGAAGGAGAAGGAGAAGGTGAAGTCTGGAGGGTGAATCAGAAGAAGCAGAAGAAAGAGAAGGAGAAGGTGAAGTCTGGAGGGTGAATCAGAAGAAGCAGAAGAAGAGAAGGAGAAGGTGAAGTCTGGAGGGAGAAGCAGAAGAAGTAGAAGAAGGAGAAGGAGAAGATGAAGTCTGGAGGTGAATCAGAAGAAGTAGAAGAAGGAGAAGGAGAAGGTGAAGTCTGGAGGGTGAATCAGAAGAAGTAGTAGAAGGAGAAGGAGAAGGTGAAGTCTGGAGGGTGAATCAGAAGAAACAGAAGAAGGAGAAGGAGAAGGTGAAGTCTGGAGGGTGAATCAGAAGAAGTAGAAGAAGGAGAAGGAGAAGGTGTAGTCTGGAGGGTGAATCAGAAGAAGTAGACGAAGGAGAAGGAGAAGGTGAAGGTCTGGAGGGTGAACTACAGATAGAAGCAGAAGAAGGAGAAGGAGAAGGTGAAGTCTGGAGGGTGAATCAGAAGAAGCAGAAGAAGGAGAAGGAGAAGGTGAAGTCTGGAGGGTGAAACAGAAGAAGCAGAATAAGGAGAAGGAGAAGGTGAAGTCAGGAGGGTGAATCAGAAGAAGCAGAAGAAGGAGAAGGAGAAGTGAAGTAAGGAGGGTGAATCAGAAGAAGCAGAAGAAGGAGAAGGAGAAGGTGAAGTCTGGAGTGTGAGCAGAAGAAGCAAAAGAAGGAGAAGGAGAAGGTGAAGTCTGGAGGGTGAATCAGAAGAAGTAGAAGAAGGAGAAGGAGAAGGTGAAGTCTGGAGGGTGAAGCAGAAGAAGTAGAAGAAGGAGAAGGAGAAGGTGAAGTCAGGAGGGTGAATCAGAAGAAGTAGAAGAAGGAGAAGGAGAAGGTGAAGTCAGGAGGGTGAATCAGAAGAAGCAGAAGAAGGAGAAGGAGAAGGTGAAGTCTGGAGGGTGAATCAGAAGAATCAGAAGAAGGAGAAGGAAGAAGGTGAAGTCTGGAGGGTGAATCAGAAGAAGCAGAAGAAAGGAAGGAGAAGGTGAAGTCTGGAGGGTGAATCAGAAGAAGCAGAAGAAGGAGAAGGAGAAGGTGAAGTCAGGAGGGTGAATCAGAAGAAGCAGAAGAAGGAGAAGGAGAAGGTGAAGTTAGGAGGGTGAATCAGAAGAAGCAGAAGAAGGAGAAGGAGCAGGTGATGTCAGGGGGATGAAGCAGAAGAAGTAGAAGAAGGAGAAGGAGAAGGTGAAGTCAGGACGGTGAAGCAGAAGAAGCAGAAGAAGGAGAAGGGGAAGGTGAAGTCTGGAGGGTGAATCAGAAGAAGTAGAAGAAGGAGAAGGAGAAGGTCAAGTCTGGAGGGTGAATCAGGAGAAGTAGAATAAGGAGAAGGAGAAGGTGAAGTCTGGAGGGTGAAGCAGAAGAAGTAGAAGAAGGAGAAGGAGAAGGTGAAGTCAGGAGGGTGAATCAGAAGAAGTAGAAGAAGGAGAAGGAGAAGGTTAAGTCAGGAGGGTGAATCAGAAGAAGCAGAAGAAGGAGAAGGAGAAGGTGAAGTCTGGAGGGTGAATCAGAAGAATCAGAAGAAGGAGAAGGAGAAGGTGAAGTCTGGAGGGTGAATCAGAAGAAGCAGAAGAAAGAGAAGGAGAAGGTGAAGTCTGGAGGGTGAATCAGAAGAAGTAGAAGAAGGAGAAGGAGAAGGTGAAGTCTGGAGTGTGAATCAGAAGAAGCAGAAGAAGGAGAAGGAGAAGGTGAAGTCTAGAGGGTGAATCAGAAGAAGCAGAATAAGGAGAAGGAGAAGGTGAAGTCTGGAGGGTGAATCAGAAGAAGCAGAAGAAAGAGAAGGAGAAGGTGAAGTCTGGAGGGTGAATCAGAAGAAGTAGAAGAAGGAGAAGGAGAAGGTGAAGTCAGGAGGGTGAATCAGAAGAAGTAGAAGAAGGAGAAGGAGAAGGTGAAGTCAGGAGGGTGAATCAGAAGAAGCAGAAGAAGGAGAAGGAGAAGGTGAAGTCTGGAGGGTGAATCAGAAGAATCAGAAGAAGGAGAAGGTGAAGTCTATAGGGTGAATCAGAAGAAGCAGAGGAAGGAGAAGGAGAAGGTGAAGTCTGGAGGGTGAATCAGAAGAAGCAGAATAAGGAGAAGGAGAAGGTGAAGTCTGGAGGGTGAATCAGAAGAAGCAGAATAAGGAGAAGGAGAAGGTGAAGTCTGGAGGGTGAGTCAGAAGAAGCAGAAGAAGGAGAAGGAGAAGATGAAGTCTGGAGGGTGAATCAGAAGAAGTAGAAGAAGGAGAAGGAGAAGCTGAAGTCTGGAGGGTGAAGCAGAAGAAGTAGAAGAAGGAGAAGGAGAAGGTGAAGTCAGGATGGTGAATCAGAAGAAGTAGAAGAAGAAGAAGGAGAAGTTGAAGTCAGGAGGGTGAATCAGAAGAAGCAGAAGAAGGAGAAGGAGAAGGTGAAGTCTGGAGGGTGAATCAGAAGAATCAGAAGAAGGAGAAGTAGAAGGTGAAGTCTGGAGGGTGAATCAGAAGAAGTAGAAGAAGGAGAAGGAGAAGGTGAAGTCTGGAGGGTGAATCAGAAGAAGTAGAAGAAGGAGAAGGAGAAGGTGAAGTCTGGAGGGTGAATCAGAAGAAGCAGAAGAAGGAGAAGGAGAAGGAGAAGTCTGGAGGGTGAATCAGAAGAAGCAGAAGAAGGAGAAGGAGAAGGTGAAGTCTGGAGGGTGAATCAGAAGAAGTAGAAGAAGGAGAAGGAGAAGGTGAAGTCAGGAGGGTGAATCAGAAGAAGTAGAAGAAGGAGAAGGAGAAGGTGAAGTCAGGAGGGTGAATCAGAAGAAGCAGAAGAAGGAGAAGGAGAAGGTGAAGTCTGGAGGGTGAATCAGAAGAATCAGAAGAAGGAGAAGGAGAAGGTGAAGTCTGGAGGGTGAATCAGAAGAAGTAGAAGAAGGAGAAGGAGAAGGTGAAGTCTGGAGGGTGAAGCAGAAGTAGTAGAAGAAGGAGAAGTAGAAGCTGAAGTCAGGAGGGTGAATCAGAAGAAGTAGAAGAAGGAGAAGGAGAAGGTGAAGTCAGGAGGGTGAATCAGAAGAAGCAGAAGAAGGAGAAGGAGAAGGTGAAGTCTGGAGGGTGAATCAGAAGAATCAGAAGAAGGAGAAGGAGAAGGTGAAGTCTGGAGGGTGAATCAGAAGAAGCAGAAGAAAGAGAAGGAGAAGGTGAAGTCTGGAGGGTGAATCAGAAGAAGCAGAAGAAGGAGAAGGAGAAGGTGAAGTCTGGAGGGAGAAGCAGAAGAAGTAGAAGAAGGAGAAGGAGAAGATGAAGTCTGGAGGGTGAATCAGAAGAAGTAGAAGAAGGAGAAGGAGAAGGTGAAGTCTGGAGGGTGAATCAGAAGAAGTAGTAGAAGGAGAAGGAGAAGGTGAAGTCTGGAGGGTGAATCAGAAGAAACAGAAGAAGGAGAAGGAGAAGGTGAAGTCTGGAGGGTGAATCAGAAGAAGTAGAAGAAGGAGAAGGAGAAGGTGTAGTCTGGAGGGTGAATCAGAAGAAGTAGACGAAGGAGAAGGAGAAGGTGAAGTCTGGAGGGTGAACCAGAAGAAGCAGAAGAAGGAGAAGGAGAAGGTGAAGTCTGGAGGGTGAATCAGAAGAAGCAGAAGAAGGAGAAGGAGAAGGTGAAGTCTGGAGGGTGAAACAGAAGAAGCAGAATAAGGAGAAGGAGAAGGTGAAGTCAGGAGGGTGAATCAGAAGAAGCAGAAGAAGGAGAAGGAGAAGGTGAAGTAAGGAGGGTGAATCAGAAGAAGCAGAAGAAGGAGAAGGAGAAGGTGAAGTCTGGAGTGTGAAGCAGAAGAAGCAAAAGAAGGAGAAGGAGAAGGTGAAGTCTGGAGGGTGAATCAGAAGAAGTAGAAGAAGGAGAAGGAGAAGGTGAAGTCTGGAGGGTGAAGCAGAAGAAGTAGAAGAAGGAGAAGGAGAAGGTGAAGTCAGGAGGGTGAATCAGAAGAAGTAGAAGAAGGAGAAGGAGAAGGTGAAGTCAGGAGGGTGAATCAGAAGAAGCAGAAGAAGGAGAAGGAGAAGGTGAAGTCTGGAGGGTGAATCAGAAGAATCAGAAGAAGGAGAAGGAGAAGGTGAAGTCTGGAGGGTGAATCAGAAGAAGCAGAAGAAAGAGAAGGAGAAGGTGAAGTCTGGAGGGTGAATCAGAAGAAGCAGAAGAAGGAGAAGGAGAAGGTGAAGTCAGGAGGGTGAATCAGAAGAAGCAGAAGAAGGAGAAGGAGAAGGTGAAGTTAGGAGGGTGAATCAGAAGAAGCAGAAGAAGGAGAAGGAGCAGGTGATGTCAGGGGGATGAAGCAGAAGAAGTAGAAGAAGGAGAAGGAGAAGGTGAAGTCAGGACGGTGAAGCAGAAGAAGCAGAAGAAGGAGAAGGGGAAGGTGAAGTCTGGAGGGTGAATCAGAAGAAGTAGAAGAAGGAGAAGGAGAAGGTCAAGTCTGGAGGGTGAATCAGGAGAAGTAGAATAAGGAGAAGGAGAAGGTGAAGTCTGGAGGGTGAAGCAGAAGAAGTAGAAGAAGGAGAAGGAGAAGGTGAAGTCAGGAGGGTGAATCAGAAGAAGTAGAAGAAGGAGAAGGAGAAGGTTAAGTCAGGAGGGTGAATCAGAAGAAGCAGAAGAAGGAGAAGGAGAAGGTGAAGTCTGGAGGGTGAATCAGAAGAATCAGAAGAAGGAGAAGGAGAAGGTGAAGTCTGGAGGGTGAATCAGAAGAAGCAGAAGAAAGAGAAGGAGAAGGTGAAGTCTGGAGGGTGAATCAGAAGAAGTAGAAGAAGGAGAAGGAGAAGGTGAAGTCTGGAGTGTGAATCAGAAGAAGCAGAAGAAGGAGAAGGAGAAGGTGAAGTCTAGAGGGTGAATCAGAAGAAGCAGAATAAGGAGAAGGAGAAGGTGAAGTCTGGAGGGTGAATCAGAAGAAGCAGAAGAAAGAGAAGGAGAAGGTGAAGTCTGGAGGGTGAATCAGAAGAAGTAGAAGAAGGAGAAGGAGAAGGTGAAGTCAGGAGGGTGAATCAGAAGAAGTAGAAGAAGGAGAAGGAGAAGGTGAAGTCAGGAGGGTGAATCAGAAGAAGCAGAAGAAGGAGAAGGAGAAGGTGAAGTCTGGAGGGTGAATCAGAAGAATCAGAAGAAGGAGAAGGTGAAGTCTATAGGGTGAATCAGAAGAAGCAGAGGAAGGAGAAGGAGAAGGTGAAGTCTGGAGGGTGAATCAGAAGAAGCAGAATAAGGAGAAGGAGAAGGTGAAGTCTGGAGGGTGAATCAGAAGAAGCAGAATAAGGAGAAGGAGAAGGTGAAGTCTGGAGGGTGAGTCAGAAGAAGCAGAAGAAGGAGAAGGAGAAGATGAAGTCTGGAGGGTGAATCAGAAGAAGTAGAAGAAGGAGAAGGAGAAGCTGAAGTCTGGAGGGTGAAGCAGAAGAAGTAGAAGAAGGAGAAGGAGAAGGTGAAGTCAGGATGGTGAATCAGAAGAAGTAGAAGAAGAAGAAGGAGAAGTTGAAGTCAGGAGGGTGAATCAGAAGAAGCAGAAGAAGGAGAAGGAGAAGGTGAAGTCTGGAGGGTGAATCAGAAGAATCAGAAGAAGGAGAAGTAGAAGGTGAAGTCTGGAGGGTGAATCAGAAGAAGTAGAAGAAGGAGAAGGAGAAGGTGAAGTCTGGAGGGTGAATCAGAAGAAGTAGAAGAAGGAGAAGGAGAAGGTGAAGTCTGGAGGGTGAATCAGAAGAAGCAGAAGAAGGAGAAGGAGAAGGAGAAGTCTGGAGGGTGAATCAGAAGAAGCAGAAGAAGGAGAAGGAGAAGGTGAAGTCTGGAGGGTGAAGCAGAAGAAGTAGAAGAAGGAGAAGGAGAAGGTGAAGTCAGGAGGGTGAATCAGAAGAAGTAGAAGAAGGAGAAGGAGAAGGTGAAGTCAGGAGGGTGAATCAGAAGAAGCAGAAGAAGGAGAAGGAGAAGGTGAAGTCTGGAGGGTGAATCAGAAGAATCAGAAGAAGGAGAAGGAGAAGGTGAAGTCTGGAGGGTGAATCAGAAGAAGCCGAAGAAGGAGAAGGAGAAGGTGAAGTCTGGAGGGTGAATCGGAAGAAGCAGAAGAAGTAGAAGGAGAAGGTGAAGTCTGGAGGGTGAATCAGAAGAAGTAGAAGAAGGAGAAGGAGAAGGTGAAGTCAGGAGGGTGAATCAGAACAAGCAGAAGAAGGAGAAGGAGAAGGTGAAGTCTGGAGGGTGAATCAGAAGAATCAGAAGAAGGAGAAGGAGAAGGTGAAGTCTGGAGGGTGAATCAGAAGAAGCAGAAGAAAGAGAAGGAGAAGGTGAAGTCTGGAGGGTGAATCAGAAGAAGTAGAAGAAGGAGAAGGAGAAGGTGAAGTCTGGAGTGTGAATCAGAAGAAGCAGAAGAAGGAGAAGGAGAAGGTGAAGTCTAGAGGGTGAATCAGAAGAAGCAGAATAAGGAGAAGGAGAAGGTGAAGTCTGGAGGGTGAATCAGAAGAAGCAGAAGAAAGAGAAGGAGAAGGTGAAGTCTGGAGGGTGAATCAGAAGAAGTAGAAGAAGGAGAAGGAGAAGGTGAAGTCAGGAGGGTGAATCAGAAGAAGTAGAAGAAGGAGAAGGAGAAGGTGAAGTCAGGAGGGTGAATCAGAAGAAGCAGAAGAAGGAGAAGGAGAAGGTGAAGTCTGGAGGGTGAATCAGAAGAATCAGAAGAAGGAGAAGGAGAAGGTGAAGTCTGGAGGGTGAATCAGAAGAAGTAGAAGAAGGAGAAGGAGAAGGTGAAGTCTGGAGGGTGAAGCAGAAGTAGTAGAAGAAGGAGAAGTAGAAGCTGAAGTCAGGAGGGTGAATCAGAAGAAGTAGAAGAAGGAGAAGGAGAAGGTGAAGTCAGGAGGGTGAATCAGAAGAAGCAGAAGAAGGAGAAGGAGAAGGTGAAGTCTGGAGGGTGAATCAGAAGAATCAGAAGAAGGAGAAGGAGAAGGTGAAGTCTGGAGGGTGAATCAGAAGAAGCAGAAGAAAGAGAAGGAGAAGGTGAAGTCTGGAGGGTGAATCAGAAGAAGCAGAAGAAGGAGAAGGAGAAGGTGAAGTCTGGAGGGAGAAGCAGAAGAAGTAGAAGAAGGAGAAGGAGAAGGTGAAGTCTGGAGGGTGAATCAGAAGAAGTAGAAGAAGGAGAAGGAGAAGGTGAAGTCTGGAGGGTGAATCAGAAGAAGTAGTAGAAGGAGAAGGAGAAGGTGAAGTCTGGAGGGTGAATCAGAAGAAACAGAAGAAGGAGAAGGAGAAGGTGAAGTCTGGAGGGTGAATCAGAAGAAGTAGAAGAAGGAGAAGGAGAAGGTGTAGTCTGGAGGGTGAATCAGAAGAAGTAGACGAAGGAGAAGGAGAAGGTGAAGTCTGGAGGGTGAACCAGAAGAAGCAGAAGAAGGAGAAGGAGAAGGTGAAGTCTGGAGGGTGAATCAGAAGAAGCAGAAGAAGGAGAAGGAGAAGGTGAAGTCTGGAGGGTGAAACAGAAGAAGCAGAATAAGGAGAAGGAGAAGGTGAAGTCAGGAGGGTGAATCAGAAGAAGCAGAAGAAGGAGAAGGAGAAGGTGAAGTAAGGAGGGTGAATCAGAAGAAGCAGAAGAAGGAGAAGGAGAAGGTGAAGTCTGGAGTGTGAAGCAGAAGAAGCAAAAGAAGGAGAAGGAGAAGGTGAAGTCTGGAGGGTGAATCAGAAGAAGTAGAAGAAGGAGAAGGAGAAGGTGAAGTCTGGAGGGTGAAGCAGAAGAAGTAGAAGAAGGAGAAGGAGAAGGTGAAGTCAGGAGGGTGAATCAGAAGAAGTAGAAGAAGGAGAAGGAGAAGGTGAAGTCAGGAGGGTGAATCAGAAGAAGCAGAAGAAGGAGAAGGAGAAGGTGAAGTCTGGAGGGTGAATCAGAAGAATCAGAAGAAGGAGAAGGAGAAGGTGAAGTCTGGAGGGTGAATCAGAAGAAGCAGAAGAAAGAGAAGGAGAAGGTGAAGTCTGGAGGGTGAATCAGAAGAAGCAGAAGAAGGAGAAGGAGAAGGTGAAGTCAGGAGGGTGAATCAGAAGAAGCAGAAGAAGGAGAAGGAGAAGGTGAAGTTAGGAGGGTGAATCAGAAGAAGCAGAAGAAGGAGAAGGAGCAGGTGATGTCAGGGGGATGAAGCAGAAGAAGTAGAAGAAGGAGAAGGAGAAGGTGAAGTCAGGACGGTGAAGCAGAAGAAGCAGAAGAAGGAGAAGGGGAAGGTGAAGTCTGGAGGGTGAATCAGAAGAAGTAGAAGAAGGAGAAGGAGAAGGTCAAGTCTGGAGGGTGAATCAGGAGAAGTAGAATAAGGAGAAGGAGAAGGTGAAGTCTGGAGGGTGAAGCAGAAGAAGTAGAAGAAGGAGAAGGAGAAGGTGAAGTCAGGAGGGTGAATCAGAAGAAGTAGAAGAAGGAGAAGGAGAAGGTTAAGTCAGGAGGGTGAATCAGAAGAAGCAGAAGAAGGAGAAGGAGAAGGTGAAGTCTGGAGGGTGAATCAGAAGAATCAGAAGAAGGAGAAGGAGAAGGTGAAGTCTGGAGGGTGAATCAGAAGAAGCAGAAGAAAGAGAAGGAGAAGGTGAAGTCTGGAGGGTGAATCAGAAGAAGTAGAAGAAGGAGAAGGAGAAGGTGAAGTCTGGAGTGTGAATCAGAAGAAGCAGAAGAAGGAGAAGGAGAAGGTGAAGTCTAGAGGGTGAATCAGAAGAAGCAGAATAAGGAGAAGGAGAAGGTGAAGTCTGGAGGGTGAATCAGAAGAAGCAGAAGAAAGAGAAGGAGAAGGTGAAGTCTGGAGGGTGAATCAGAAGAAGTAGAAGAAGGAGAAGGAGAAGGTGAAGTCAGGAGGGTGAATCAGAAGAAGTAGAAGAAGGAGAAGGAGAAGGTGAAGTCAGGAGGGTGAATCAGAAGAAGCAGAAGAAGGAGAAGGAGAAGGTGAAGTCTGGAGGGTGAATCAGAAGAATCAGAAGAAGGAGAAGGTGAAGTCTATAGGGTGAATCAGAAGAAGCAGAGGAAGGAGAAGGAGAAGGTGAAGTCTGGAGGGTGAATCAGAAGAAGCAGAATAAGGAGAAGGAGAAGGTGAAGTCTGGAGGGTGAATCAGAAGAAGCAGAATAAGGAGAAGGAGAAGGTGAAGTCTGGAGGGTGAGTCAGAAGAAGCAGAAGAAGGAGAAGGAGAAGATGAAGTCTGGAGGGTGAATCAGAAGAAGTAGAAGAAGGAGAAGGAGAAGGTGAAGTCTGGAGGGTGAAGCAGAAGAAGTAGAAGAAGGAGAAGGAGAAGGTGAAGTCAGGATGGTGAATCAGAAGAAGTAGAAGAAGAAGAAGGAGAAGTTGAAGTCAGGAGGGTGAATCAGAAGAAGCAGAAGAAGGAGAAGGAGAAGGTGAAGTCTGGAGGGTGAATCAGAAGAATCAGAAGAAGGAGAAGTAGAAGGTGAAGTCTGGAGGGTGAATCAGAAGAAGTAGAAGAAGGAGAAGGAGAAGGTGAAGTCTGGAGGGTGAATCAGAAGAAGTAGAAGAAGGAGAAGGAGAAGGTGAAGTCTGGAGGGTGAATCAGAAGAAGCAGAAGAAGGAGAAGGAGAAGGAGAAGTCTGGAGGGTGAATCAGAAGAAGCAGAAGAAGGAGAAGGAGAAGGTGAAGTCTGGAGGGTGAAGCAGAAGAAGTAGAAGAAGGAGAAGGAGAAGGTGAAGTCAGGAGGGTGAATCAGAAGAAGCAGAAGAAGGAGAAGGAGAAGGTGAAGTCTGGAGGGTGAATCAGAAGAATCAGAAGAAGGAGAAGGAGAAGGTGAAGTCTGGAGGGTGAATCAGAAGAAGCCGAAGAAGGAGAAGGAGAAGGTGAAGTCTGGAGGGTGAATCGGAAGAAGCAGAAGAAGGAGAAGGAGAAGGTGAAGTCAGGAGGGTGAATCAGAAGAAGCAGAAGAAGGAGAAGGAGAAGGTGAAGTTAGGAGGGTGAATCAGAAGAAGCAGAAGAAGGAGAAGGAGCAGGTGATGTCAGCGGGATGAAGCAGAAGAAGTAGAAGAAGGAGAAGGAGAAGGTGAAGTCAGGACGGTGAAGCAGAAGAAGCAGAAGAAGGAGAAGGAGAATGTGAAGTCAGGAGGGTGAATCAGAAGAAGTAGAAGAAGGAGAAGGAGAAGGTGAAGTCAGGAGGGTGAATCAGAAGAAGCAGAAGAAGGAGAAGGAGAAGGTGAAGTCTGGAGGGTGAATCAGAAGAAGCAGAAGAAGGAGAAGGAGAAGGTGAAGTCTGGAGGGTGAATCAGAAGAAGCAGAAGAAGGAGAAGGAGAAGATGAAGTCTGGAGGGTGAATCAGAAGAAGTAGAAGAAGGAGAAGGAGAAGGTGAAGTCTGGAGGGTGAAGCAGAAGAAGTAGAAGAAGGAGAAGGAGAAGGTGAAGTCAGGATGGTGAATCAGAAGAAGTAGAAGAAGAAGAAGGAGAAGGTGAAGTCACGAGGGTGAATCAGAAGAAGCAGAAGAAGGAGAAGGAGAAGGTGAAGTCTGGAGTGTGAATCAGAAGAATCAGAAGAAGGAGAAGTAGAAGGTGAAGTCTGGAGGGTGAATCAGAAGAAGCAGAAGAAAGAGAAGGAGAAGGTGAAGTCTGGAGGGTGAAGCAGAAGAAACAGAAGAAGGAGAAGGAGAAGGTGAAGACTGGAGGGTGAATCAGAAGAAGTAGAAGAAGGAGAAGGAGAAGGTGAAGTCTGGAGGGTGAATCAGAAGAAGTAGAAGAAGGAGAAGGAGAAGGTGAAGTCTGGAGGGTGAATCAGAAGAAGCAGAAGAAGGAGAAGGAGAAGGAGAAGTCTGGAGGGTGAATCAGAAGAAGCAGAAGAAGGAGAAGGAGAAGGTGAAGTCTGGAGGGTGAAGCAGAAGAAGTAGAAGAAGGAGAAGGAGAAGGTGAAGTCAGGAGGGTGAATCAGAAGAAGTAGAAGAAGGAGAAGGAGAAGGTGAAGTCAGGAGGGTGAATCAGAAGAAGCAGAAGAAGGAGAAGGAGAAGGTGAAGTCTGGAGGGTGAATCAGAAGAATCAGAAGAAGGAGAAGGAGAAGGTGAAGTCTGGAGGGTGAATCAGAAGAAGCCGAAGAAGGAGAAGGAGAAGGTGAAGTCTGGAGGGTGAATCGGAAGAAGCAGAAGAAGGAGAAGGAGAAGGTGAAGTCAGGAGGGTGAATCAGAAGAAGCAGAAGAAGGAGAAGGAGAAGGTGAAGTTAGGAGGGTGAATCAGAAGAAGCAGAAGAAGGAGAAGGAGCAGGTGATGTCAGCGGGATGAAGCAGAAGAAGTAGAAGAAGGAGAAGGAAAAGGTGAAGTCAGGACGGTGAAGCAGAAGAAGCAGAAGAAGGAGAAGGAGAATGTGAAGTCAGGAGGGTGAATCAGAAGAAGTAGAAGAAGGAGAAGGAGAAGGTGAAGTCAGGAGGGTGAATCAGAAGAAGCAGAAGAAGGAGAAGGAGAAGGTGAAGTCTGGAGGGTGAATCAGAAGAAGCAGAAGAAGGAGAAGGAGAAGGTGAAGTCTGGAGGGTGAATCAGAAGAAGTAGAAGAAGGAGAAGGAGAAGGTGAAGTCTGGGGGGTGAAGCAGAAGAAGTAGAAGAAGGAGAAGGAGAAGGTGAAGTCAGGAGGGTGAATCAGAAGAAGTAGAAGAAGGAGAAGGAGAAGGTGAAGTCAGGAGGGTGAATCAGAAGACGCAGAAGAAGGAGAAGGAGAAGGTGAAGTCTGGAGGGTGAATCAGAAGAATCAGAAGAAGGAGAAGGAGAAGGTGAAGTCTGGAGGGTGAATCAGAAGAAGCAGAGGAAGGAGAAGGAGAAGGTGAAGTCTGGAGGGTGAATCAGAAGAAGCAGAATAAGGAGAAGGAGAAGGTGAAGTCTGGAGGGTGAATCAGAAGAAGCAGAATAAGGAGAAGGAGAAGGTGAAGTCTGGAGGGTGAATCAGAAGAAGCAGAAGAAGGAGAAGGAGAAGATAAAGTCTGGAGGGTGAATCAGAAGAAGTAGAAGAAGGAGAAGGAGAAGGTGAAGTCTGGAGGGTGAAGCAGAAGAAGTAGAAGAAGGAGAAGGAGAAGGTGAAGTCAGGAGGGTGTATCGGAAGAAGTAGAAGAAGAAGTAGGAGAAGGTGAAGTCAGGAGGGTGAATCAGAAGAAGCAGAAGAAGGAGAAGGAGAAGGTGAAGTCTGGAGGGTGAATCAGAAGAATCAGAAGAAGGAGAAGTAGAAGGTGAAGTCTGGAGGGTGAATCAGAAGATGCAGAAGAAAGAGAAGGAGAAGGTGAAGTCTGGAGGGTGAAGCAGAAGAAACAGAAGAAGGAGAAGGAGAAGGTGAAGACTGGAGGGTGAATCAGAAGAAGTAGAAGAAGGAGAAGGAGAAGGTGAAGTCTGGAGGGTGAATCAGAAGAAGCAGAAGAAGGAGAAGGAGAAGGTGAAGTCTGGAGGGTGAATCAGAAGAAGCAGAAGAAGGAGAAGGAGAAGATGAAGTCTGGAGGGTGAATCAGAAGAAGTAGAAGAAGGAGAAGGAGAAGGTGAAGTCTGGAGGGTGAATCAGAAGTAGTAGAAGAAGGAGAAGGAGAAGGTGAAGTCTGGACGGTGAATCAGAAGAAACAGAAGAAGGAGAAGGAGAAGGTGAAGTCTGGAGGGTGAATCAGAAGAAGTAGAAGAAGGAGAAGGAGAAGGTGTAGTCTGGAGGGTGAATCAGAAGAAGAAGACGAAGGAGAAGGAGAAGGTGAAGTCTGGAGGGTGAATCAGAAGAAGCAGAAGAAGGAGAAGGAGAAGGTGAAGTCTGGAGGGTGAATCAGAAGAAGCAGAAGAAGGAGAAGGAGAAGGTGAAGTCTGGAGGGTGAATCAGAAGAAGCAGAATAAGGAGAAGGAGAAGGTGAAGTCTGGAGGGTGAATCAGAAGAAGCAGAAAAAGGAGAAGGAGAAGGTGAAGTCTGAAGGGTGAATCAGAAGAAGTAGAAGAAGGAGAAGGAGAAGGTGAAGTCTGGAGGGTGAAGCAGAAGAAGTAGAAGAAGGAGAAGGAGAAGATGAAGTCAGGAGGGTGAATCATAAGAAGCAGAAGAAGGAGAAGGAGAAGGTGAAGTCTGGAGGGTGAATCAGAAGAAGTAGAAGAAGGAGAAGGAGAAGGTGAAGTCTGGGGGGTGAAGCAGAAGAAGTAGAAGAAGGAGAAGGAGAAGGTGAAGTCTGGAGGGTGAATCAGAAGAATCAGAAGAAGGAGAAGTAGAAGGTGAAGTCTGGAGTGTGAATCAGAAGATGCAGAAGAAAGAGAAGGAGAAGGTGAAGTCTGGAGGGTGAAGCAGAAGAAACAGAAGAAGGAGAAGGAGAAGGTGAAGACTGGAGGGTGAATCAGAAGAAGTAGAAGAAGGAGAAGGAGAAGGTGAAGTCTGGAGGGTGAATCAGAAGAAGCAGAAGAAGGAGAAGGAGAAGGTGAAGTCTGGAGGGTGAATCAGAAGAAGCAGAAGAAGGAGAAGGAGAAGATGAAGTCTGGAGAGTGAATCAGAAGAAGTAGAAGAAGGAGAAGGAGAAGGTGAAGTCTGGAGGGTGAATCAGAAGTAGTAGAAGAAGGAGAAGGAGAAGGTGAAGTCTGGACGGTGAATCAGAAGAAACAGAAGAAGGAGAAGGAGAAGGTGAAGTCTGGAGGGTGAATCAGAAGAAGTAGAAGAAGGAGAAGGAGAAGGTGTAGTCTGGAGGGTGAATCAGAAGAAGAAGACGAAGGAGAAGGAGAAGGTGAAGTCTGGAGGGTGAATCAGAAGAAGCAGAAGAAGGAGAAGGAGAAGGTGAAGTCTGGAGGGTGAATCAGAAGAAGCAGAAGAAGGAGAAGGAGAAGGTGAAGTCTGGAGGGTGAATCAGAAGAAGCAGAATAAGGAGAAGGAGAAGGTGAAGTCTGGAGGGTGAATCAGAAGAAGCAGAAAAAGGAGAAGGAGAAGGTGAAGTCTGAAGGGTGAATCAGAAGAAGTAGAAGAAGGAGAAGGAGAAGGTGAAGTCTGGAGGGTGAAGCAGAAGAAGTAGAAGAAGGAGAAGGAGAAGATGAAGTCAGGAGGGTGAATCATAAGAAGCAGAAGAAGGAGAAGGAGAAGGTGAAGTCTGGAGGGTGAATCAGAAGAAGTAGAAGAAGGAGAAGGAGAAGGTGAAGTCTGGGGGGTGAAGCAGAAGAAGTAGAAGAAGGAGAAGGAGAAGGTGAAGTCAGGAGGGTGAATCAGAAGAAGTAGAAGAAGGAGAAGGAGAAGGTGAAGTCAGGAGGGTGAATCAGAAGAAGCAGAAGAAGGAGAAGGAGAAGGTGAAGTCTGGAGGGTGAATCAGAAGAATCAGAAGAAGGAGAAGGAGAAGGTGAAGTCTGGAGGGTGAATCAGAAGAAGCAGAGGAAGGAGAAGGAGAAGGTGAAGTCTGGAGGGTGAATCAGAAGAAGCAGAATAAGGAGAAGGAGAAGGTGAAGTCTGGAGGGTGAATCAGAAGAAGCAGAATAAGGAGAAGGAGAAGGTGAAGTCTGGAGGGTGAATCAGAAGAAGCAGAAGAAGGAGAAGGAGAAGATAAAGTCTGGAGGGTGAATCAGAAGAAGTAGAAGAAGGAGAAGGAGAAGGTGAAGTCTGGAGGGTGAAGCAGAAGAAGTAGAAGAAGGAGAAGGAGAAGGTGAAGTCAGGAGGGTGTATCGGAAGAAGTAGAAGAAGAAGTAGGAGAAGGTGAAGTCAGGAGGGTGAATCAGAAGAAGCAGAAGAAGGAGAAGGAGAAGGTGAAGTCTGGAGGGTGAATCAGAAGAATCAGAAGAAGGAGAAGTAGAAGGTGAAGTCTGGAGGGTGAATCAGAAGATGCAGAAGAAAGAGAAGGAGAAGGTGAAGTCTGGAGGGTGAAGCAGAAGAAACAGAAGAAGGAGAAGTAGAAGGTGAAGACTGGAGGGTGAATCAGAAGAAGTAGAAGAAGGAGAAGGAGAAGGTGAAGTCTGGAGGGTGAATCAGAAGAAGCAGAAGAAGGAGAAGGAGAAGGTGAAGTCTGGAGGGTGAATCAGAAGAAGCAGAAGAAGGAGAAGGAGAAGATGAAGTCTGGAGGGTGAATCAGAAGAAGTAGAAGAAGGAGAAGGAGAAGGTGAAGTCTGGAGGGTGAATCAGAAGTAGTAGAAGAAGGAGAAGGAGAAGGTGAAGTCTGGACGGTGAATCAGAAGAAACAGAAGAAGGAGAAGGAGAAGGTGAAGTCTGGAGGGTGAATCAGAAGAAGTAGAAGAAGGAGAAGGAGAAGGTGTAGTCTGGAGGGTGAATCAGAAGAAGAAGACGAAGGAGAAGGAGAAGGTGAAGTCTGGAGGGTGAATCAGAAGAAGCAGAAGAAGGAGAAGGAGAAGGTGAAGTCTGGAGGGTGAATCAGAAGAAGCAGAAGAAGGAGAAGGAGAAGGTGAAGTCTGGAGGGTGAATCAGAAGAAGCAGAATAAGGAGAAGGAGAAGGTGAAGTCTGGAGGGTGAATCAGAAGAAGCAGAAAAAGGAGAAGGAGAAGGTGAAGTCTGAAGGGTGAATCAGAAGAAGTAGAAGAAGGAGAAGGAGAAGGTGAAGTCTGGAGGGTGAAGCAGAAGAAGTAGAAGAAGGAGAAGGAGAAGATGAAGTCAGGAGGGTGAAGCAGAAGAAGTAGAAGAAGGAGAAGGAGAAGGTGAAGTCAGGAGGGTGAATCAGAAGAAGTAGAAGAAGGAGAAGGAGAAGGTGAAGTCAGGAGGGTGAATCAGAAGAAGCAGAAGAAGGAGAAGGAGAAGGTGAAGTCTGGAGGGTGAATCAGAAGAATCAGAAGAAGGAGAAGGAGAAGGTGAAGTCTGGAGGGTGAATCAGAAGAAGCAGAGGAAGGAGAAGGAGAAGGTGAAGTCTGGAGGGTGAATCAGAAGAAGCAGAATAAGGAGAAGGAGAAGGTGAAGTCTGGAGGGTGAATCAGAAGAAGCAGAATAAGGAGAAGGAGAAGGTGAAGTCTGGAGGGTGAATCAGAAGAAGCAGAAGAAGGAGAAGGAGAAGATAAAGTCTGGAGGGTGAATCAGAAGAAGTAGAAGAAGGAGAAGGAGAAGGTGAAGTCTGGAGGGTGAAGCAGAAGAAGTAGAAGAAGGAGAAGGAGAAGGTGAAGTCAGGAGGGTGTATCGGAAGAAGTAGAAGAAGAAGTAGGAGAAGGTGAAGTCAGGAGGGTGAATCAGAAGAAGCAGAAGAAGGAGAAGGAGAAGGTGAAGTCTGGAGGGTGAATCAGAAGAATCAGAAGAAGGAGAAGTAGAAGGTGAAGTCTGGAGGGTGAATCAGAAGATGCAGAAGAAAGAGAAGGAGAAGGTGAAGTCTGGAGGGTGAAGCAGAAGAAACAGAAGAAGGAGAAGGAGAAGGTGAAGACTGGAGGGTGAATCAGAAGAAGTAGAAGAAGGAGAAGGAGAAGGTGAAGTCTGGAGGGTGAATCAGAAGAAGCAGAAGAAGGAGAAGGAGAAGGTGAAGTCTGGAGGGTGAATCAGAAGAAGCAGAAGAAGGAGAAGGAGAAGATGAAGTCTGGAGGGTGAATCAGAAGAAGTAGAAGAAGGAGAAGGAGAAGGTGAAGTCTGGAGGGTGAATCAGAAGTAGTAGAAGAAGGAGAAGGAGAAGGTGAAGTCTGGACGGTGAATCAGAAGAAACAGAAGAAGGAGAAGGAGAAGGTGAAGTCTGGAGGGTGAATCAGAAGAAGTAGAAGAAGGAGAAGGAGAAGGTGTAGTCTGGAGGGTGAATCAGAAGAAGAAGACGAAGGAGAAGGAGAAGGTGAAGTCTGGAGGGTGAATCAGAAGAAGCAGAAGAAGGAGAAGGAGAAGGTGAAGTCTGGAGGGTGAATCAGAAGAAGCAGAAGAAGGAGAAGGAGAAGGTGAAGTCTGGAGGGTGAATCAGAAGAAGCAGAATAAGGAGAAGGAGAAGGTGAAGTCTGGAGGGTGAATCAGAAGAAGCAGAAAAAGGAGAAGGAGAAGGTGAAGTCTGAAGGGTGAATCAGAAGAAGTAGAAGAAGGAGAAGGAGAAGGTGAAGTCTGGAGGGTGAAGCAGAAGAAGTAGAAGAAGGAGAAGGAGAAGATGAAGTCAGGAGGGTGAATCATAAGAAGCAGAAGAAGGAGAAGGAGAAGGTGAAGTCTGGAGGGCGAATCAGAAGAATCAGAAGAAGGAGAAGGAGAAGGTGAAGTCTGGAGGGTGAATCAGAAGAAGCAGAAGAAGGAGAAGGAGAAGTTGAAGTCTGGAGGGAGAAGCAGAAGAAGTAGAAGAAGGAGAAGGAGAAGGTGAAGTCTGGAGGTTGAATCAGAAGAAGTAGAAGAAGGAGAAGGAGAAGGTGAAGTCTGGAGGGTGAATCAGAAGAAGCAGAAGAAGGAGAAGGAGAAGGTGAAGTCTGGAGGGTGAATCAGAAGAAGCAGAAGAAGGAGAAGGAGAAGGTGAAGTCTGGAGGGTGAAACAGAAGAAGCAGAATAAGGAGAAGGAGAAGGTGAAGTCAGGAGGGTGAATCAGAAGAAGCAGAAGAAGGAGAAGGAGAAGGTGAAGTAAGGAGGGTGAATCAGAAGAAGCAGAAGAAGGAGAAGGAGAAGGTGAAGTCTGGAGTGTGAAGCAGAAGAAGCAAAAGAAGGAGTAGGAGAAGGTGAAGTCTGGAGGGTGAATCAGAAGAAGTAGAAGAAGGAGAAGGAGAAGGTGAAGTCTGGAGGGTGAAGCAGAAGAAGTAGAAGAAGGAGAAGGAGAAGGTGAAGTCAGGAGGGTGAAACAGAAGAAGTAGAAGAAGGAGAAGGAGAAGGTGAAGTCAGGAGGGTGAATCAGAAGAAGCAGAAGAAGGAGAAGGAGAAGGTGAAGTCTGGAGGGTGAATCAGAAGAATCAGAAGAAGGAGAAGGAGGAGGTGAAGTCTGGAGGGTGAATCAGAAGAAGCAGAAGAAAGAGAAGGAGAAGGTGAAGTCTGGAGGGTGAATCAGAAGAAGCAGAAGAAAGAGAAGGAGAAGGTGAAGTCTGGAGGGTGAAGCAGAAGAAACAGAAGAAGGAGAAGGAGAAGGTGAAGACTGGAGGGTGAATCAGAAGAAGTAGAAGAAGGAGAAGGAGAAGGTGAAGTCTGGAGGGTGAATCAGAAGAAGCAGAAGAAGGAGAAGGAGAAGGTGAAGTCTGGAGGGTGAATCAGAAGAAGCAGAAGAAGGAGAAGGAGAAGATGAAGTCTGGAGGGTGAATCAGAAGAAGTAGAAGAAGGAGAAGGAGAAGGTGAAGTCTGGAGGGTGAATCAGAAGTAGTAGAAGAAGGAGAAGGAGAAGGTGAAGTCTGGACGGTGAATCAGAAGAAACAGAAGAAGGAGAAGGAGAAGGTGAAGTCTGGAGGGTGAATCAGAAGAAGTAGAAGAAGGAGAAGGAGAAGGTGTAGTCTGGAGGGTGAATCAGAAGAAGAAGACGAAGGAGAAGGAGAAGGTGAAGTCTGGAGGGTGAATCAGAAGAAGCAGAAGAAGGAGAAGGAGAAGGTGAAGTCTGGAGGGTGAATCAGAAGAAGCAGAAGAAGGAGAAGGAGAAGGTGAAGTCTGGAGGGTGAATCAGAAGAAGCAGAATAAGGAGAAGGAGAAGGTGAAGTCTGGAGGGTGAATCAGAAGAAGCAGAAAAAGGAGAAGGAGAAGGTGAAGTCTGAAGGGTGAATCAGAAGAAGTAGAAGAAGGAGAAGGAGAAGGTGAAGTCTGGAGGGTGAAGCAGAAGAAGTAGAAGAAGGAGCAGGAGAAGGTGAAGTCAGGAGGGTGAATCAGAAGAAGTAGCAGAAGGAGAAGGAGAAGTGAAGTCAGGAGGGTGAATCATAAGAAGCAGAAGAAGGAGAAGGAGAAGGTGAAGTCTGGAGGGTGAATCAGAAGAATCAGAAGAAGGAGAAGGAGAAGGTGAAGTCTGGAGGGTGAATCAGAAGAAGCAGAAGAAGGAGAAGGAGAAGGTGAAGTCTGGAGGGAGAAGCAGAAGAAGTAGAAGAAGGAGAAGGAGAAGGTGAAGTCTGGAGGGTGAATCAGAAGAAGTAGAAGAAGGAGAAGGAGAAGGTGAAGTCTGGAGGGTGGATCAGAAGAAGCAGAAGAAGGAGAAGGAGAAGGTGAAGTCTGGAGGGTGAATCAGAAGAAGCAGAAGAAGGAGAAGGAGAAGGTAAAGTCTGGAGGGTGAAACAGAAGAAGCAGAATAAGGAGAAGGAGAAGGTGAAGTCAGGAGGGTGAATCAGAAGAAGCAGAAGACGGAGAAGGAGAAGGTGAAGTAAGGAGGGTGAATCAGAAGAAGCAGAAGAAGGAGAAGGAGAAGGTGAAGTCTGGAGTGTGAAGCAGAAGAAGCAAAAGAAGGAGTAGGAGAAGGTGAAGTCTGGAGGGTGAATCAGAAGAAGTAGAAGAAGGAGAAGGAGAAGGTGAAGTCTGGAGGGTCAAGCAGAAGAAGTAGAAGAAGGAGAAGGAGAAGGTGAAGTCAGGAGGGTGAAACAGAAGAAGTAGAAGAAGGAGAAGGAGAAGGTGAAGTCAGGAGGGTGAATCAGAAGAAGCAGAAGAAGGAGAAGGAGAAGGTGAAGTCTGGAGGGTGAATCAGAAGAATCAGAAGAAGGAGAAGGAGGAGGTGAAGTCTGGAGGGTGAATCAGAAGAAGCAGAAGAAAGAGAAGGAGAAGGTGAAGTCTGGAAGGTGAATCAGAAGAAGCAGAAGAAGGAGAAGGAGAAGGTGAAGTCTGGAGGGAGAAGCAGAAGAAGTAGAAGAAGGAGAAGGAGAAGGTGAAGTCTGGAGGGTGAATCAGAAGAAGTAGAAGAAGGAGAAGGAGAAGGTGAAGTCTGGAGGGTGAATCAGAAGAAACAGAAGAAGGAGAAGGAGAAGGTGAAGTCTGGAGAGTGAATCAGAAGAAGTAGAAGAAGGAGAAGGAGAAGGTGTAGTCTGGAGGGTGAATCAGAAGAAGTAGACGAAGGAGAAGGAGAAGGTGAAGTCTGGAGGGTGAACCAGAAGAAGCAGAAGAAGGAGAAGGCGAAGGTGAAGTCTGGAGGGTGAATCAGAAGAAGTAGAAGAAGGAGAAGGAGAAGGTGAAGTCTGGAGGGTGAATCAGAAGAAGCAGAAGAAGGAGAAGGAGAAGGTGAAGTCTGGAGGGTGAATCAGAAGAAGCAGAAGAAGGAGAAGGAGAAGGTGAAGTCTGGAGGGTGAAACAGAAGAATCGGAATAAGGAGAAGGAGAAGGTGAAGTCAGGAGGGTGAATCAGAAGAAGCAGAAGAAGGAGAAGGAGAAGGTGAAGTAAGGAGGGTGAATCAGAAGAAGCAGAAGAAGGAGAAGGAGAAGGTGAAGTCTGGAGTGTGAAGCAGAAGAAGCAAAAGAAGGAGAAGGAGAAGGTGAAGTCTGGAGGGTGAATCAGAAGAAGTAGAATAAGGAGAAGGAGAAGGTGAAGTCTGGAGGGTGAAGCAGAAGAAGTAGAAGAAGGAGAAGGAGAAGGTGAAGTCAGGAGGGTGAATCAGAAGAAGTAGAAGAAGGAGAAGGTGAAGTCAGGAGGGTGAATCAGAAGAATCAGAAGAAGGAGAAGGAGAAGGTGAAGTCTGGAGGGTGAATCAGAAGAAGCAGAAGAAAGAGAAGGAGAAGGTGAAGTCTGGAGGGTGAATCAGAAGAAGCAGAAGAAGGAGAAGGAGAAGGTGAAGTCAGGAGGGTGAATCAGAAGAAGCAGAAGAAGGAGAAGGAGAAGGTGAAGTTAGGAGGGTGAATCAGAAGAAGCAGAAGAAGGAGAAGGAGCAGGTGATGTCAGGGGGATGAAGCAGAAGAAGTAGAAGAAGGAGAAGGAGAAGGTGAAGTCAGGACGGTGAAGCAGAAGAAGCAGATGAAGGAGAAGGAGAAGGTGAAATCTGGAGGGTGAATCAGAAGAAGTAGAAGAAGGAGAAGGAGAAGGTCAAGTCTGGAGGGTGAATCAGAAGAAGTAGAATAAGGAGAAGGAGAAGGTGAAGTCTGGAGGGTGAAGCAGAAGAAGTAGAAGAAGGAGAAGGAGAAGGTGAAGTCAGGAGGGTGAATCAGAAGAAGTAGAAGAAGGAGAAGGAGAAGTTGAAGTCAGGAGGGTGAATCAGAAGAAGCAGAAGAAGGAGAAGGAGAAGGTGAAGTCTGGAGGGTGAATCAGAAGAATCAGAAGAAGGAGAAGGAGAAGGTGAAGTCTGGAGGGTGAATCAGAAGAAGCAGAAGAAAGAGAAGGAGAAGGTGAAGTCTGGAGGGTGAATCAGAAGAAGTAGAAGAAGGAGAAGGAGAAGGTGAAGTCTGGAGTGTGAATCAGAAGAAGCAGAAGAAGGAGAAGGAGAAGGTGAAGTCTAGAGGGTGAATCAGAAGAAGCAGAATAAGGAGAAGGAGAAGGTGAAGTCTGGAGGGTGAATCAGAAGAAGCAGAAGTAGGAGAAGGAGAAGGTGAAGTCTGGAGGGTGAACCAGAAGAAGTAGAAGAAGGAGAAGGAGAAGGTGAAGTCTGGAGGGTGAATCAGAAGAAGTAGAAGAAGGAGAAGGAGAAGGTGAAGTCTGGAGGGTGAATCAGAAGAAGCAGAAGAAGGAGAAGGAGAAGGTGAAGTCTGGAGGGTGAATCAGAAGAAGCAGAAGAAGGAGAAGGAGAAGGTGAAGTCTGGAGGGTGAAACAGAAGAAGCAGAATAAGGAGAAGGAGAAGGTGAAGTCAGGAGGGTGAATCAGAAGAAGCAGAAGAAGGAGAAGGAGAAGGTGAAGTAAGGAGGGTGAATCAGAAGAAGCAGAAGAAGGAGAAGGAGAAGGTGAAGTCTGGAGTGTGAAGCAGAATAAGCAAAAGAAGGAGAAGGAGAAGGTGAAGTCTGGAGGGTGAATCAGAAGAAGTAGAATAAGGAGAAGGAGAAGGTGAAGTCTGGAGGGTGAAGCAGAAGAAGTAGAAGAAGGAGAAGGAGAAGGTGAAGTCTGGAGGGTGAATCAGAAGAAGTAGAAGAAGGAGAAGGAGAAGGTGAAGTCAGGAGGGTGAATCAGAAGAAGCAGAAGAAGGAGAAGGAGAAGGTGAAGTCTGGAGGGTGAATCAGAAGAATCAGAAGAAGGAGAAGGAGAAGGTGAAGTCTGGAGGGTGAATCAGAAGAAGCAGAAGAAAGAGAAGGAGAAGGTGAAGTCTGGAGGGTGAATCAGAAGAAGCAGAAGAAGGAGAAGGAGAAGGTGAAGTCAGGAGGGTGAATCAGAAGAAGCAGAAGAAGGAGAAGGAGAAGGTGAATTTAGGAGGGTGAATCAGAAGAAGCAGAAGAAGGAGAAGGAGCAGGTGATGTCAGGGGGATGAAGCAGAAGAAGTAGAAGAAGGAGAAGGAGAAGGTGAAGTCAGGACGGTGAAGCAGAAGAAGCAGAAGAAGGAGAAGGAGAAGGTGAAGTCTGGAGGGTGAATCAGAAGAAGTAGAAGAAGGAGAAGGAGAAGGTCAAGTCTGGAGGGTGAATCAGAAGAAGTAGAATAAGGAGAAGGAGAAGGTGAAGTCTGGAGGGTGAAGCAGAAGAAGTAGAAGAAGGAGAAGGAGAAGGTGAAGTCAGGAGGGTGAATCAGAAGAAGTAGAAGAAGGAGAAGGAGAATGTGAAGTCAGGAGGGTAAATCAGAAGAAGCAGAAGAAGGAGAAGGAGAAGGTGAAGTCTGGAGGGTGAATCAGAAGAATCAGAAGAAGGAGAAGGAGAAGGTGAAGTCTGGAGGGTGAATCAGAAGAAGCAGAAGAAAGAGAAGGAGAAGGTGAAGTCTGGAGGGTGAATCAGAAGAAGTAGAAGAAGGAGAAGGAGAAGGTGAAGTCTGGAGTGTGAATCAGAAGAAGCAGAAGAAGGAGAAGGAGAAGGTGAAGTCTAGAGGGTGAATCAGAAGAAGCAGAATAAGGAGAAGGAGAAGGTGAAGTCTGGAGGGTGAATCAGAAGAAGCAGAAGAAGGAGAAGGAGAAGGTGAAGTCTGGAGCGTGAATCAGAAGAAGTAGAAGAAGGAGAAGGAGAAGGTGAAGTCTGGAGGGTGAAGCAGAAGAAGTAGAAGAAGGAGAAGGAGAAGGTGAAGTCAGGAGGGTGAATCAGAAGAAGTAGAAGAAGGAGAAGGAGAAGGTGAAGTCAGGAGGGTGAATCAGAAGAAGCAGCAGAAGGAGAAGGAGAAGGTGAAGTCTGGAGGGTGAATCAGAAGAATCAGAAGAAGGAGAAGGAGAAGGTGAAGTCTGGAGGGTGAATCAGAAGAAGCAGAGGAAGGAGAAGGAGAAGGTGAAGTCTGGAGGGTGAATCAGAAGAAGCAGAATAAGGAGAAGGAGAAGGTGAAGTCTGGAGGGTGAATCAGAAGAAGCAGAAGAAGGAGAAGGAGAAGGTGAAGTCTGGAGGGTGAATCAGAAGAAGCAGAAGAAGGAGAAGGAGAAGATGAAGTCTGGAGGGTGAATCAGAAGAAGTAGAAGAAGGAGAAGGAGAAGGTGAAGTCTGGAGGGTGAAGCAGAAGAAGTAGAAGAAGGAGAAGGAGAAGGTGAAGTCAGGAGGGTGAATCAGAAGAAGTAGAAGAAGAAGAAGGAGAAGGTGAAGTCAGGAGGGTGAATCAGAAGAAGCAGAAGAAGGAGAAGGAGAAGGTGAAGTCTGGAGGGTAAATCAGAAGAATCAGAAGAAGGAGAAGTAGAAGGTGAAGTCTGGAGGGTGAATCAGAAGAAGGAGAAGAAAGAGAAGGAGAAGGTGAAGTCTGGAGGGTGAAGCAGAAGAAACAGAAGAAGGAGAAGGAGAAGGTGAAGACTGGAGGGTGAATCAGAAGAAGTAGAAGAAGGAGAAGGAGAAGGTGAAGTCTGGAGGGTGAATCAGAAGAAGTAGAAGAAGGAGAAGGAGAAGGTAAAGTCTGGAGGGTGAATCAGAAGAAGCAGAAGAAGGAGAAGGAGAAGGAGAAGTCTGGAGGGTGAATCAGAAGAAGCAGAAGAAGGAGAAGGAGAAGGTGAAGTCTGGAGGGTGAAGCAGAAGAAGTAGAAGAAGGAGAAGGAGAAGGTGAAGTCAGGAGGGTGAATCAGAAGAAGTAGAAGAAGGAGAAGGAGAAGGTGAAGTCAGGAGGGTGAATCAGAAGAAGCAGAAGAAGGAGAAGGAGAAGGTGAAGTCTGGAGGGTGAATCAGAAGAATCAGAAGAAGGAGAAGGAGAAGGTGAAGTCTGGAGGGTGAATCAGAAGAAGCCGAAGAAGGAGAAGGAGAAGGTGAAGTCTGGAGGGTGAATCAGAAGAAGCAGAAGAAGGAGAAGGAGAAGGTGAAGTCAGGAGGGTGAATCAGAAGAAGCAGAAGAAGGAGAAGGAGAAGGTGAAGTTAGGAGGGTGAATCAGAAGAAGCAGAAGAAGGAGAAGGAGCAGGTGATGTCAGCGGGATGAAGCAGAAGAAGTAGAAGAAGGAGAAGGAGAAGGTGAAGTCAGGACGGTGAAGCAGAAGAAGCAGAAGAAGGAGAAGGAGAATGTGAAGTCTGGAGGGTGAATCAGAATAAGTAGAAGAAGGAGAAGGAGAAGGTCAAGTCTGGAGGGTGAATCAGAAGAAGTAGAAGAAGGAGAAGGAGAAGGTGAAGTCTGGAGGGTGAAGCAGAAGAAGTAGAAGAAGGAGAAGGAGAAGGTGAAGTCAGGAGGGTGAACCAGAAGAAGTAGAAGAAGGAGAAGGAGAAGGTGAAGTCTGGAGGGTGAATCAGAAGAAGCAGAATAAGGAGAAGGAGAAGGTGAAGTCTGGAGGGTGAATCAGAAGAAGCAGAAAAAGGAGAAGGAGAAGGTGAAGTCTGAAGGGTGAATCAGAAGAAGTAGAAGAAGGAGAAGGAGAAGGTGAAGTCTGGAGGGTGAAGCAGAAGAAGTAGAAGAAGGAGAAGGAGAAGGTGAAGTCAGGAGGGTGAATCAGAAGAAGTAGAAGAAGGAGAAGGAGAAGGTGAAGTCAGGAGGGTGAATCAGAAGAAGCAGAAGAAGGAGAAGGAGAAGGTGAAGTCTGGAGGGTGAATCAGAAGAATCAGAAGAAGGAGAAGGAGAAGGTGAAGTCTGGAGGGTGAATCAGAAGAAGCAGAAGAAAGCGAAGGAGAAGGTGAAGTCTGGAGGGTGAAGCAGAAGAAACAGAAGAAGGAGAAGGAGAAGGTGAAGACTGGAGGGTGAATCAGAAGAAGTAGAAGAAGGAGAAGGAGAAGGTGAAGTCTGGAGGGTGAATCAGAAGAAGTAGAAGAAGGAGAATGAGAAGGTGATGTCTGGAGGGTGAATCAGAAGAAGCAGAAGAAGGAGAAGGAGAAGGTGAAGTCTGGAGGGTGAATCAGAAGAAGCAGAAGAAGGAGAAGGAGAAGATGAAGTCTGGAGGGTGAATCAGAAGAAGTAGAAGAAGGAGAAGGAGAAGGTGAGGTCTGGAGGGTGAATCAGAAGAAGCAGAAGAAGGAGAAGGAGAAGGTGAAGTCTGGAGGGTGAATCAGAAGAAGCAGAAGAAGTAGAAGGAGAAGGTGAAGTCTGGAGGGTGAATCAGAAGAAGCAGAAGAAGGAGAAGGAGAAGGTGAAGTCAGGAGGGTGAATCAGAAGAAGCAGAAGAAGGAGAAGGAGAAGGTGAAGTTAGGAGGGTGAATCAGAAGAAGCAGAAGAAGGAGAAGGAGCAGGTGATGTCAGGGGGATGAAGCAGAAGAAGTAGAAGAAGGAGAAGGAGAAGGTGAAGTCCGGCCGGTGAAGCAGAAGAAGCAGAAGAAGGAGAAGGAGAAGGTGAAGTCTGGAGGGTGAATCAGAAGAAGTAGAAGAAGGAGAAGGAGAAGGTCAAGTCTGGAGGGGGAATCAGAAGAAGTAGAAGAAGGAGAAGGAGAAGGTGAAGTCTGGAGGGTGAAGCAGAAGAAGTAGAAGAAGGAGAAGGAGAAGGTGAAGTCAGGAGGGTGAATCAGAAGAAGTAGAAGAAGGAGAAGGAGAAGGTGAAGTCAGGAGGGTGAATCAGAAGAAGCAGAAGAAGGAGAAGAAGAAGGTGATGTCTGGAGGGTGAATCAGAAGAATCAGAAGAAGGAGAAGGAGAAGGTGAAGTCTGGAGGGTGAATCAGAAGAAGCAGAAGAAAGAGAAGGAGAAGGTGAAGTCTGGAGGGTGAATCAGAAGAAGTAGAAGAAGGAGTAGGAGAAGGTGAAGTCTGGAGTGTGAATCAGAAGAAGCAGAAGAAGGAGAAGGAGAAGGTGAAGTCTGGAGGGTGAATCAGAAGAAGCAGAATAAGGAGAAGGAGAAGGTGAAGTCTGGAGGGTGAATCAGAAGAAGCAGAAGAAGGAGAAGGAGAAGGTGAAGTCTGGAGGGTGAATCAGAAGAAGTAGAAGAAGGAGAAGGAGAAGGTGAAGTCTGGAGGGTGAAGCAGAAGAAGTAGAAGAAGGAGAAGGAGAAGGTGAAGTCAGGAGGGTGAATCAGAAGAAGTAGAAGTAGGAGAAGGAGAAGGTGAAGTCAGGAGGGTGAATCAGAAGAAGCAGAAGAAGGAGAAGGAGAAGGTGAAGTCTCGAGGGTGAATCAGAAGAATCAGAAGAAGGAGAAGGAGAAGGTGAAGTCTGGAGGGTGAATCAGAAGAAGCAGAGGAAGGAGAAGGAGAAGGTGAAGTCTGGAGGGTGAATCAGAAGAAGCAGAATAAGGAGAAGGAGAAGGTGAAGTCTGGAGGGTGAATCAGAAGAAGCAGAATAAGGAGAAGGAGAAGGTGAAGTCTGGAGGGTGAATCAGAAGAAGCAGAAGAAGGAGAAGGAGAAGATGAAGTCTGGAGGGTGAATCAGAAGAAGTAGAAGAAGGAGAAGGAGAAGGTGAAGTCTGGAGGGTGAAGCAGAAGAAGTAGAAGAAGGAGAAGGAGAAGGTGAAGTCAGGAGGGTGAATCAGAAGAAGCAGAAGAAAGAGAAGGAGAAGGTGAAGTCTGGAGGGTGAAGCAGAAGAAACAGAAGAAGGAGAAGGAGAAGGTGAAGACTGGAGGGTGAATCAGAAGAAGTAGAAGAAGGAGAAGGAGAAGGTGAAGTCTGGAGGGTGAATCAGAAGAAGTAGAAGAAGGAGAAGGAGAAGGTGAAGTCTGGAGGGTGAATCAGAAGAAGCAGAAGAAGGAGAAGGAGAAGGAGAAGTCTGGAGGGTGAATCAGAAGAAGCAGAAGAAGGAGAAGGAGAAGGTGAAGTCTGGAGGGTGAAGCAGAAGAAGTAGAAGAAGGAGAAGGAGAAGGTGAAGTCAGGAGGGTGAATCAGAAGAAGTAGAAGAAGGAGAAGGAGAAGGTGAAGTCAGGAGGGTGAATCAGAAGAAGCAGAAGAAGGAGAAGGAGAAGGTGAAGTCTGGAGGGTGAATCAGAAGAATCAGAAGAAGGAGAAGGAGAAGGTGAAGTCTGGAGGGTGAATCAGAAGAAGCCGAAGAAGGAGAAGGAGAAGGTGAATCTGGAGGGTGAATCAGAAGAAGCAGAAGAAGGAGAAGGAGAAGGTGAAGTCAGGAGGGTGAATCAGAAGAAGCAGAAGAAGGAGAAGGAGAAGGTGAAGTTAGGAGGGTGAATCAGAAGAAGCAGAAGAAGGAGAAGGAGCAGGTGATGTCAGCGGGATGAAGCAGAAGAAGTAGAAGAAGGAGAAGGAGAAGGTGAAGTCAGGACGGTGAAGCAGAAGAAGCAGAAGAAGGAGAAGGAGAATGTGAAGTCTGGAGGGTGAATCAGAATAAGTAGAAGAAGGAGAAGGAGAAGGTCAAGTCTGGAGGGTGAATCAGAAGAAGTAGAAGAAGGAGAAGGAGAAGGTGAAGTCTGGAGGGTGAAGCAGAAGAAGTAGAAGAAGGAGAAGGAGAAGGTGAAGTCAGGAGGGTGAACCAGAAGAAGTAGAAGAAGGAGAAGGAGAAGGTGAAGTCAGGAGGGTGAATCAGAAGAAGCAGAAGAAGGAGAAGGAGAAGGTGAAGTCTGGAGGGTGAATCAGAAGAAGTAGAAGAAGGAGAAGGAGAAGGTGTTGTCTGGAGGGTGAATCAGAAGAAGTAGACGAAGGAGAAGGAGAAGGTGAAGTCTGGAGGGTGAATCAGAAGAAGCAGAAGAAGGAGAAGGAGAAGGTGAAGTCTGGAGGGTGAATCAGAAGAAGTAGAAGAAGGAGAAGGAGAAGGTGAAGTCTGGAGGGTGAATCAGAAGAAGCAGAATAAGGAGAAGGAGAAGGTGAAGTCTGGAGGGTGAATCAGAAGAAGCAGAAAAAGGAGAAGGAGAAGGTGAAGTCTGAAGGGTGAATCAGAAGAAGTAGAAGAAGGAGAAGGAGAAGGTGAAGTCTGGAGGGTGAAGCAGAAGAAGTAGAAGAAGGAGAAGGAGAAGGTGAAGTCAGGAGGGTGAATCAGAAGAAGTAGAAGAAGGAGAAGGAGAAGGTGAAGTCAGGAGGGTGAATCAGAAGAAGCAGAAGAAGGAGAAGGAGCAGGTGAAGTCTGGAGGGTGAATCAGAAGAATCAGAAGAAGGAGAAGGAGAAGGTGAAGTCTGGAGGGTGAATCAGAAGAAGCAGAAGAAAGAGAAGGAGAAGGTGAAGTCTGGAGGGTGAAGCAGAAGAAACAGAAGAAGGAGAAGGAGAAGGTGAAGACTGGAGGGTGAATCAGAAGAAGTAGAAGAAGGAGAAGGAGAAGGTGAAGTCTGGAGGGTGAATCAGAAGAAGTAGAAGAAGGAGAATGAGAAGGTGATGTCTGGAGGGTGAATCAGAAGAAGCAGAAGAAGGAGAAGGAGAAGGTGAAGTCTGGAGGGTGAATCAGAAGAAGCAGAAGAAGTAGAAGGAGAAGATGAAGTCTGGAGGGTGAACCAGAAGAAGTAGAAGAAGGAGAAGGAGAAGGTGAGGTCTGGAGGGTGAATCAGAAGAAGCAGAAGAAGGAGAAGGAGAAGGTGAAGTCTGGAGGGTGAATCAGAAGAAGCAGAAGAAGTAGAAGGAGAAGGTGAAGTCTGGAGGGTGAATCAGAAGAAGCAGAAGAAGGAGAAGGAGAAGGTGAAGTCAGGAGGGTGAATCAGAAGAAGCAGAAGAAGGAGAAGGAGAAGGTGAAGTTAGGAGGGTGAATCAGAAGAAGCAGAAGAAGGAGAAGGAGCAGGTGATGTCAGGGGGATGAAGCAGAAGAAGTAGAAGAAGGAGAAGGAGAAGGTGAAGTCCGGCCGGTGAAGCAGAAGAAGCAGAAGAAGGAGAAGGAGAAGGTGAAGTCTGGAGGGTGAATCAGAAGAAGTAGAAGAAGGAGAAGGAGAAGGTCAAGTCTGGAGGGGGAATCAGAAGAAGTAGAAGAAGGAGAAGGAGAAGGTGAAGTCTGGAGGGTGAAGCAGAAGAAGTAGAAGAAGGAGAAGGAGAAGGTGAAGTCAGGAGGGTGAATCAGAAGAAGTAGAAGAAGGAGAAGGAGAAGGTGAAGTCAGGAGGGTGAATCAGAAGAAGCAGAAGAAGGAGAAGAAGAAGGTGAAGTCTGGAGGGTGAATCAGAAGAATCAGAAGAAGGAGAAGGAGAAGGTGAAGTCTGGAGGGTGAATCAGAAGAAGCAGAAGAAAGAGAAGGAGAAGGTGAAGTCTGGAGGGTGAATCAGAAGAAGTAGAAGAAGGAGTAGGAGAAGGTGAAGTCTGGAGTGTGAATCAGAAGAAGCAGAAGAAGGAGAAGGAGAAGGTGAAGTCTGGAGGGTGAATCAGAAGAAGCAGAATAAGGAGAAGGAGAAGGTGAAGTCTGGAGGGTGAATCAGAAGAAGCAGAAGAAGGAGAAGGAGAAGGTGAAGTCTGGAGGATGAATCAGAAGAAGTAGAAGAAGGAGAAGGAGAAGGTGAAGTCTGGAGGGTGAAGCAGAAGAAGTAGAAGAAGGAGAAGGAGAAGGTGAAGTCAGGAGGGTGAATCAGAAGAAGTAGAAGTAGGAGAAGGAGAAGGTGAAGTCAGGAGGGTGAATCAGAAGAAGCAGAAGAAGGAGAAGGAGAAGGTGAAGTCTCGAGGGTGAATCAGAAGAATCAGAAGAAGGAGAAGGAGAAGGTGAAGTCTGGAGGGTGAATCAGAAGAAGCAGAGGAAGGAGAAGGAGAAGGTGAAGTCTGGAGGGTGAATCAGAAGAAGCAGAATAAGGAGAAGGAGAAGGTGAAGTCTGGAGGGTGAATCAGAAGAAGCAGAATAAGGAGAAGGAGAAGGTGAAGTCTGGAGGGTGAATCAGAAGAAGCAGAAGAAGGAGAAGGAGAAGATGAAGTCTGGAGGGTGAATCAGAAGAAGTAGAAGAAGGAGAAGGTGAAGTCTGGAGGGTGAAGCAGAAGAAGTAGAAGAAGGAGAAGGAGAAGGTGAAGTCAGGAGGGTGAATTAGAAGAAGCAAAAGAAGGAGAAGGAGAAGGTGAAGTCTGGAGGGTGAATCAGAAGAATCAGAAGAAGGAGAAGGAGAAGGTGAAGTCTGGAGGGTGAATCAGAAGAAGCAGAAGAAAGAGAAGGAGAAGGTGAAGTCTGGAGGGTGAAGCAGAAGAAACAGAAGAAGGAGAAGGAGAAGGTGAAGACTGGAGGGTGAATCAGAAGAAGTAGAAGAAGGAGAAGGAGAAGGTGAAGTCTGGAGGGTGAATCAGAAGAAGTAGAAGAAGGAGAAGGAGAAGGTGAAGTCTGGAGGGTGAATCAGAAGAAGCAGAAGAAGGAGAAGGAGAAGGTGAAGTCTGGAGGGTGAATCAGAAGAAGCAGAAGAAGGAGAAGGAGAAGATGAAGTCTGGAGGGTGAATCAGAAGAAGTAGAAGAAGGAGAAGGAGAAGGTGAAGTCTGGAGGGTGAATCAGAAGTAGTAGAAGAAGGAGAAGGAGAAGGTGAAGTCTGGACGGTGAATAAGAAGAAACAGAAGAAGGAGAAGGAGAAGGTGAAGTCTGGAGGGTGAATCAGAAGAAGTAGAAGAAGGAGAAGGAGAAGGTGTAGTCTGGAGGGTGAATCAGAAGAAGTAGACGAAGGAGAAGGAGAAGGAGAAGTCTGGAGGGTGAATCAGAAGAAGTAGAAGAAGTAGAAGGAGAAGGTGAAGTCAGGACGGTGAAGCAGAAGAAGGAGAAGAAGGAGAAGGAGAAGGTGAAGTCTGGAGGGTGAATCAGAATAAGTAGAAGAAGGAGAAGGAGAAGGTCAAGTCTGGAGGGTGAATCAGAAGAAGTAGAAGAAGGAGAAGGAGAAGGTGAAGTCTGGAGGGTGAAGCAGAAGAAGTAGAAGAAGGAGAAGGAGAAGGTGAAGTCAGGAGGGTGAATCAGAAGAAGTAGAAGAAGAAGAAGGAGAAGGTGGAGTCAGGAGGGTGAATCAGAAGAAGCAGAAGAAGGAGAAGGAGAAGGTGAAGTCTGGAGGGTGAATCAGAAGAAGTAGAAGAAGGAGAAGGAGAAGGTGAAGTCTGGAGGGTGAATCAGAAGTAGTAGAAGAAGGAGAAGGAGAAGGTGAAGTCTGGACGGTGAATCAGAAGAAACAGAAGAAGGAGAAGGAGAAGGTGAAGTCTGGAGGGTGAATCAGAAGAAGTAGAAGAAGGAGAAGGAGAAGGTGTAGTCTGGAGGGTGAATCAGAAGAAGTAGACGAAGGAGAAGGAGAAGGTGAAGTCTGGAGGGTGAATCAGAAGAAGCAAAAGAAGGAGAAGGAGAAGGTGAAGTCTGGAGGGTGAATCAGAAGAAGTAGAAGAAGGAGAAGGAGAAGGTGAAGTCTGGAGGGTGAATCAGAAGAAGCAGAAGAAGGAGAAGGAGAAGGTGAAGTCTGGAGGGTGAATCAGAAGAAGCAGAAGAAGGAGAAGGAGAAGGTGAAGTCTGGAGGGTGAATCAGAAGAAGCAGAAGAAGGAGAAGGAGAAGGTGAAGTCTGGAGGGTGAATCAGAAGAAGCAGAAGAAGTAGAAGGAGAAGGTGAAGTCTGGAGGGTGAATCAGAAGAAGTAGAAGAAGGAGAAGGAGAAGGTGAAGTCAGGAGGGTGAATCAGAAGAAGCAGAAGAAGGAGAAGGAGAAGGTGAAGTCTGGAGGGTGAATCAGAAGAATCAGAAGAAGGAGAAGGAGAAGGTGAAGTCTGGAGGGTGAATCAGAAGAAGCAGAAGAAAGAGAAGGAGAAGGTGAAGTCTGGAGGGTGAATCAGAAGAAGTAGAAGAAGGAGAAGGAGAAGGTGAAGTCTGGAGTGTGAATCAGAAGAAGCAGAAGAAGGAGAAGGAGAAGGTGAAGTCTAGAGGGTGAATCAGAAGAAGCAGAATAAGGAGAAGGAGAAGGTGAAGTCTGGAGGGTGAATCAGAAGAAGCAGAAGAAGGAGAAGGAGAAGGTGAAGTCAGGAGGGTGAATCAGAAGAAGCAGAAGAAGGAGAAGGAGAAGGTGAAGTCTGGAGGGTGAATCAGAAGAATCAGAAGAAGGAGAAGGAGAAGGTGAAGTCTGGAGGGTGAATCAGAAGAAGCAGAAGAAAGAGAAGGAGAAGGTGTAGTCTGGAGGGTGAATCAGAAGAAGCAGAAGAAGGAGAAGGAGAAGGTGAAGTCTGGAGGGAGAAGCAGAAGAAGTAGAAGAAGGAGAAGGAGAAGGTGAAGTCTGGAGGGTGAATCAGAAGAAGTAGAAGAAGGAGAAGGAGAAGGTGAAGTCTGGATGGTGAATCAGAAGAAGTAGTAGAAGGAGAAGGAGAAGGTGAAGTCTGGAGGGTGAATCAGAAGAAGCAGAAGAAGGAGAAGGAGAAGGTGAAGTCTGGAGGGTGAATCAGAAGAAGCAGAAGAAGGAGAAGGAGAAGGTGAAATCTGGAGGGTGAAACAGAAGAAGCAGAATAAGGAGAAGGAGAAGGTGAAGTCAGGAGGGTGAATCAGAAGAAGCAGAAGAAGGAGAAGGAGAAGGTGAAGTAAGGAGGGTGAATCAGAAGAAGCAGAAGAAGGAGAAGGAGAAGGTGAAGTCTGGAGTGTGAAGCAGAAGAAGCAAAAGAAGGAGAAGGAGAAGGTGAAGTCTGGAGGGTGAATCAGAAGAAGTAGAAGAAGGAGAAGGAGAAGGTGAAGTCTGGATGGTGAAGCAGAAGAAGTAGAAGAAGGAGAAGGAGCAGGTGATGTCAGGGGGATGAAGCAGAAGAAGTAGAAGAAGGAGAAGGAGAAGGTGAAGTCAGGACGGTGAAGCAGAAGAAGCAGAAGAAGGAGAAGGAGAAGGTGAAGTCTGGAGGGTGAATCAGAAGAAGTAGAAGAAGGAGAAGGAGAAGGTCAAGTCTGGAGGGTGAATCAGAAGAAGTAGAATAAGGAGAAGGAGAAGGTGAAGTCTGGAGGGTGAAGCAGAAGAAGTAGAAGAAGGAGAAGGAGAAGGTGAAGTCAGGAGGGTGAATCAGAAGAAGTAGAAGAAGGAGAAGGAGAAGGTGAAGTCAGGAGGGTGAATCAGAAGAAGCAGAAGAAGGAGAAGGAGAAGGTGAAGTCTGGAGGGTGAATCAGAAGAATCAGAAGAAGGAGAAGGAGAAGGTGAAGTCTGGAGGGTGAATCAGAAGAAGCAGAAGAAAGAGAAGGAGAAGGTGAAGTCTGGAGGGTGAATCAGAAGAAGTAGAAGAAGGAGAAGGAGAAGGTGAAGTCTGGAGGGTGAATCAGAAGAATCAGAAGAAGGAGAAGGAGAAGGTGAAGTCTGGAGGGTGAATCAGAAGAAGCAGAAGAAAGAGAAGGAGAAGGTGAAGTCTGGAGGGTGAATCAGAAGAAGTAGAAGAAGGAGAAGGAGAAGGTGAAGTCTGGAGTGTGAATCAGAAGAAGCAGAAGAAGGAGAAGGAGAAGGTGAAGTCTAGAGGGTGAATCAGAAGAAGCAGAATAAGGAGAAGGAGAAGGTGAAGTCTGGAGGGTGAATCAGAAGAAGCAGAAGAAGGAGAAGGAGAAGGTGAAGTCTGGAGGGTGAATCAGAAGAAGTAGAAGAAGGAGAAGGAGAAGGTGAAGTCTGGAGGGTGAAGCAGAAGAAGTAGAAGAAGGAGAAGGAGAAGGTGAAGTCAGGAGGGTGAATCAGAAGAAGTAGAAGGAGAAGGAGAAGGTGAAGTCAGGAGGGTGAATCAGAAGAAGCAGAAGAAGGAGAAGGAGAAGGTGAAGTCTGGAGGGTGAATCAGAAGAATCAGAAGAAGGAGAAGGAGAAGGTGAAGTCTGGAGGGTGAATCAGAAGAAGCAGAGGAAGGAGAAGGAGAAGGTGAAGTCTGGAGGGTGAATAAGAAGAAGCAGAATAAGGAGAAGGAGAAGGTGAAGTCTGGAGGGTGAATCAGAAGAAGCAGAAGAAGGAGAAGGAGAAGGTGAAGTCTGGAGGGTGAATCAGAAGAAGCAGAAGAAGGAGAAGGAGAAGATGAAGTCTGGAGGGTGAATCAGAAGAAGTAGAAGAAGGAGAAGGAGAAGGTGAAGTCTGGAGGGTGAAGCAGAAGAAGTAGAAGAAGGAGAAGGAGAAGGTGAAGTCAGGAGGGTGAATCAGAAGAAGTAGAAGAAGAAGAAGGAGAAGATGAAGTCAGGAGGGTGAATCAGAAGAAGCAGAAGAAGGAGAAGGAGAAGGTGAAGTCTGGAGGGTGAATCAGAAGAATCAGAAGAAGGAGAAGTAGAAGGTGAAGTCTGCAGGGTGAATCAGAAGAAGCAGAAGAAAGAGAAGGAGAAGGTGAAGTCTGGAGGGTGAAGCAGAAGAAACAGAAGAAGGAGAAGGAGAAGGTGAAGACTGGAGGGTGAATCAGAAGAAGTAGAAGAAGGAGAAGGAGAAGGTGAAGTCTGGAGGGTGAATCAGAAGAAGTAGAAGAAGCAGAAGGAGAAGGTGAAGTCTGGAGGGTGAATCAGAAGAAGCAGAAGAAGGAGAAGGAGAAGGAGAAGTCTGGAGGGTGAATCAGAAGAAGCAGAAGAAGGAGAAGGAGAAGGTGAAGTCTGGAGGGTGAAGCAGAAGAAGTAGAAGAAGGAGAAGGAGAAGGTGAAGTCAGGAGGGTGAATCAGAAGAAGCAGAAGAAGGAGAAGGAGAAGGTGAAGTCTGGAGGGTGAATCAGAAGAATCAGAAGAAGGAGAAGGAGAAGGTGAAGTCTGGAGGGTGAATCAGAAGAAGCCGAAGAAGGAGAAGGAGAAGGTGAAGTCTGGAGGGTGAATCAGAAGAAGCAGAAGAAGGAGAAGGAGAAGGTGAAGTCGGGAGGGTGAATCAGAAGAAGCAGAAGAAGGAGAAGGAGAAGGTGAAGTTAGGAGGGTGAATCAGAAGAAGCAGAAGAAGGAGAAGGAGCAGGTGATGTCAGCGGGATGAAGCAGAAGAAGTAGAAGAAGGAGAAGGAGAAGGTGAAGTCAGGACGGTGAAGCAGAAGAAGCAGAAGAAGGAGAAGGAGAATGTGAAGTCTGGAGGGTGAATCAGAATAAGTAGAAGAAGGAGAAGGAGAAGGTCAAGTCTGGAGGGTGAATCAGAAGAAGTAGAAGAAGGAGAAGGAGAAGGTGAAGTCTGGAGGGTGAAGCAGAAGAAGTAGAAGAAGGAGAAGGAGAAGGTGAAGTCAGGAGGGTGAACCAGAAGAAGTAGAAGAAGGAGAAGGAGAAGGTGAAGTCAGGAGGGTGAATCAGAAGAAGCAGAAGAAGGAGAAGGAGAAGGTGAAGTCTGGAGGGTGAATCAGAAGAAGTAGAAGAAGGAGAAGGAGAAGGTGTTGTCTGGAGGGTGAATCAGAAGAAGTAGACGAAGGAGAAGGAGAAGGTGAAGTCTGGAGGGTGAATCAGAAGAAGCAGAAGAAGGAGAAGGAGAAGGTGAAGTCTGGAGGGTGAATCAGAAGAAGCAGAAGAAAGAGAAGGAGAAGGTGTAGTCTGGAGGGTGAATCAGAAGAAGCAGAAGAAGGAGAAGGAGAAGGTGAAGTCTGGAGGGAGAAGCAGAAGAAGTAGAAGAAGGAGAAGGAGAAGGTGAAGTCTGGAGGGTGAATCAGAAGAAGTAGAAGAAGGAGAAGGAGAAGGTGAAGTCTGGAGGGTGAATCAGAAGAAGTAGTAGAAGGAGAAGGAGAAGGTGAAGTCTGGAGGGTGAATCAGAAGAAGCAGAAGAAGGAGAAGGAGAAGGTGAAGTCTGGAGGGTGAATCAGAAGAAGCAGAAGAAGGAGAAGGAGAAGGTGAAATCTGGAGGGTGAAACAGAAGAAGCAGAATAAGGAGAAGGAGAAGGTGAAGTCAGGAGGGTGAATCAGAAGAAGCAGAAGAAGGAGAAGGAGAAGGTGAAGTAAGGAGGGTGAATCAGAAGAAGCAGAAGAAGGAGAAGGAGAAGGTGAAGTCTGGAGTGTGAAGCAGAAGAAGCAAAAGAAGGAGAAGGAGAAGGTGAAGTCTGGAGGGTGAATCAGAAGAAGTAGAAGAAGGAGAAGGAGAAGGTGAAGTCTGGATGGTGAAGCAGAAGAAGTAGAAGAAGGAGAAGGAGCAGGTGATGTCAGGGGGATGAAGCAGAAGAAGTAGAAGAAGGAGAAGGAGAAGGTGAAGTCAGGACGGTGAAGCAGAAGAAGCAGAAGAAGGAGAAGGAGAACGTGAAGTCTGGAGGGTGAATCAGAAGAAGTAGAAGAAGGAGAAGGAGAAGGTCAAGCCTGGAGGGTGAATCAGAAGAAGTAGAATAAGGAGAAGGAGAAGGTGAAGTCTGGAGGGTGAAGCAGAAGAAGTAGAAGAAGGAGAAGGAGAAGGTGAAGTCAGGAGGGTGAATCAGAAGAAGTAGAAGAAGGAGAAGGAGAAGGTGAAGTCAGGAGGGTGAATCAGAAGAAGCAGAAGAAGGAGAAGGAGAAGGTGAAGTCTGGAGGGTGAATCAGAAGAATCAGAAGAAGGAGAAGGAGAAGGTGAAGTCTGGAGGGTGAATCAGAAGAAGCAGAAGAAAGAGAAGGAGAAGGTGAAGTCTGGAGGGTGAATCAGAAGAAGTAGAAGAAGGAGAAGGAGAAGGTGAAGTCTGGAGTGTGAATCAGAAGAAGCAGAAGAAGGAGAAGGAGAAGGTGAAGTCTAGAGGGTGAATCAGAAGAAGCAGAATAAGGAGAAGGAGAAGTTGAAGTCTGGAGGGTGAATCAGAAGAAGCAGAAGAAGGAGAAGGAGAAGGTGAAGTCTGGAGGGTGAATCAGAAGAAGTAGAAGAAGGAGAAGGAGAAGGTGAAGTCTGGAGGGTGAAGCAGAAGAAGTAGAAGAAGGAGAAGGAGAAGGTGAAGTCAGGAGGGTGAATCAGAAGAAGTAGAAGGAGAAGGAGAAGGTGAAGTCAGGAGGGTGAATCAGAAGAAGCAGAAGAAGGAGAAGGAGAAGGTGAAGTCTGGAGGATGAATCAGAAGAATCAGAAGAAGGAGAAGGAGAAGGTGAAGTCTGGAGGGTGAATCAGAAGAAGCAGAGGAAGGAGAAGGAGAAGGTGAAGTCTGGAGGGTGAATAAGAAGGAGCAGAATAAGGAGAAGGAGAAGGTGAAATCTGGAGGGTGAAACAGAAGAAGCAGAATAAGGAGAAGGAGAAGGTGAAGTCAGGAGGGTGAATCAGAAGAAGCAGAAGAAGGAGAAGGAGAAGGTGAAGTAAGGAGGGTGAATCAGAAGAAGCAGAAGAAGGAGAAGGAGAAGGTGAAGTCTGGAGGGTGAATCAGAAGAAGCAGAAGAAGGAGAAGGAGAAGGTGAAGTCTGGAGGGTGAATCAGAAGAATCAGAAGAAGGAGAAGGAGAAGGTGAAGTCTGGAGGGTGAATCAGAAGAAGCAGAAGAAAGCGAAGGAGAAGGTGAAGTCTGGAGGGTGAAGCAGAAGAAACAGAAGAAGGAGAAGGAGAAGGTGAAGACTGGAGGGTGAATCAGAAGAAGTAGAAGAAGGAGAAGGAGAAGGTGAAGTCTGGAGGGTGAATCAGAAGAAGTAGAAGAAGGAGAATGAGAAGGTGATGTCTGGAGGGTGAATCAGAAGAAGCAGAAGAAGGAGAAGGAGAAGGTGAAGTCTGGAGGGTGAATCAGAAGAAGCAGAAGAAGGAGAAGGAGAAGATGAAGTCTGGAGGGTGAATCAGAAGAAGTAGAAGAAGGAGAAGGAGAAGGTGAGGTCTGGAGGGTGAATCAGAAGAAGCAGAAGAAGGAGAAGGAGAAGGTGAAGTCTGGAGGGTGAATCAGAAGAAGCAGAAGAAGTAGAAGGAGAAGGTGAAGTCTGGAGGGTGAATCAGAAGAAGCAGAAGAAGGAGAAGGAGAAGGTGAAGTCAGGAGGGTGAATCAGAAGAAGCAGAAGAAGGAGAAGGAGAAGGTGAAGTTAGGAGGGTGAATCAGAAGAAGCAGAAGAAGGAGAAGGAGCAGGTGATGTCAGGGGGATGAAGCAGAAGAAGTAGAAGAAGGAGAAGGAGAAGGTGAAGTCCGGCCGGTGAAGCAGAAGAAGCAGAAGAAGGAGAAGGAGAAGGTGAAGTCTGGAGGGTGAATCAGAAGAAGTAGAAGAAGGAGAAGGAGAAGGTCAAGTCTGGAGGGGGAATCAGAAGAAGTAGAAGAAGGAGAAGGAGAAGCTGAAGTCTGGAGGGTGAAGCAGAAGAAGTAGAAGAAGGAGAAGGAGAAGGTGAAGTCAGGAGGGTGAATCAGAAGAAGTAGAAGAAGGAGAAGGAGAAGGTGAAGTCAGGAGGGTGAATCAGAAGAAGCAGAAGAAGGAGAAGAAGAAGGTGATGTCTGGAGGGTGAATCAGAAGAATCAGAAGAAGGAGAAGGAGAAGGTGAAGTCTGGAGGGTGAATCAGAAGAAGCAGAAGAAAGAGAAGGAGAAGGTGAAGTCTGGAGGGTGAATCAGAAGAAGTAGAAGAAGGAGTAGGAGAAGGTGAAGTCTGGAGTGTGAATCAGAAGAAGCAGAAGAAGGAGAAGGAGAAGGTGAAGTCTGGAGGGTGAATCAGAAGAAGCAGAATAAGGAGAAGGAGAAGGTGAAGTCTGGAGGGTGAATCAGAAGAAGCAGAAGAAGGAGAAGGAGAAGGTGAAGTCTGGACGGAGAATCAGAAGAAGTAGAAGAAGGAGAAGGAGAAGGTGAAGTCTGGAGGGTGAAGCAGAAGAAGTAGAAGAAGGAGAAGGAGAAGGTGAAGTCAGGAGGGTGAATCAGAAGAAGTAGAAGTAGGAGAAGGAGAAGGTGAAGTCAGGAGGGTGAATCAGAAGAAGCAGAAGAAGGAGAAGGAGAAGGTGAAGTCTCGAGGGTGAATCAGAAGAATCAGAAGAAGGAGAAGGAGAAGGTGAAGTCTGGAGGGTGAATCAGAAGAAGCAGAGGAAGGAGAAGGAGAAGGTGAAGTCTGGAGGGTGAATCAGAAGAAGCAGAATAAGGAGAAGGAGAAGGTGAAGTCTGGAGGGTGAATCAGAAGAAGCAGAATAAGGAGAAGGAGAAGGTGAAGTCTGGAGGGTGAATCAGAAGAAGCAGAAGAAGGAGAAGGAGAAGATGAAGTCTGGAGGGTGAATCAGAAGAAGTAGAAGAAGGAGAAGGAGAAGGTGATGTCTGGAGGGTGAAGCAGAAGAAGTAGAAGAAGGAGAAGGAGAAGGTGAAGTCAGGAGGGTGAATCAGAAGAAGCAGAAGAAAGAGAAGGAGAAGGTGAAGTCTGGAGGGTGAAGCAGAAGAAACAGAAGAAGGAGAAGGAGAAGGTGAAGACTGGAGGGTGAATCAGAAGAAGTAGAAGAAGGAGAAGGAGAAGGTGAAGTCTGGAGGGTGAATCAGAAGAAGTAGAAGAAGGAGAAGGAGAAGGTGAAGTCTGGAGGGTGAATCAGAAGAAGCAGAAGAAGGAGAAGGAGAAGGAGAAGTCTGGAGGGTGAATCAGAAGAAGCAGAAGAAGGAGAAGGAGAAGGTGAAGTCTGGAGGGTGAAGCAGAAGAAGTAGAAGAAGGAGAAGGAGAAGGTGAAGTCAGGAGGGTGAATCAGAAGAAGTAGAAGAAGGAGAAGGAGAAGGTGAAGTCAGGAGGGTGAATCAGAAGAAGCAGAAGAAGGAGAAGGAGAAGGTGAAGTCTGGAGGGTGAATCAGAAGAATCAGAAGAAGGAGAAGGAGAAGGTGAAGTCTGGAGGGTGAATCAGAAGAAGCCGAAGAAGGAGAAGGAGAAGGTGAATCTGGAGGGTGAATCAGAAGAAGCAGAAGAAGGAGAAGGAGAAGGTGAAGTCAGGAGGGTGAATCAGAAGAAGCAGAAGAAGGAGAAGGAGAAGGTGAAGTTAGGAGGCTGAATCAGAAGAAGCAGAAGAAGGAGAAGGAGCAGGTGGTGTCAGCGGGATGAAGCAGAAGAAGTAGAAGAAGGAGAAGGAGAAGGTGAAGTCAGGACGGTGAAGCAGAAGAAGCAGAAGAAGGAGAAGGAGAATGTGAAGTCTGGAGGGTGAATCAGAATAAGTAGAAGAAGGAGAAGGAGAAGGTCAAGTCTGGAGGGTGAATCAGAAGAAGTAGAAGAAGGAGAAGGAGAAGGTGAAGTCTGGAGGGTGAAGCAGAAGAAGTAGAAGAAGGAGAAGGAGAAGGTGAAGTCAGGAGGGTGAACCAGAAGAAGTAGAAGAAGGAGAAGGAGAAGGTGAAGTCAGGAGGGTGAATCAGAAGAAGCAGAAGAAGGAGAAGGAGAAGGTGAAGTCTGGAGGGTGAATCAGAAGAAGTAGAAGAAGGAGAAGGAGAAGGTGTTGTCTGGAGGGTGAATCAGAAGAAGTAGACGAAGGAGAAGGAGAAGGTGAAGTCTGGAGGGTGAATCAGAAGAAGCAGAAGAAGGAGAAGGAGAAGGTGAAGTCTGGAGGGTGAATCAGAAGAAGCAGAAGAAGGAGAAGGAGAAGGTGAAGTCTGGAGGGTGAATCAGAAGAAGCAGAATAAGGAGAAGGAGAAGGTGAAGTCTGGAGGGTGAATCAGAAGAAGCAGAAAAAGGAGAAGGAGAAGGTGAAGTCTGAAGGGTGAATCAGAAGAAGTAGAAGAAGGAGAAGGAGAAGGTGAAGTCTGGAGGGTGAAGCAGAAGAAGTAGAAGAAGGAGAAGGAGAAGGTGAAGTCAGGAGGGTGAATCAGAAGAAGTAGAAGAAGGAGAAGGAGAAGGTGAAGTCAGGAGGGTGAATCAGAAGAAGCAGAAGAAGGAGAAGGAGCAGGTGAAGTCTGGAGGGTGAATCAGAAGAATCAGAAGAAGGAGAAGGAGAAGGTGAAGTCTGGAGGGTGAATCAGAAGAAGCAGAAGAAAGAGAAGGAGAAGGTGAAGTCTGGAGGGTGAAGCAGAAGAAACAGAAGAAGGAGAAGGAGAAGGTGAAGACTGGAGGGTGAATCAGAAGAAGTAGAAGAAGGAGAAGGAGAAGGTGAAGTCTGGAGGGTGAATCAGAAGAAGTAGAAGAAGAAGAATGAGAAGGTGATGTCTGGAGGGTGAATCAGAAGAAGCAGAAGAAGGAGAAGGAGAAGGTGAAGTCTGGAGGGTGAATCAGAAGAAGCAGAAGAAGTAGAAGGAGAAGATGAAGTCTGGAGGGTGAACCAGAAGAAGTAGAAGAAGGAGAAGGAGAAGGTGAGGTCTGGAGGGTGAATCAGAAGAAGCAGAAGAAGGAGAAGGAGAAGGTGAAGTCTGGAGGGTGAATCAGAAGAAGCAGAAGAAGTAGAAGGAGAAGGTGAAGTCTGGAGGGTGAATCAGAAGAAGCAGAAGAAGGAGAAGGAGAAGGTGAAGTCAGGAGGGTGAATCAGAAGAAGCAGAAGAAGGAGAAGGAGAAGGTGAAGTTAGGAGGGTGAATCAGAAGAAGCAGAAGAAGGAGAAGGAGCAGGTGATGTCAGGGGGATGAAGCAGAAGAAGTAGAAGAAGGAGAAGGAGAAGGTGAAGTCCGGCCGGTGAAGCAGAAGAAGCAGAAGAAGGAGAAGGAGAAGGTGAAGTCTGGAGGGTGAATCAGAAGAAGTAGAAGAAGGAGAAGGAGAAGGTCAAGTCTGGAGGGGGAATCAGAAGAAGTAGAAGAAGGAGAAGGAGAAGGTGAAGTCTGGAGGGTGAAGCAGAAGAAGTAGAAGAAGGAGAAGGAGAAGGTGAAGTCAGGAGGGTGAATCAGAAGAAGTAGAAGAAGGAGAAGGAGAAGGTGAAGTCAGGAGGGTGAATCAGAAGAAGCAGAAGAAGGAGAAGAAGAAGGTGAAGTCTGGAGGGTGAATCAGAAGAATCAGAAGAAGGAGAAGGAGAAGGTGAAGTCTGGAGGGTGAATCAGAAGAAGCAGAAGAAAGAGAAGGAGAAGGTGAAGTCTGGAGGGTGAATCAGAAGAAGTAGAAGAAGCAGTAGGAGAAGGTGAAGTCTGGAGTGTGAATCAGAAGAAGCAGAAGAAGGAGAAGGAGAAGGTGAAGTCTGGAGGGTGAATCAGAAGAAGCAGAATAAGGAGAAGGAGAAGGTGAAGTCTGGAGGGTGAATCAGAAGAAGCAGAAGAAGGAGAAGGAGAAGGTGAAGTCTGGAGGGTGAATCAGAAGAAGTAGAAGAAGGAGAAGGAGAAGGTGAAGTCTGGAGGGTGAAGCAGAAGAAGTAGAAGAAGGAGAAGGAGAAGGTGAAGTCAGGAGGGTGAATCAGAAGAAGTAGAAGTAGGAGAAGGAGAAGGTGAAGTCAGGAGGGTGAATCAGAAGAAGCAGAAGAAGGAGAAGGAGAAGGTGAAGTCTCGAGGGTGAATCAGAAGAATCAGAAGAAGGAGAAGGAGAAGGTGAAGTCTGGAGGGTGAATCAGAAGAAGCAGAGGAAGGAGAAGGAGAAGGTGAAGTCTGGAGGGTGAATCAGAAGAAGCAGAATAAGGAGAAGGAGAAGGTGAAGTCTGGAGGGTGAATCAGAAGAAGCAGAATAAGGAGAAGGAGAAGGTGAAGTCTGGAGGGTGAATCAGAAGAAGCAGAAGAAGGAGAAGGAGAAGATGAAGTCTGGAGGGTGAATCAGAAGAAGTAGAAGAAGGAGAAGGAGAAGGTGAAGTCTGGAGGGTGAAGCAGAAGAAGTAGAAGAAGGAGAAGGAGAAGGTGAAGTCAGGAGGGTGAATTAGAAGAAGCAAAAGAAGGAGAAGGAGAAGGTGAAGTCTGGAGGGTGAATCAGAAGAATCAGAAGAAGGAGAAGGAGAAGGTGAAGTCTGGAGGGTGAATCAGAAGAAGCAGAAGAAGTAGAAGGAGAAGGTGAAGTCTGGAGGGTGAATCAGAAGAAGCAGAAGAAGGAGAAGGAGAAGGTGAAGTCAGGAGGGTGAATCAGAAGAAGCAGAAGAAGGAGAAGGAGAAGGTGAAGTTAGGAGGGTGAATCAGAAGAAGCAGAAGAAGGAGAAGGAGCAGGTGATGTCAGGGGGATGAAGCAGAAGAAGTAGAAGAAGGAGAAGGAGAAGGTGAAGTCCGGCCGGTGAAGCAGAAGAAGCAGAAGAAGGAGAAGGAGAAGGTGAAGTCTGGAGGGTGAATCAGAAGAAGTAGAAGAAGGAGAAGGAGAAGGTCAAGTCTGGAGGGGGAATCAGAAGAAGTAGAAGAAGGAGAAGGAGAAGGTGAAGTCTGGAGGGTGAAGCAGAAGAAGTAGAAGAAGGAGAAGGAGAAGGTGAAGTCAGGAGGGTGAATCAGAAGAAGTAGAAGAAGGAGAAGGAGAAGGTGAAGTCAGGAGGGTGAATCAGAAGAAGCAGAAGAAGGAGAAGAAGAAGGTGAAGTCTGGAGGGTGAATCAGAAGAATCAGAAGAAGGAGAAGGAGAAGGTGAAGTCTGGAGGGTGAATCAGAAGAAGCAGAAGAAAGAGAAGGAGAAGGTGAAGTCTGGAGGGTGAATCAGAAGAAGTAGAAGAAGGAGTAGGAGAAGGTGAAGTCTGGAGTGTGAATCAGAAGAAGCAGAAGAAGGAGAAGGAGAAGGTGAAGTCTGGAGGGTGAATCAGAAGAAGCAGAATAAGGAGAAGGAGAAGGTGAAGTCTGGAGGGTGAATCAGAAGAAGCAGAAGAAGGAGAAGGAGAAGGTGAAGTCTGGAGGGTGAATCAGAAGAAGTAGAAGAAGGAGAAGGAGAAGGTGAAGTCTGGAGGGTGAAGCAGAAGAAGTAGAAGAAGGAGAAGGAGAAGGTGAAGTCAGGAGGGTGAATCAGAAGAAGTAGAAGTAGGAGAAGGAGAAGGTGAAGTCAGGAGGGTGAATCAGAAGAAGCAGAAGAAGGAGAAGGAGAAGGTGAAGTCTCGAGGGTGAATCAGAAGAATCAGAAGAAGGAGAAGGAGAAGGTGAAGTCTGGAGGGTGAATCAGAAGAAGCAGAGGAAGGAGAAGGAGAAGGTGAAGTCTGGAGGGTGAATCAGAAGAAGCAGAATAAGGAGAAGGAGAAGGTGAAGTCTGGAGGGTGAATCAGAAGAAGCAGAATAAGGAGAAGGAGAAGGTGAAGTCTGGAGGGTGAATCAGAAGAAGCAGAAGAAGGAGAAGGAGAAGATGAAGTCTGGAGGGTGAATCAGAAGAAGTAGAAGAAGGAGAAGGAGAAGGTGAAGTCTGGAGGGTGAAGCAGAAGAAGTAGAAGAAGGAGAAGGAGAAGGTGAAGTCAGGAGGGTGAATTAGAAGAAGCAAAAGAAGGAGAAGGAGAAGGTGAAGTCTGGAGGGTGAATCAGAAGAATCAGAAGAAGGAGAAGGAGAAGGTGAAGTCTGGAGGGTGAATCAGAAGAAGCAGAAGAAAGAGAAGGAGAAGGTGAAGTCTGGAGGGTGAAGCAGAAGAAACAGAAGAAGGAGAAGGAGAAGGTGAAGACTGGAGGGTGAATCAGAAGAAGTAGAAGAAGGAGAAGGAGAAGGTGAAGTCTGGAGGGTGAATCAGAAGAAGTAGAAGAAGGAGAAGGAGAAGGTGAAGTCTGGAGGGTGAATCAGAAGAAGCAGAAGAAGGAGAAGGAGAAGGTGAAGTCTGGAGGGTGAATCAGAAGAAGCAGAAGAAGGAGAAGGAGAAGATGAAGTCTGGAGGGTGAATCAGAAGAAGTAGAAGAAGGAGAAGGAGAAGGTGAAGTCTGGAGGGTGAATCAGAAGTAGTAGAAGAAGGAGAAGGAGAAGGTGAAGTCTGGACGGTGAATCAGAAGAAACAGAAGAAGGAGAAGGAGAAGGTGAAGTCTGGAGGGTGAATCAGAAGAAGTAGAAGAAGGAGAAGGAGAAGGTGTAGTCTGGAGGGTGAATCAGAAGAAGTAGACGAAGGAGAAGGAGAAGGAGAAGTCTGGAGGGTGAATCAGAAGAAGTAGAAGAAGTAGAAGGAGAAGGTGAAGTCAGGACGGTGAAGCAGAAGAAGGAGAAGAAGGAGAAGGAGAAGGTGAAGTCTGGAGGGTGAATCAGAATAAGTAGAAGAAGGAGAAGGAGAAGGTCAAGTCTGGAGGGTGAATCAGAAGAAGTAGAAGAAGGAGAAGGAGAAGGTGAAGTCTGGAGGGTGAAGCAGAAGAAGTAGAAGAAGGAGAAGGAGAAGGTGAAGTCAGGAGGGTGAATCAGAAGAAGTAGAAGAAGAAGAAGGAGAAGGTGGAGTCAGGAGGGTGAATCAGAAGAAGCAGAAGAAGGAGAAGGAGAAGGTGAAGTCTGGAGGGTGAATCAGAAGAAGTAGAAGAAGGAGAAGGAGAAGGTGAAGTCTGGAGGGTGAATCAGAAGTAGTAGAAGAAGGAGAAGGAGAAGGTGAAGTCTGGACGGTGAATCAGAAGAAACAGAAGAAGGAGAAGGAGAAGGTGAAGTCTGGAGGGTGAATCAGAAGAAGTAGAAGAAGGAGAAGGAGAAGGTGTAGTCTGGAGGGTGAATCAGAAGAAGTAGACGAAGGAGAAGGAGAAGGTGAAGTCTGGAGGGTGAATCAGAAGAAGCAAAAGAAGGAGAAGGAGAAGGTGAAGTCTGGAGGGTGAATCAGAAGAAGTAGAAGAAGGAGAAGGAGAAGGTGAAGTCTGGAGGGTGAATCAGAAGAAGCAGAAGAAGGAGAAGGAGAAGGTGAAGTCTGGAGGGTGAATCAGAAGAAGCAGAAGAAGGAGAAGGAGAAGGTGAAGTCTGGAGGGTGAATCAGAAGAAGCAGAAGAAGGAGAAGGAGAAGGTGAAGTCTGGAGGGTGAATCAGAAGAAGCAGAAGAAGTAGAAGGAGAAGGTGAAGTCTGGAGGGTGAATCAGAAGAAGTAGAAGAAGGAGAAGGAGAAGGTGAAGTCAGGACGGTGAATCAGAAGAAGCAGAAGAAGGAGAAGGAGAAGGTGAAGTCTGGAGGGTGAATCAGAAGAATCAGAAGAAGGAGAAGGAGAAGGTGAAGTCTGGAGGGTGAATCAGAAGAAGCAGAAGAAAGAGAAGGAGAAGGTGAAGTCTGGAGGGTGAATCAGAAGAAGTAGAAGAAGGAGAAGGAGAAGGTGAAGTCTGGAGTGTGAATCAGAAGAAGCAGAAGAAGGAGAAGGAGAAGGTGAAGTCTAGAGGGTGAATCAGAAGAAGCAGAATAAGGAGAAGGAGAAGGTGAAGTCTGGAGGGTGAATCAGAAGAAGCAGAAGAAGGAGAAGGAGAAGGTGAAGTCAGGAGGGTGAATCAGAAGAAGCAGAAGAAGGAGAAGGAGAAGGTGAAGTCTGGAGGGTGAATCAGAAGAATCAGAAGAAGGAGAAGGAGAAGGTGAAGTCTGGAGGGTGAATCAGAAGAAGCAGAAGAAAGAGAAGGAGAAGGTGTAGTCTGGAGGGTGAATCAGAAGAAGCAGAAGAAGGAGAAGGAGAAGGTGAAGTCTGGAGGGAGAAGCAGAAGAAGTAGAAGAAGGAGAAGGAGAAGGTGAAGTCTGGAGGGTGAATCAGAAGAAGTAGAAGAAGGAGAAGGAGAAGGTGAAGTCTGGATGGTGAATCAGAAGAAGTAGTAGAAGGAGAAGGAGAAGGTGAAGTCTGGAGGGTGAATCAGAAGAAGCAGAAGAAGGAGAAGGAGAAGGTGAAGTCTGGAGGGTGAATCAGAAGAAGCAGAAGAAGGAGAAGGAGAAGGTGAAATCTGGAGGGTGAAACAGAAGAAGCAGAATAAGGAGAAGGAGAAGGTGAAGTCAGGAGGGTGAATCAGAAGAAGCAGAAGAAGGAGAAGGAGAAGGTGAAGTAAGGAGGGTGAATCAGAAGAAGCAGAAGAAGGAGAAGGAGAAGGTGAAGTCTGGAGTGTGAAGCAGAAGAAGCAAAAGAAGGAGAAGGAGAAGGTGAAGTCTGGAGGGTGAATCAGAAGAAGTAGAAGAAGGAGAAGGAGAAGGTGAAGTCTGGATGGTGAAGCAGAAGAAGTAGAAGAAGGAGAAGGAGCAGGTGATGTCAGGGGGATGAAGCAGAAGAAGTAGAAGAAGGAGAAGGAGAAGGTGAAGTCTGGAGGGCGAAGCAGAAGAAGCATAAGAAGGAGAAGGAGAAGGTGAAGTCTGGAGGGTGAAGCAGAAGAAGCAGAAGAAGGAGAAGGAGAAGGTGAAGTCTGGAGGGTGAATCAGAAGAAGTAGAAGAAGGAGAAGGAGAAGGTCAAGTCTGGAGGGTGAATCAGAAGAAGTAGAATAAGGAGAAGGAGAAGGTGAAGTCTGGAGGGTGAAGCAGAAGAAGTAGAAGAAGGAGAAGGAGAAGGTGAAGTCAGGAGGGTGAATCAGAAGAAGTAGAAGAAGGAGAAGGAGAAGGTGAAGTCAGGAGGGTGAATCAGAAGAAGCAGAAGAAGGAGAAGGAGAAGGTGAAGTCAGGAGGGTGAACCAGAAGAAGTAGAAGAAGGAGAAGGAGAAGGTGAAGTCAGGAGGGTGAATCAGAAGAAGCAGAAGAAGGAGAAGGAGAAGGTGAAGTCTGGAGGGTGAATCAGAAGAAGTAGAAGAAGGAGAAGGAGAAGGTGAAGTCTGGAGGGTGAATCAGAAGAAGCAGAAGAAGGAGAAGGAGAAGGTGAAGTCTGGAGGGTGAATCAGAAGAAGTAGAAGAAGGAGAAGGAGAAGGTGAAGTCTGGAGGGTGAAGCAGAAGAAGTAGAAGAAGGAGAAGGAGAAGGTGAAGTCAGGAGGGTGAATCAGAAGAAGTAGAAGAAGGAGAAGGAGAAGGTGAAGTCAGGAGGGTGAATCAGAAGAAGCAGAAGAAGGAGAAGGAGAAGGTGAAGTCTGGAGGGTGACTCACAAGAATCAGAAGAAGGAGAAGGAGAAGGTGAAGTCTGGAGGGTGAATCAGAAGAAGCAGAGGAAGGAGAAGGAGAAGGTGAAGTCTGGAGGGTGAATCAGAAGAAGCAGAATAAGGAGAAGGAGAAGGTGAAGTCTGGAGGGTGAATCAGAAGAAGCAGAATAAGGAGAAGGAGAAGGTGAAGTCTGGAGGGTGAATCAGAAGAAGCAGAAGAAGGAGAAGGAGAAGATGAAGTCTGGAGGGTGAATCAGAAGAAGTAGAAGAAGGAGAAGGAGAAGGTGAAGTCTGGAGGGTGAAGCAGAAGAAGTAGAAGAAGGAGAAGGAGAAGGTGAAGTCAGGAGGGTGAATCAGAAGAAGCAGAAGAAGGAGAAGGAGAAGGTGAAGTCTGGAGGGTGAATCAGAAGAATCAGAAGAAGGAGAAGGAGAAGGTGAAGTCTGGAGGTTGAATCAGAAGAAGCAGAAGAAAGAGAAGGAGAAGGTGAAGTCTGGAGGATGAAGCAGAAGAAACAGAAGAAGGAGAAGGAGAAGGTGAAGACTGGAGGGTGAATCAGAAGAAGTAGAAGAAGGAGAAGGAGAAGGTGAAGTCTGGAGGGTGAATCAGAAGAAGTAGAAGAAGGAGAAGGAGAAGGTGAAGTCTGGAGGGAGAATCAGAAGAAGCAGAAGAAGGAGAAGGAGAAGGTGAAGTCTGGAGGGTGAATCAGAAGAAGCAGAAGAAGGAGAAGGAGAAGATGAAGTCTGGAGGGTGAATCAGAAGAAGTAGAAGAAGGAGAAGGAGAAGGTGAAGTCTGGAGGGTGAATCAGAAGTAGTAGAAGAAGGAGAAGGAGAAGGTGAAGTCTGGACGGTGAATCAGAAGAAACAGAAGAAGGAGAAGGAGAAGGTGAAGTCTGGAGGGTGAATCAGAAGAAGTAGAAGAAGGAAAAGGAGAAGGTGTAGTCTGGAGGGTGAATCAGAAGAAGTAGACGAAGGAGAAGGAGAAGGAGAAGTCTGGAGGGTGAATCAGAAGAAGCAGAAGAAGGAGAAGGAGAAGGTGAAGTCTGGAGGGTGAATCAGAAGAAGTAGAAGAAGGAGAAGGAGAAGGTGAAGTCTGGAGGGTGAATCAGAAGAAGCAGAAGAAGGAGAAGGAGAAGGTGAAGTCTGGAGGGTGAATCAGAAGAAGCAGAAGAAGGAGAAGGAGAAGGAGGAGTCTGGAGGGTGAATCTGAAGAAGCAGAAGAAGGAGAAGGAGAAGGTGAAGTCTGGAGGGTGAAGCAGAAGAAGTAGAAGAAGGAGAAGGAGAAGGTGAAGTCAGGAGGGTGAATCAGAAGAAGTAGAAGAAGGAGAAGGAGAAGGTGAAGTCAGGAGGGTGAATCAGAAGAAGCAGAAGAAGGAGAAGGAGAAGGTGAAGTCTGGAGGGTGAATCAGAAGAATCAGAAGAAGGAGAAGGAGAAGGTGAAGTCTGGAGGGTGAATCAGAAGAAGCAGAAGAAGGAGAAGGAGAAGGTGAAGTCTGGAGGGTGAATCAGAAGAAGCAGAAGAAGGAGAAGGAGAAGGTGAAGTCAGGAGGGTGAATCAGAAGAAGCAGAAGAAGGAGAAGTAGAAGGTGAAGTTAGGAGGGTGAATCAGAAGAAGCAGAAGAAGGAGAAGGAGCAGGTGATGTCAGCGGGATGAAGCAGAAGAAGTAGAAGAAGGAGAAGGAGAAGGTGAAGTCAGGACGGTGAAGCAGAAGAAGCAGAAGAAGGAGAAGGAGAAGGTGAAGTCTGGAGGGTGAATCAGAATAAGTAGAAGAAGGAGAAGGAGAAGGTCAAGTCTGGAGGGTGAATCAGAAGAAGTAGAAGAAGGAGAAGGAGAAGGTGAAGTCTGGAGGGTGAAGCAGAAGAAGTAGAAGAAGGAGAAGGAGAAGGTGAAGTCAGGAGGGTGAATCAGAAGAAGTAGAAGAAGAAGAAGGAGAAGGTGAAGTCAGGAGGGTGAATCAGAAGAAGCAGAAGAAGGAGAAGGAGAAGGTGAAGTCTGGAGGGTGAATCAGAAGAATCAGAAGAAAGAGAAGGAGAAGGTGAAGTCTGGAGGGTGAATCAAAAGAAGCAGAAGAAAGAGAAGGAGAAGGTGAAGTCTGGAGGGTGAATCTGAAGAAGCAGAAGAAGGAGAAGGAGAAGGTGAAGTCAGGAGGGTGAATCAGAAGAAGCAGAAGAAGGAGAAGGAGAAGGTGAAGTTAGGAGGGTGAATCAGAAGAAGCAGAAGAAGGAGAAGGAGCAGGTGATGTCAGGGGGATGAAGCAGAAGAAGTAGAAGAAGGAGAAGGAGAAGGTGAAGTCAGGACGGTGAAGCAGAAGAAGCAGAAGAAGGAGAAGGAGAAGGTGAAGTCTGGAGGGTGAATCAGAAGAAGTAGAAGAAGGAGAAGGAGAAGGTCAAGTCTGGAGGGTGAATCAGAAGAAGTAGAAGAAGGAGAAGGAGAAGGTGAAGTCTGGAGGGTGAAGCAGAAGAAGTAGAAGAAGGAGAAGGAGAAGGTGAAGTCAGGAGGGTGAATCAGAAGAAGTAGAAGAAGGAGAAGGAGAAGGTGAAGTCAGGAGGGTGAATCAGAAGAAGCAGAAGAAGGAGAAGGAGAAGGTGAAGTCTGGAGGGTGAATCAGAAGAAGCAGAAGAAGGAGAAGGAGAAGATGAAATCTGGAGGGTGAATCAGAAGAAGTAGAAGAAGGAGAAGGAGAAGGTGAGGTCTGGAGGTTGAATCAGAAGAAGTAGAAGAACGAGAAGGAGAAGGTGAAGTCTGGAGGGTGAAACAGAAGAAGCAGAAGAAGGAGAAGGAGAAGGTGAAGTCTGGAGGGTGAATCAGAAGAAGCAGAAGAAGCAGAAGGAGAAGGTGAAGTCTGGAGGGTGAATCAGAAGAAGCAGAAGAAGGAGAAGGAGAAGATGAAATCTGGAGGGTGAATCAGAAGAAGCAGAAGAAAGAGAAGGAGAAGGTGAAGTCTGGAGGGTGAATCAGAAGAAGTAGAAGAAGGAGAAGGAGAAGGTGAAGTCTGGAGGGTGAATCAGAAGAAGCAGAAGAAGGAGAAGGAGAAGGTGAAGTCTGGAGGGTGAATCAGAAGAAGCAGAAGAAGGAGAAGGAGAAGGTGAAGTCTGGAGGGTGAATCAGAAGAAGCAGAAGAAGGCGAAGGAGAAGTTGAAGTCTGGAGGGTGAATCAGAAGAAGCAGAATAAGGAGAAGTGAAGGTGAAGTATGGAGGGTGAATCAGAAGAAGCAGAAGAAGGAGAAGGAGAAGGTGAAGTCTGGAGGGTGAATCAGAAGAATTAGAAGAAGGAGAAGGAGAAGGTGAAGTCTGGAGGGTGAAGCAGAAGAAGTAGAAGAAGGAGAAGGAGAAGGTGAAGTCAGGAGGGTGAATCAGAAGAAGTAGAAGAAGGAGAAGGAGAAGGTGAAGTCAGGAGGGTGAATCAGAAGAAGCAGAAGAAGGAGAAGGAGAAGGTGAAGTCTGGAGGGTGAATCAGAAGAAGCAGAATAAGGAGAAGGAGAAGGTGAAGTCTGGAGGGTGAATCAGAAGAAGCAGAATAAGGAGAAGGAGAAGGTGAAGTCTGGAGGGTGAATCAGAAGAAGCAGAAGAAGGAGAAGGAGAAGATGAAGTCTGGAGGGTGAATCAGAAGAAGTAGAAGAAGGAGAAGGAGAAGGTGAAGTCTGGAGGGTGAAGCAGAAGAAGTAGAAGAAGGAGAAGGAGAAGGTGAAGTCAGGAGGGTGAATCAGAAGAAGTAGAAGAAGGAGAAGGAGAAGGTGAAGTCAGGAGTGTGAATCAGAAGAAGCAGAAGAAGGAGAAGGAGAAGGTGAAGTCTGGAGGGTGAATCAGAAGAATCAGAAGAAGGAGAAGGAGAAGGTGAAGTCTGGAGGGTGAATCAGAAGAAGCAGAAGAAAGAGAAGGAGAAGGTGAAGTCAAAGGGTGAAGCAGAAGAAACAGAAGAAGGAGAAGGAGAAGGTGAAGACTGGAGGGTGAATCAGAAGAAGTGGAAGAAGGAGAAGGAGAAGGTGAAGTTTGGAGGGTGAATCAGAAGAAGTAGAAGAAGGAGAAGGAGAAGGTGAAGTCTGGAGGGTGAATCAGAAGAAGCAGAAGAAGGAGAAGGAGAAGGTGAAGTCTGGAGGGTGAATCAGAAGAAGCAGAAGAAGGAGAAGGAGAAGATGAAGTCTGGAGGGTGAATCAGAAGAAGTAGAAGAAGGAGAAGGAGAAGGTGAAGTCTGGAGGGTGAATCAGAAGAAGCAGAAGAAGGAGAAGGAGAAGGTGAAGTCTGGAGGGTGAATCAGAAGAAGCAGAAGAAGGAGAAGGAGAAGGTGAAGTCTGGAGGGTGAATCAGAAGAAGCAGAAGAAGGCGAAGGAGAAGTTGAAGTCTGGAGGGTGAATCAGAAGAAGCAGAATAAGGAGAAGTGAAGGTGAAGTATGGAGGGTGAATCAGAAGAAGCAGAAGAAGGAGAAGGAGAAGGTGAAGTCTGGAGGGTGAATCAGAAGAATTAGAAGAAGGAGAAGGAGAAGGTGAAGTCTGGAGGGTGAAGCAGAAGAAGTAGAAGAAGGAGAAGGAGAAGGTGAAGTCAGGAGGGTGAATCAGAAGAAGTAGAAGAAGGAGAAGGAGAAGGTGAAGTCAGGAGGGTGAATCAGAAGAAGCAGAAGAAGGAGAAGGAGAAGGTGAAGTCTGGAGGGTGAATCAGAAGAAGCAGAATAAGGAGAAGGAGAAGGTGAAGTCTGGAGGGTGAATCAGAAGAAGCAGAATAAGGAGAAGGAGAAGGTGAAGTCTGGAGGGTGAATCAGAAGAAGCAGAAGAAGGAGAAGGAGAAGATGAAGTCTGGAGGGTGAATCAGAAGAAGTAGAAGAAGGAGAAGGAGAAGGTGAAGTCTGGAGGGTGAAGCAGAAGAAGTAGAAGAAGGAGAAGGAGAAGGTGAAGTCAGGAGGGTGAATCAGAAGAAGTAGAAGAAGGAGAAGGAGAAGGTGAAGTCAGGAGTGTGAATCAGAAGAAGCAGAAGAAGGAGAAGGAGAAGGTGAAGTCTGGAGGGTGAATCAGAAGAATCAGAAGAAGGAGAAGGAGAAGGTGAAGTCTGGAGGGTGAATCAGAAGAAGCAGAAGAAAGAGAAGGAGAAGGTGAAGTCAAAGGGTGAAGCAGAAGAAACAGAAGAAGGAGAAGGAGAAGGTGAAGACTGGAGGGTGAATCAGAAGAAGTGGAAGAAGGAGAAGGAGAAGGTGAAGTTTGGAGGGTGAATCAGAAGAAGTAGAAGAAGGAGAAGGAGAAGGTGAAGTCTGGAGGGTGAATCAGAAGAAGCAGAAGAAGGAGAAGGAGAAGGTGAAGTCTGGAGGGTGAATCAGAAGAAGCAGAAGAAGGAGAAGGAGAAGATGAAGTCTGGAGGGTGAATCAGAAGAAGTAGAAGAAGGAGAAGGAGAAGGTGAAGTCTGGAGGGTGAATCAGAAGAAGCAGAAGAAAGAGAAGGAGAAGGTGTAGTCTGGAGGGTGAATCAGAAGAAGTAGAAGAGGGAGAAGGAGAAGGTGAAGTCTGGAGGGTGAATCAGAAGAAGCAGAAGAAGGAGAAGGAGAAGGTGAAGTCTGGAGGGTGAATCAGAAGAAGCAGAAGAAGGAGAAGGAGAAGGTAAAGTCTGGAGGGTGAATCAGAAGAAGCAGAAGAAGGAGAAGGAGAAGTTGAAGTCTGGAGGGTGAATCAGAAGAAGCAGAATAAGGAGAAGTGAAGGTGAAGTATGGAGGGTGAATCAGAAGAAGCAGAAGAAGGAGAAGGAGAAGGTGAAGTCTGGAGGGTGAATCAGAAGAAGTAGAAGAAGGAGAAGGAGAAGGTGAAGTCTGGAGGGTGAAGCAGAAGAAGTAGAAGAAGGAGAAGGAGAAGGTGAAGTCAGGAGGGTGAATCAGAAGAAGTAGAAGAAGGAGAAGGAGAAGGTGAAGTCAGGAGGGTGAATCAGAAGAAGCAGAAGAAGGAGAAGGAGAAGGTGAAGTCTGGAGGGTGAATCAGAAGAAGCAGAATAAGGAGAAGAAGAAGGTGAAGTCTGGAGGGTGAATCAGAAGAAGCAGAATAAGGAGAAGGAGAAGGTGAAGTCTGGAGGGTGAATCAGAAGAAGCAGAAGAAGGAGAAGGAGAAGATGAAGTCTGGAGGGTGAATCAGAAGAAGTAGAAGAAGGAGAAGGAGAAGGTGAAGTCTGGAGGGTGAAGCAGAAGAAGTAGAAGAAGGAGAAGGAGAAGGTGAAGTCAGGAGGGTGAATCAGAAGAAGTAGAAGAAGGAGAAGGAGAAGGTGAAGTCAGGAGGGTGAATCAGAAGAAGCAGAAGAAGGAGAAGGAGAAGGTGAAGTCTGTAGGGTGAATCAGAAGAATCAGAAGAAGGAGAAGGAGAAGGTGAAGTCTGGAGGGTGAATCAGAAGAAGCAGAAGAAAGAGAAGGAGAAGGTGAAGTCTGGAGGGTGAAGCAGAAGAAACAGAAGAAGGAGAAGGAGAAGGTGAAGACTGGAGGGTGAATCAGAAGAAGTGGAAGAAGGAGAAGGAGAAGGTGAAGTCTGGAGGGTGAATCAGAAGAAGTAGAAGAAGGAGAAGGAGAAGGTGAAGTCTGGAGGGTGAATCAGAAGAAGCAGAAGAAGGAGAAGGAGAAGGTGAAGTCTGGAGGGTGAATCAGAAGAAGCAGAAGAAGGAGAAGGAGAAGGTGAAGTCTGGATGGTGAATCAGAAGAAGTAGAAGAAGGAGAAGGAGAAGGTGAAGTCTGGAGGGTGAATCAGAAGTAGTAGAAGAAGGAGAAGGAGAAGGTGAAGTCTGGACGGTGTATCAGAAGAAACAGAAGAAGGAGAAGGAGAAGGTGAAGTCTGGAGGGTGAATCAGAAGAAGTAGAAGAAGGAGAAGGAGAAGGTGTAGTCTGGAGGGTGAATCAGAAGAAGTAGACGAAGGAGAAGGAGAAGGTGAAGTCTGGAGGGTGAATCAGAAGAAGCAGAAGAAGGAGATGGAGAAGGTGAAGTCTGGAGGGTGAATCAGAAGAAGTAGAAGAAGGAGAAGGAGAATGTGAAGTCTGGAGGGTGAATCAGAAGAAGCAGGAGAAGGAGAAGGAGAAGGTGAAGTCTGGAGGGTGAATCAGAAGAAGCAGAAGAAGGAGAAGGAGAAGGTGAAGTCTGGAGGGTGAATCAGAAGAAGTAGAAGAAGGAGAAGGAGAAGGTGAAGTCTGGAGGGAGAATCAGAAGAAGTAGAAGAAGGAGAAGGAGAAGGTGAAGTCTGGAGGTTGAATCAGAAGAAGTAGAAGAAGGAGAAGGAGAAGGTGAAGTCTGGAGGGTGAAGCAGAAGAAGTAGAAGAAGGAGAAGGAGAAGGTGAAGTCAGGAGGGTGAATCAGAAGAAGTAGAAGAAGGAGAAGGAGAAGGTGAAGTCAGGAGGGTGAATCAGAAGAAGCAGAAGAAGGAGAAGGTGAAGTCTGGAGGGTGAATCAGAAGAATCCGAAGAAGGAGAAGGAGAAGGTGAAGTCTGGAGGGTGAATCAGAAGAAGCAGAAGAAAGAGAAGGAGATGGTGAAGTCTGGAGGGTGAATCAGAAGAAGTAGAAGAAGGAGAAGGAGAAGGTGAAGTCTGGAGGGTGAATCAGAAGAAGCAGAAGAAGTAGAAGGAGAAGGTGAAGTCTGGAGGGTGAATCAGAAGAAGCAGAAGAAGGAGAAGGAGAAGGTGAAGTCTGGAGGGTGAATGAGAAGAAGCAGAATAAGGAGAAGGAGAAGGTGAAGTCTGGAGGGTGAATCAGAAGAAGCAGAAGAAGGAGAAGGAGAAGGTGAAGTCTGGAGGGTGAATCAGAAGAAGTAGAAGAAGGAGAAGGAGAAGGTGAAGTCTGGAGGGTGAAGCAGAAGAAGGAGAAGGAGAAGGTGAAGTCAGGAGGGTGAATCAGAAGAAGTAGAAGAAGGAGAAGGAGAAGGTGAAGTCTGTAGGGTGAATCAGAAGAATCAGAAGAAGGAGAAGGAGAAGGTGAAATCAGGAGGGTGAATCAGAAGAAGCAGAAGAAGGAGAAGGAGAAGGTGAAGTCTGTAGGGTGAATCAGAAGAATCAGAAGAAGGAGAAGGAGAAGGTGAAGTCTGGAGGGTGAATCAGAAGAAGTAGAAGAAGGAGAAGGAGAAGGTGAAGTCTGGAGGGTGAAGCAGAAGAAGTAGAAGAAGGAGAAGGAGAAGGTGAAGTCAGGAGGGTGAATCAGAAGAAGTAGAAGGAGAAGGAGAAGGTGAAGTCAGGAGGGTGAATCAGAAGAAGCAGAAGAAGGAGAAGGAGAAGGTGAAGTCTGGAGGGTGAATCAGAAGAATCAGAAGAAGGAGAAGGAGAAGGTGAAGTCTGGAGGGTGAATCAGAAGAAGCAGAGGAAGGAGAAGGAGAAGGTGAAGTCTGGAGGGTGAATAAGAAGAAGCAGAATAAGGAGAAGGAGAAGGTGAAGTCTGGAGGGTGAATCAGAAGAAGCAGAAGAAGGAGAAGGAGAAGGTGAAGTCTGGAGGGTGAATCAGAAGAAGCAGAAGAAGGAGAAGGAGAAGATGAAGTCTGGAGGGTGAATCAGAAGAAGTAGAAGAAGGAGAAGGAGAAGGTGAAGTCTGGAGGGTGAAGCAGAAGAAGTAGAAGAAGGAGAAGGAGAAGGTGAAGTCAAGAGGGTGAATCAGAAGAAGTAGAAGAAGAAGAAGGAGAAGGTGAAGTCAGGAGGGTGAATCAGAAGAAGCAGAAGAAGGAGAAGGAGAAGGTGAAGTCTGGAGGGTGAATCAGAAGAATCAGAAGAAGGAGAAGTAGAAGGTGAAGTCTGCAGGGTGAATCAGAAGAAGCAGAAGAAAGAGAAGGAGAAGGTGAAGTCTGGAGGGTGAAGCAGAAGAAACAGAAGAAGGAGAAGGAGAAGGTGAAGACTGGAGGGTGAATCAGAAGAAGTAGAAGAAGGAGAAGGAGAAGGTGAAGTCTGGAGGGTGAATCAGAAGAAGTAGAAGAAGGAGAAGGAGAAGGTGAAGTCTGGAGGGTGAATCAGAAGAAGCAGAAGAAGGAGAAGGAGAAGGAGAAGTCTGGAGGGTGAATCAGAAGAAGCAGAAGAAGGAGAAGGAGAAGGTGAAGTCTGGAGGGTGAAGCAGAAGAAGTAGAAGAAGGAGAAGGAGAAGGTGAAGTCAGGAGGGTGAATCAGAAGAAGCAGAAGAAGGAGAAGGAGAAGGTGAAGTCTGGAGGGTGAATCAGAAGAATCAGAAGAAGGAGAAGGAGAAGGTGAAGTCTGGAGGGTGAATCAGAAGAAGCCGAAGAAGGAGAAGGAGAAGGTGAAGTCTGGAGGGTGAATCAGAAGAAGCAGAAGAAGGAGAAGGAGAAGGTGAAGTCAGGAGGGTGAATCAGAAGAAGCAGAAGAAGGAGAAGGAGAAGGTGAAGTTAGGAGGGTGAATCAGAAGAAGCAGAAGAAGGAGAAGGAGCAGGTGATGTCAGCGGGATGAAGCAGAAGAAGTAGAAGAAGGAGAAGGAGAAGGTGAAGTCAGGACGGTGAAGCAGAAGAAGCAGAAGAAGGAGAAGGAGAATGTGAAGTCTGGAGGGTGAATCAGAATAAGTAGAAGAAGGAGAAGGAGAAGGTCAAGTCTGGAGGGTGAATCAGAAGAAGTAGAAGAAGGAGAAGGAGAAGGTGAAGTCTGGAGGGTGAAGCAGAAGAAGTAGAAGAAGGAGAAGGAGAAGGTGAAGTCAGGAGGGTGAACCAGAAGAAGTAGAAGAAGGAGAAGGAGAAGGTGAAGTCAGGAGGGTGAATCAGAAGAAGCAGAAGAAGGAGAAGGAGAAGGTGAAGTCTGGAGGGTGAATCAGAAGAAGTAGAAGAAGGAGAAGGAGAAGGTGTTGTCTGGAGGGTGAATCAGAAGAAGTAGACGAAGGAGAAGGAGAAGGTGAAATCTGGAGGGTGAATCAGAAGAAGCAGAAGAAGGAGAAGGAGAAGGTGAAGTCTGGAGGGTGAATCAGAAGAAGCAGAAGAAGGAGAAGGAGAAGGTGAAGTCTGGAGGGTGAATCAGAAGAAGCAGAATAAGGAGAAGGAGAAGGTGAAGTCTGGAGGGTGAATCAGAAGAAGCAGAAAAAGGAGAAGGAGAAGGTGAAGTCTGAAGGGTGAATCAGAAGAAGTAGAAGAAGGAGAAGGAGAAGGTGAAGTCTGGAGGGTGAAGCAGAAGAAGTAGAAGAAGGAGAAGGAGAAGGTGAAGTCAGGAGGGTGAATCAGAAGAAGTAGAAGAAGGAGAAGGAGAAGGTGAAGTCAGGAGGGTGAATCAGAAGAAGCAGAAGAAGGAGAAGGAGAAGGTGAAGTCTGGAGGGTGAATCAGAAGAATCAGAAGAAGGAGAAGGAGAAGGTGAAGTCTGGAGGGTGAATCAGAAGAAGCAGAAGAAAGAGAAGGAGAAGGTGAAGTCTGGAGGGTGAAGCAGAAGAAGTAGAAGAAGGAGAAGGAGAAGGTTAAGTCAGGAGGGTGAATCAGAAGAAGCAGAAGAAGGAGAAGGAGAAGGTGAAGTCTGGAGGGTGAATCAGAAGAATCAGAAGAAGGAGAAGGAGAAGGTGAAGTCTGGAGGGTGAATCAGAAGAAGCAGAAGAAAGAGAAGGAGAAGGTGAAGTCTGGAGGGTGAATCAGAAGAAGTAGAAGAAGGAGAAGGAGAAGGTGAAGTCTGGAGTGTGAATCAGAAGAAGCAGAAGAAGGAGAAGGAGAAGGTGAAGTCTAGAGGGTGATTCAGAAGAAGCAGAATAAGGAGAATGAGAAGGTGAAGTCTGGAGGGTGAATCAGAAGAAGCAGAAGAAAGAGAAGGAGAATGTGAAGTCTGGAGGGTGAATCAGAAGAAGTAGAAGAAGGAGAAGGAGAAGGTGAAGTCAGGAGGGTGAATCAGAAGAAGTAGAAGAAGGAGAAGGAGAAGGTGAAGTCAGGAGGGTGAATCAGAAGAAGCAGAAGAAGGAGAAGGAGAAGGTGAAGTCTGGAGGGTGAATCAGAAGAATCAGAAGAAGGAGAAGGAGAAGGTGAAGTCTGGAGGGTGAATCAGAAGAAGCAGAGGAAGGAGAAGGAGAAGGTGAAGTCTGGAGGGTGAATCAGAAGAAGCAGAATAAGGAGAAGGAGAAGGTGAACTCTGGAGGGTGAATCAGAAGAAGTAGAATAAGGAGAAGGAGAAGGTGAAGTCTGGAGGGTGAATCAGAAGAAGCAGAAGAAGGAGAAGGAGAAGATGAAGTCTGGAGGGTGAATCAGAAGAAGTAGAAGAAGGAGAAGGAGAAGGTGAAGTCTGGAGGGTGAAGCAGAAGAAGTAGAAGAAGGAGAAGGAGAAGGTGAAGTCAGGATGGTGAATCAGAAGAAGTAGAAGAAGAAGAAGGAGAAGGTGAAGTCAGGAGGGTGAATCAGAAGAAGCAGAAGAAGGAGAAGGAGAAGGTGAAGTCTGGAGGGTGAATCAGAAGAATCAGAAGAAGGAGAAGTAGAAGGTGAAGTCTGGAGGGTGAATCAGAAGAAGCAGAAGAAAGAGAAGGAGAAGGTGAAGTCTGGAGGGTGAAGCAGAAGAAACAGAAGAAGGAGAAGGAGAAGGTGAAGACTGGAGGGTGAATCAGAAGAAGTAGAAGAAGGAGAAGGAGAAGGTGAAGTCTGGAGGGTGAATCAGAAGAAGTAGAAGAAGGAGAAGGAGAAGGTGAAGTCTGGAGGGTGAATCAGAAGAAGCAGAAGAAGGAGAAGGAGAAGGAGAATTCTGGAGGGTGAATCAGAAGAAGCAGAAGAAGGAGAAGGAGAAGGTGAAGTCTGGAGGGTGAAGCAGAAGAAGTAGAAGAAGGAGAAGGAGAAGGTGAAGTCAGGAGGGTGAATCAGAAGAAGTAGAAGAAGGAGAAGGAGAAGGTGAAGTCAGGAGGGTGAATCAGAAGAAGCAGAAGAAGGAGAAGGAGAAGGTGAAGTCTGGAGGGTGAATCAGAAGAATCAGAAGAAGGAGAAGGAGAAGGTGAAGTCTGGAGGGTGAATCAGAAGAAGCCGAAGAAGGAGAAGGAGAAGGTGAAGTCTGGAGGGTGAATCGGAAGAAGCAGAAGAAGGAGAACGAGAAGGTGAAGTCAGGAGGGTAAATCAGAAGAAGCAGAAGAAGGAGAAGGAGAAGGTGAAGTTAGGAGGGTGAATCAGAAGAAGCAGAAGAAGGAGAAGGACCAGGTGATGTCAGCGGGATGAAGCAGAAGAAGTAGAAGAAGGAGAAGGAGAAGGTGAAGTCAGGACGGTGAAGCAGAAGAAACAGAAGAAGGAGAAGGAGAATGTGAAGTCTGGAGGGTGAATCAGAATAAGTAGAAGAAGGAGAAGGAGAAGGTCAAGTCTGGAGGGTGAATCAGAAGAAGTAGAAGAAGGAGAAGGAGAAGGTGAAGTCTGGAGGGTGAAGCAGAAGACGTAGAAGAAGGAGAAGGAGAAGGTGAAGTCAGGAGGGTGAACCAGAAGAAGTAGAAGAAGGAGAAGGAGAAGGTGAAGTCAGGAGGGTGAATCAGAAGAAGCAGAAGAAGGAGAAGGAGAAGGTGAAGTCTGGAGCGTGAATCAGAAGAAGTAGAAGAAGGAGAAGGAGAAGGTGAAGTCTGGAGGGTGAATCAGAAGAAGCAGAAGAAGGAGAAGGAGAAGGTGAAGTCTGGAGGGTGAATCAGAAGAAGCAGAATAAGGAGAAGGAGAAGGTGAAGTCTGGAGGGTGAATCAGAAGAAGCAGAAAAAGGAGAAGGAGAAGGTGAAGTCTGAAGGGTGAATCAGAAGAAGTAGAAGAAGGAGAAGGAGAAGGTGAAGTCTGGAGGGTGAAGCAGAAGAAGTAGAAGAAGGAGAAGGAGAAGGTGAAGTCAGGAGGGTGAATCAGAAGAAGTAGAAGAAGGAGAAGGAGAAGGTGAAGTCAGGAGGGTGAATCAGAAGAAGTAGAAGAAGGAGAAGGAGAAGGTGATGTCTGGAGGGTGAATCAGAAGAAGTAGAAGAAGGAGAAGGAGAAGGTGATGTCTGGAGGGTGAATCAGAAGAAGCAGAAGAAGGAGAAGGAGAAGGTGAAGTCTGTAGGGTGAATCAGAAGAAGCAGAAGAAGGAGAAGGAGAAGATGAAGTCTGGAGGGTGAATCAGAAGAAGTAGAAGAAGGAGAAGGAGAAGGTGAGGTCTGGAGGGTGAATCAGAAGAAGCAGAAGAAGGAGAAGGAGAAGGTGAAGTCTGGAGGGTGAATCAGAAGAAGCAGAAGAAGGAGAAGGAGAAGGTGAAGTCTGGAGGGTGAATCAGAAGAAGCAGAAGAAGGAGAAGGAGAAGGTGAAGTCAGGAGGGTGAATCAGAAGAAGGAGAAGGAGAAGGTGAAGTTAGGAGGGTGAATCAGAAGAAGCAGAAGAAGGAGAAGGAGCAGGTGATGTCAGGGGGATGAAGCAGAAGAAGTAGAGGAAGGAGAAGGAGAAGGTGAAGTCCGGACGGTGAAGCAGAAGAAGCAGAAGAAGGAGAAGGAGAAGGTGAAGTCTGGAGGGTGAATCAGAAGAAGTAGAAGAAGGAGAAGGAGAAGGTCAAGTCTGGAGGGTGAATCAGAAGAAGTAGAAGAAGGAGAAGGAGAAGGTGAAGTCTGGAGGGTGAAGCAGAAGAAGTAGAAGAAGGAGAAGGAGAAGGTGAAGTCAGGAGGGTGAATCAGAAGAGGTAGAAGAAGGAGAATGAGAAGGTGAAGTCAGGAGGGTGAATCAGAAGAAGCAGAAGAAGGAGAAGAAGAAGGTGAAGTCTGGAGGGTGAATCAGAAGAATCAGAAGAAGGAGAAGGAGAAGGTGAAGTCTGGAGGGTGAATCAGAAGAAGCAGAAGAAGGAGAAGGAGAAGGTGAAGTCTGGAGGGTGAATCAGAAGAAGTAGAAGAAGGAGAAGGAGAAGGTGAAGTCTGGAGGGTGAAGCAGAAGAAGTAGAAGAAGGAGAAGGAGAAGGTGAAGTCAGGAGGGTGAATCAGAAGAAGTAGAAGAAGGAGAAGGAGAAGGTGAAGTCAGGAGGGTGAATCAGAAGAAGCAGAAGAAGGAGAAGGAGAAGGTGAAGTCTGGAGGGTGACTCAGAAGAATCAGAAGAAGGAGAAGGAGAAGGTGAAGTCTGGAGGGTGAATCAGAAGAAGCAGAGGAAGGAGAAGGAGAAGGTGAAGTCTGGAGGGTGAATCAGAAGAAGCAGAATAAGGAGAAGGAGAAGGTGAAGTCTGGAGGGTGAATCAGAAGAAGCAGAATAAGGAGAAGGAGAAGGTGAAGTCTGGAGGGTGAATCAGAAGAAGCAGAAGAAGGAGAAGGAGAAGATGAAGTCTGGAGGGTGAATCAGAAGAAGTAGAAGAAGGAGAAGGAGAAGGTGAAGTCTGGAGGGTGAAGCAGAAGAAGTAGAAGAAGGAGAAGGAGAAGGTGAAGTCAGGAGGGTGAATCAGAAGAAGCAGAAGAAGGAGAAGGAGAAGGTGAAGTCTGGAGGGTGAATCAGAAGAATCAGAAGAAGGAGAAGGAGAAGGTGAAGTCTGGAGGTTGAATCAGAAGAAGCAGAAGAAAGAGAAGGAGAAGGTGAAGTCTGGAGGATGAAGCAGAAGAAACAGAAGAAGGAGAAGGAGAAGGTGAAGACTGGAGGGTGAATCAGAAGAAGTAGAAGAAGGAGAAGGAGAAGGTGAAGTCTGGAGGGTGAATCAGAAGAAGTAGAAGAAGGAGAAGGAGAAGGTGAAGTCTGGAGGGAGAATCAGAAGAAGCAGAAGAAGGAGAAGGAGAAGGTGAAGTCTGGAGGGTGAATCAGAAGAAGCAGAAGAAGGAGAAGGAGAAGATGAAGTCTGGAGGGTGAATCAGAAGAAGTAGAAGAAGGAGAAGGAGAAGGTGAAGTCTGGAGGGTGAATCAGAAGTAGTAGAAGAAGGAGAAGGAGAAGGTGAAGTCTGGACGGTGAATCAGAAGAAACAGAAGAAGGAGAAGGAGAAGGTGAAGTCTGGAGGGTGAATCAGAAGAAGTAGAAGAAGGAAAAGGAGAAGGTGTAGTCTGGAGGGTGAATCAGAAGAAGTAGACGAAGGAGAAGGAGAAGGAGAAGTCTGGAGGGTGAATCAGAAGAAGCAGAAGAAGGAGAAGGAGAAGGTGAAGTCTGGAGGGTGAATCAGAAGAAGTAGAAGAAGGAGAAGGAGAAGGTGAAGTCTGGAGGGTGAATCAGAAGAAGCAGAAGAAGGAGAAGGAGAAGGTGAAGTCTGGAGGGTGAATCAGAAGAAGCAGAAGAAGGAGAAGGAGAAGGAGGAGTCTGGAGGGTGAATCTGAAGAAGCAGAAGAAGGAGAAGGAGAAGGTGAAGTCTGGAGGGTGAAGCAGAAGAAGTAGAAGAAGGAGAAGGAGAAGGTGAAGTCAGGAGGGTGAATCAGAAGAAGTAGAAGAAGGAGAAGGAGAAGGTGAAGTCAGGAGGGTGAATCAGAAGAAGCAGAAGAAGGAGAAGGAGAAGGTGAAGTCTGGAGGGTGAATCAGAAGAATCAGAAGAAGGAGAAGGAGAAGGTGAAGTCTGGAGGGTGAATCAGAAGAAGCAGAAGAAGGAGAAGGAGAAGGTGAAGTCTGGAGGGTGAATCAGAAGAAGCAGAAGAAGGAGAAGGAGAAGGTGAAGTCAGGAGGGTGAATCAGAAGAAGCAGAAGAAGGAGAAGTAGAAGGTGAAGTTAGGAGGGTGAATCAGAAGAAGCAGAAGAAGGAGAAGGAGCAGGTGATGTCAGCGGGATGAAGCAGAAGAAGTAGAAGAAGGAGAAGGAGAAGGTGAAGTCAGGACGGTGAAGCAGAAGAAGCAGAAGAAGGAGAAGGAGAAGGTGAAGTCTGGAGGGTGAATCAGAATAAGTAGAAGAAGGAGAAGGAGAAGGTCAAGTCTGGAGGGTGAATCAGAAGAAGTAGAAGAAGGAGAAGGAGAAGGTGAAGTCTGGAGGGTGAAGCAGAAGAAGTAGAAGAAGGAGAAGGAGAAGGTGAAGTCAGGAGGGTGAATCAGAAGAAGTAGAAGAAGAAGAAGGAGAAGGTGAAGTCAGGAGGGTGAATCAGAAGAAGCAGAAGAAGGAGAAGGAGAAGGTGAAGTCTGGAGGGTGAATCAGAAGAATCAGAAGAAAGAGAAGGAGAAGGTGAAGTCTGGAGGGTGAATCAGAAGAAGCAGAAGAAAGAGAAGGAGAAGGTGAAGTCTGGAGGGTGAATCTGAAGAAGCAGAAGAAGGAGAAGGAGAAGGTGAAGTCAGGAGGGTGAATCAGAAGAAGCAGAAGAAGGAGAAGGAGAAGGTGAAGTTAGGAGGGTGAATCAGAAGAAGCAGAAGAAGGAGAAGGAGCAGGTGATGTCAGGGGGATGAAGCAGAAGAAGTAGAAGAAGGAGAAGGAGAAGGTGAAGTCAGGACGGTGAAGCAGAAGAAGCAGAAGAAGGAGAAGGAGAAGGTGAAGTCTGGAGGGTGAATCAGAAGAAGTAGAAGAAGGAGAAGGAGAAGGTCAAGTCTGGAGGGTGAATCAGAAGAAGTAGAAGAAGGAGAAGGAGAAGGTGAAGTCTGGAGGGTGAAGCAGAAGAAGTAGAAGAAGGAGAAGGAGAAGGTGAAGTCAGGAGGGTGAATCAGAAGAAGTAGAAGAAGGAGAAGGAGAAGGTGAAGTCAGGAGGGTGAATCAGAAGAAGCAGAAGAAGGAGAAGGAGAAGGTGAAGTCTGGAGGGTGAATCAGAAGAAGCAGAAGAAGGAGAAGGAGAAGATGAAATCTGGAGGGTGAATCAGAAGAAGTAGAAGAAGGAGAAGGAGAAGGTGAGGTCTGGAGGTTGAATCAGAAGAAGTAGAAGAACGAGAAGGAGAAGGTGAAGTCTGGAGGGTGAAACAGAAGAAGCAGAAGAAGGAGAAGGAGAAGGTGAAGTCTGGAGGGTGAATCAGAAGAAGCAGAAGAAGCAGAAGGAGAAGGTGAAGTCTGGAGGGTGAATCAGAAGAAGCAGAAGAAGGAGAAGGAGAAGATGAAATCTGGAGGGTGAATCAGAAGAAGCAGAAGAAAGAGAAGGAGAAGGTGAAGTCTGGAGGGTGAATCAGAAGAAGTAGAAGAAGGAGAAGGAGAAGGTGAAGTCTGGAGGGTGAATCAGAAGAAGCAGAAGAAGGAGAAGGAGAAGGTGAAGTCTGGAGGGTGAATCAGAAGAAGCAGAAGAAGGAGAAGGAGAAGGTGAAGTCTGGAGGGTGAATCAGAAGAAGCAGAAGAAGGCGAAGGAGAAGTTGAAGTCTGGAGGGTGAATCAGAAGAAGCAGAATAAGGAGAAGTGAAGGTGAAGTATGGAGGGTGAATCAGAAGAAGCAGAAGAAGGAGAAGGAGAAGGTGAAGTCTGGAGGGTGAATCAGAAGAATTAGAAGAAGGAGAAGGAGAAGGTGAAGTCTGGAGGGTGAAGCAGAAGAAGTAGAAGAAGGAGAAGGAGAAGGTGAAGTCAGGAGGGTGAATCAGAAGAAGTAGAAGAAGGAGAAGGAGAAGGTGAAGTCAGGAGGGTGAATCAGAAGAAGCAGAAGAAGGAGAAGGAGAAGGTGAAGTCTGGAGGGTGAATCAGAAGAAGCAGAATAAGGAGAAGGAGAAGGTGAAGTCTGGAGGGTGAATCAGAAGAAGCAGAATAAGGAGAAGGAGAAGGTGAAGTCTGGAGGGTGAATCAGAAGAAGCAGAAGAAGGAGAAGGAGAAGATGAAGTCTGGAGGGTGAATCAGAAGAAGTAGAAGAAGGAGAAGGAGAAGGTGAAGTCTGGAGGGTGAAGCAGAAGAAGTAGAAGAAGGAGAAGGAGAAGGTGAAGTCAGGAGGGTGAATCAGAAGAAGTAGAAGAAGGAGAAGGAGAAGGTGAAGTCAGGAGTGTGAATCAGAAGAAGCAGAAGAAGGAGAAGGAGAAGGTGAAGTCTGGAGGGTGAATCAGAAGAATCAGAAGAAGGAGAAGGAGAAGGTGAAGTCTGGAGGGTGAATCAGAAGAAGCAGAAGAAAGAGAAGGAGAAGGTGAAGTCAAAGGGTGAAGCAGAAGAAACAGAAGAAGGAGAAGGAGAAGGTGAAGACTGGAGGGTGAATCAGAAGAAGTGGAAGAAGGAGAAGGAGAAGGTGAAGTTTGGAGGGTGAATCAGAAGAAGTAGAAGAAGGAGAAGGAGAAGGTGAAGTCTGGAGGGTGAATCAGAAGAAGCAGAAGAAGGAGAAGGAGAAGGTGAAGTCTGGAGGGTGAATCAGAAGAAGCAGAAGAAGGAGAAGGAGAAGATGAAGTCTGGAGGGTGAATCAGAAGAAGTAGAAGAAGGAGAAGGAGAAGGTGAAGTCTGGAGGGTGAATCAGAAGAAGCAGAAGAAAGAGAAGGAGAAGGTGTAGTCTGGAGGGTGAATCAGAAGAAGTAGAAGAGGGAGAAGGAGAAGGTGAAGTCTGGAGGGTGAATCAGAAGAAGCAGAAGAAGGAGAAGGAGAAGGTGAAGTCTGGAGGGTGAATCAGAAGAAGCAGAAGAAGGAGAAGGAGAAGGTAAAGTCTGGAGGGTGAATCAGAAGAAGCAGAAGAAGGAGAAGGAGAAGTTGAAGTCTGGAGGGTGAATCAGAAGAAGCAGAATAAGGAGAAGTGAAGGTGAAGTATGGAGGGTGAATCAGAAGAAGCAGAAGAAGGAGAAGGAGAAGGTGAAGTCTGGAGGGTGAATCAGAAGAAGTAGAAGAAGGAGAAGGAGAAGGTGAAGTCTGGAGGGTGAAGCAGAAGAAGTAGAAGAAGGAGAAGGAGAAGGTGAAGTCAGGAGGGTGAATCAGAAGAAGTAGAAGAAGGAGAAGGAGAAGGTGAAGTCAGGAGGGTGAATCAGAAGAAGCAGAAGAAGGAGAAGGAGAAGGTGAAGTCTGGAGGGTGAATCAGAAGAAGCAGAATAAGGAGAAGAAGAAGGTGAAGTCTGGAGGGTGAATCAGAAGAAGCAGAATAAGGAGAAGGAGAAGGTGAAGTCTGGAGGGTGAATCAGAAGAAGCAGAAGAAGGAGAAGGAGAAGATGAAGTCTGGAGGGTGAATCAGAAGAAGTAGAAGAAGGAGAAGGAGAAGGTGAAGTCTGGAGGGTGAAGCAGAAGAAGTAGAAGAAGGAGAAGGAGAAGGTGAAGTCAGGAGGGTGAATCAGAAGAAGTAGAAGAAGGAGAAGGAGAAGGTGAAGTCAGGAGGGTGAATCAGAAGAAGCAGAAGAAGGAGAAGGAGAAGGTGAAGTCTGGAGGGTGAATCAGAAGAATCAGAAGAAGGAGAAGGAGAAGGTGAAGTCTGGAGGGTGAATCAGAAGAAGCAGAAGAAAGAGAAGGAGAAGGTGAAGTCTGGAGGGTGAAGCAGAAGAAACAGAAGAAGGAGAAGGAGAAGGTGAAGACTGGAGGGTGAATCAGAAGAAGTGGAAGAAGGAGAAGGAGAAGGTGAAGTCTGGAGGGTGAATCAGAAGAAGTAGAAGAAGGAGAAGGAGAAGGTGAAGTCTGGAGGGTGAATCAGAAGAAGCAGAAGAAGGAGAAGGAGAAGGTGAAGTCTGGAGGGTGAATCAGAAGAAGCAGAAGAAGGAGAAGGAGAAGGTGAAGTCTGGATGGTGAATCAGAAGAAGTAGAAGAAGGAGAAGGAGAAGGTGAAGTCTGGAGGGTGAATCAGAAGTAGTAGAAGAAGGAGAAGGAGAAGGTGAAGTCTGGACGGTGTATCAGAAGAAACAGAAGAAGGAGAAGGAGAAGGTGAAGTCTGGAGGGTGAATCAGAAGAAGTAGAAGAAGGAGAAGGAGAAGGTGTAGTCTGGAGGGTGAATCAGAAGAAGTAGACGAAGGAGAAGGAGAAGGTGAAGTCTGGAGGGTGAATCAGAAGAAGCAGAAGAAGGAGATGGAGAAGGTGAAGTCTGGAGGGTGAATCAGAAGAAGTAGAAGAAGGAGAAGGAGAATGTGAAGTCTGGAGGGTGAATCAGAAGAAGCAGGAGAAGGAGAAGGAGAAGGTGAAGTCTGGAGGGTGAATCAGAAGAAGCAGAAGAAGGAGAAGGAGAAGGTGAAGTCTGGAGGGTGAATCAGAAGAAGTAGAAGAAGGAGAAGGAGAAGGTGAAGTCTGGAGGGAGAATCAGAAGAAGTAGAAGAAGGAGAAGGAGAAGGTGAAGTCTGGAGGTTGAATCAGAAGAAGTAGAAGAAGGAGAAGGAGAAGGTGAAGTCTGGAGGGTGAAGCAGAAGAAGTAGAAGAAGCAGAAGGAGAAGGTGAAGTCAGGAGGGTGAATCAGAAGAAGTAGAAGAAGGAGAAGGAGAAGGTGAAGTCAGGAGGGTGAATCAGAAGAAGCAGAAGAAGGAGAAGGTGAAGTCTGGAGGGTGAAACAGAAGAATCCGAAAAAGGAGAAGGAGAAGGTGAAGTCTGGAGGGTGAATCAGAAGAAGCAGAAGAAAGAGAAGGAGATGGTGAAGTCTGGAGGGTGAATCAGAAGAAGTAGAAGAAGGAGAAGGAGAAGGTGAAGTCTGGAGGGTGAATCAGAAGAAGCAGAAGAAGTAGAAGGAGAAGGTGAAGTCTGGAGGGTGAATCAGAAGAAGCAGAAGAAGGAGAAGGAGAAGGTGAAGTCTGGAGGGTGAATGAGAAGAAGCAGAATAAGGAGAAGGAGAAGGTGAAGTCTGGAGGGTGAATCAGAAGAAGCAGAAGAAGGAGAAGGAGAAGGTGAAGTCTGGAGGGTGAATCAGAAGAAGTAGAAGAAGGAGAAGGAGAAGGTGAAGTCTGGAGGGTGAAGCAGAAGAAGGAGAAGGAGAAGGTGAAGTCAGGAGGGTGAATCAGAAGAAGTAGAAGAAGGAGAAGGAGAAGGTGAAATCAGGAGGGTGAATCAGAAGAAGCAGAAGAAGGAGAAGGAGAAGGTGAAGTCTGTAGGGTGAATCAGAAGAATCAGAAGAAGGAGAAGGAGAAGGTGAAGTCTGGAGGGTGAATCAGAAGAAGCAGAAGAAAGAGAAGGAGAAGGTGAAGTCTGGAGGGTGAAGCAGAAGAAACAGAAGAAGGAGAAGGAGAAGGTGAAGACTGGAGGGTGAATCAGATGAAGTAGAAGAAGGAGAAGGAGAAGGTGAAGTCTGGAGGGTGAATCAGAAGAAGTAGAAGAAGGAGAAGGAGAAGGTGAAGTCTGGAGGGTGAATCAGAAGAAGCAGAAGAAGGAGAAGGAGAAGGTGAAGTCTGGAGGGTGAATCAGAAGAAGCAGTAGAAGGAGAAGGAGAAGATGAAGTCTGGAGGGTGAATCAGAAGAAGTAGAAGAAGGAGAAGGAGAAGGTGAGGTCTGGAGGGTGAATCAGAAGAAGCAGAAGAAGGAGAAGGAGAAGGTGAAGTCTGGAGGGTGAATCAGAAGAAGCAGAAGAAGGAGAAGGAGACGGTGAAGTCTGGAGGGTGAATCAGAAGAAACAGAAGAAGGAGAAGGAGAAGGTGAAGTCTGGAGGGTGAATCAGAAGAAGTAGAAGAAGGAGAAGGAGAAGGTGTAGTCTGGAGGGTGAATCAGAAGAAGCAGAAGAAGGAGAAGGAGAAGGTGAAGTCTGGAGGGTGAATCAGAAGAGCAGAAGAAGGAGAAGGAGAAGGTGAAGTCTGGAGGGTGAATCAGAAGAAGCAGAAGAAGGAGAAGGAGAAGGTGAGGTATGGAGGGTGAATCAGAAGAAGCAGAAGAAGGAGAAGGAGAAGGTGAAGTCTGGAGGGTGAATCAGAAGAAGCAGAAGAAGGAGAAGGAGAAGGTGAAGTCTGGAGGGTGAATCAGAAGAAACAGAAAAAGGAGAAGGAGAAGGTGAAGTCTGGAGGGTGAATCAGAAGAAGTAGAAGAAGGAGAAGGAGAAGGTGTAGTCTGGAGGGTGAATCAGAAGAAGCAGAAGAAGGAGAAGGAGAAGGTGAAGTCTGGAGGGTGAATCAGAAGAAGCAGAAGAAGGAGAAGGAGAAGGAGAAGTCTGGAGGGTGAATCAGAAGAAGCAGAAGAAGGAGAAGGAGAAGGTGAAGTCAGGAGGGTGAATCAGAAGAAGCAGAAGAAGGAGAAGGAGAAGGTGAAGTCTGGAGGGTGAAGCAGAAGAAGTAGAAGAAGGAGAAGGAGAAGGTGAAGTCAGGATGGTGAATCAGAAGAAGTAGAAGAAGGAGAAGGAGAAGGTGAAGTCAGGAGGGTGAATCAGAAGAAGCAGAAGAAGGAGAAGGAGAAGGTGAAGTCTGGAGGGTGAATCAGAAGAATCAGAAGAAGGAGAAGGAGAAGGTGAAGTCTGGAGGGTGAATCAGAAGAAGCAGAAGAAAGAGAAGGAGATGGTGAAGTCTGGAGGGTGAATCAGAAGAAGTAGAAGAAGGAGAAGGAGAAGGTGAAGTCTGGAGGGTGAATCAGAAGAAGCAGAAGAAGTAGAAGGAGAAGGTGAAGTCTGGAGGGTGAATCAGAAGAAGCAGAAGAAGGAGAAGGAGAAGGTGAAGTCTGGAGGGTGAATGAGAAGAAGCAGAATAAGGAGAAGGAGAAGGTGAAGTCTGGAGGGTGAATCAGAAGAAGCAGAAGAAGGAGAAGGAGAAGGTGAAGTCTGGAGGGTGAATCAGAAGAAGTAGAAGAAGGAGAAGGAGAAGGTGAAGTCTGGAGGGTGAAGCAGAAGAAGGAGAAGGAGAAGGTGAAGTCAGGAGGGTGAATCAGAAGAAGTAGAAGAAGGAGAAGGAGAAGGTGAAATCAGGAGGGTGAATCAGAAGAAGCAGAAGAAGGAGAAGGAGAAGGTGAAGTCTGTAGGGTGAATCAGAAGAAGGAGAAGGAGAAGGTGAAGTCTGGAGGGTGAATCAGAAGAAGCAGAAGAAAGAGAAGGAGAAGGTGAAGTCTGGAGGGTGAAGCAGAAGAAACAGAAGAAGGAGAAGGAGAAGGTGAAGACTGGAGGGTGAATCAGATGAAGTAGAAGAAGGAGAAGGAGAAGGTGAAGTCTGGAGGGTGAATCAGAAGAAGTAGAAGAAGGAGAAGGAGAAGGTGAAGTCTGGAGGGTGAATCAGAAGAAGCAGAAGAAGGAGAAGGAGAAGGTGAAGTCTGGAGGGTGAATCAGAAGAAGCAGTAGAAGGAGAAGGAGAAGATGAAGTCTGGAGGGTGAATCAGAAGAAGTAGAAGAAGGAGAAGGAGAAGGTGAGGTCTGGAGGGTGAATCAGAAGAAGCAGAAGAAGGAGAAGGAGAAGGTGAAGTCTGGAGGGTGAATCAGAAGAAGCAGAAGAAGGAGAAGGAGACGGTGAAGTCTGGAGGGTGAATCAGAAGAAACAGAAGAAGGAGAAGGAGAAGGTGAAGTCTGGAGGGTGAATCAGAAGAAGTAGAAGAAGGAGAAGGAGAAGGTGTAGTCTGGAGGGTGAATCAGAAGAAGCAGAAGAAGGAGAAGGAGAAGGTGAAGTCTGGAGGGTGAATCAGAAGAAGCAGAAGAAGGAGAAGGAGAAGGTGAAGTCTGGAGGGTGAATCAGAAGAAGCAGAAGAAGGAGAAGGAGAAGGTGAGGTATGGAGGGTGAATCAGAAGAAGCAGAAGAAGGAGAAGGAGAAGGTGAAGTCTGGAGGGTGAATCAGAAGAAGCAGAAGAAGGAGAAGGAGAAGGTGAAGTCTGGAGGGTGAATCAGAAGAAACAGAAAAAGGAGAAGGAGAAGGTGAAGTCTGGAGGGTGAATCAGAAGAAGTAGAAGAAGGAGAAGGAGAAGGTGTAGTCTGGAGGGTGAATCAGAAGAAGCAGAAGAAGGAGAAGGAGAAGGTGAAGTCTGGAGGGTGAATCAGAAGAAGCAGAAGAAGGAGAAGGAGAAGGAGAAGTCTGGAGGGTGAATCAGAAGAAGCAGAAGAAGGAGAAGGAGAAGGTGAAGTCAGGAGGGTGAATCAGAAGAAGCAGAAGAAGGAGAAGGAGAAGGTGAAGTCTGGAGGGTGAAGCAGAAGAAGTAGAAGAAGGAGAAGGAGAAGGTGAAGTCAGGATGGTGAATCAGAAGAAGTAGAAGAAGGAGAAGGAGAAGGTGAAGTCAGGAGGGTGAATCAGAAGAAGCAGAAGAAGGAGAAGGAGAAGGTGAAGTCTGGAGGGTGAATCAGAAGAATCAGAAGAAGGAGAAGGAGAAGGTGAAGTCTGGAGGGTGAATCAGAAGAAGCAGAAGAAAGAGAAGGAGAAGGTGAAGTCTGGAGGGTGAATCAGAAGAAGTAGAAGAAGGAGAAGGAGAAGGTGAAGTCTGGAGGGTGAATCAGAAGAAGCAGAAGAAGGAGAAGGAGAAGGTGAAGTCTGGAGGGTGAATCAGAAGAAGCAGAAGAAGGAGAAGGAGAAGGTGAAGTCTGCAGGGTGAATCAGAAGAAGCAGAAGAAGGAGAAGGAGAAGGTGAAGTCTGGAGGGTGAATCAGAAGAAACAGAAGAAGGAGAAGGAGAAGGTGAAGTCTGGAGGGTGAATCAGAAGAAGTAGAAGAAGGAGAAGGAGAAGGTGTAGTCTGGAGGGTGAATCAGAAGAAGCAGAAGAAGGAGAAGGAGAAGGTGAAGTCTGGAGGGTGAATCAGAAGAAGCAGAAGAAGGAGAAGGAGAAGGTGAAGTCTGGAGGGTGAATCAGAAGAAGCAGAAGAAGGAGAAGGAGAAGGTGAAGTCAGGAGGGTGAATCAGAAGAACCAGAAGAAGGAGAAGGAGAAGGTGAAGTTAGGAGGGTGAATCAGAAGAAGCAGAAGAAGGAGAAGGAGCAGGTGATGTCAGGGGGATGAAGCAGAATAAGTAGAAGAAGGAGAAGGAGAAGGTGAAGTCAGGACGGTGAAGCAGAAGAAGCAGAAGAAGGAGAAGGAGAAGGTGAAGTCTGGAGGGTGAATCAGAAGAAGTAGAAGAAGGAAAAGGAGAAGGTCAAGTCTGGAGGGTGAATCAGAAGAAGTAGAAGAAGGAGAAGGAGAAGGTGAAGTCTGGAGGGTGAAGCAGAAGAAGTAGAAGAAGGAGAAGGAGAAGGTGAAGTCAGGATGGTGAATCAGAAGAAGTAGAAGAAGGAGAAGGAGAAGGTGAAGTCAGGAGGGTGAATCAGAAGAAGCAGAAGAAGGAGAAGGAGAAGGTGAAGTCTGGAGGGTGAATCAGAAGAATCAGAAGAAGGAGAAGGAGAAGGTGAAGTCTGGAGGGTGAATCAGAAGAAGCAGAAGAAAGAGAAGGAGAAGGTGAAGTCTGGAGGGTGAATCAGAAGAAGTAGAAGAAGGAGAAGGAGAAGGTGAAGTCTGGAGGGTGAATCAGAAGAAGCAGAAGAAGGAGAAGGAGAAGGTGAAGTCTGGAGGGTGAATCAGAAGAAGCAGAAGAAGGAGAAGGAGAAGGTGAAGTCTGCAGGGTGAATCAGAAGAAGCAGAAGAAGGAGAAGGAGAAGGTGAAGTCTGGAGGGTGAATCAGAAGAAGCAGAATAAGGAGAAGGAGAAGGTGAAGTCTGGAGGGTGAATCAGAAGAAGCAGAAGAAGGAGAAGGAGAAGGTGAAGTCTGGAGGGTGAATCAGAAGAAGCAGAGGAAGGAGAAGGAGAAGGTGAAGTCTGGAGGGTGAATCAGAAGAAGCAGAAGAAGTAGAAGGAGAAGGTGAAGTCTGGAGGGTGAATCAGAAGAAGCAGAAGAAGGAGAAGGAGAAGGTGAAGTCTGGAGGGTGAATGAGAAGAAGCAGAATAAGGAGAAGGAGAAGGTGAAGTCTGGAGGGTGAATCAGAAGAAGCAGAAGAAGGAGAAGGAGAAGGTGAAGTCTGGAGGGTGAATCAGAAGAAGTAGAAGAAGGAGAAGGAGAAGGTGAAGTCTGGAGGGTGAAGCAGAAGAAGGAGAAGGAGAAGGTGAAGTCAGGAGGGTGAATCAGAAGAAGTAGAAGAAGGAGAAGGAGAAGGTGAAATCAGGAGGGTGAATCAGAAGAAGCAGAAGAAGGAGAAGGAGAAGGTGAAGTCTGTAGGGTGAATCAGAAGAATCAGAAGAAGGAGAAGGAGAAGGTGAAGTCTGGAGGGTGAATCAGAAGAAGCAGAAGAAAGAGAAGGAGAAGGTGAAGTCTGGAGGGTGAAGCAGAAGAAACAGAAGAAGGAGAAGGAGAAGGTGAAGACTGGAGGGTGAATCAGAAGAAGTAGAAGAAGGAGAAGGAGAAGGTGAAGTCTGGAGGGTGAAGCAGAAGAAGGAGAAGGAGAAGGTGAAGTCAGGAGGGTGAATCAGAAGAAGTAGAAGAAGGAGAAGGAGAAGGTGAAATCAGGAGGGTGAATCAGAAGAAGCAGAAGAAGGAGAAGGAGAAGGTGAAGTCTGTAGGGTGAATCAGAAGAATCAGAAGAAGGAGAAGGAGAAGGTGAAGTCTGGAGGGTGAATCAGAAGAAGCAGAAGAAGGAGAAGGAGAAGGAGAAGTCTGGAGGGTGAATCAGAAGAAGCAGAAGAAGGAGAAGGAGAAGGTGAAGTCAGGAGGGTGAATCAGAAGAAGCAGAAGAAGGAGAAGGAGAAGGTGAAGTCTGGAGGGTGAAGCAGAAGAAGTAGAAGAAGGAGAAGGAGAAGGTGAAGTCAGGATGGTGAATCAGAAGAAGTAGAAGAAGGAGAAGGAGAAGGTGAAGTCAGGAGGGTGAATCAGAAGAAGCAGAAGAAGGAGAAGGAGAAGGTGAAGTCTGGAGGGTGAATCAGAAGAATCAGAAGAAGGAGAAGGAGAAGGTGAAGTCTGGAGGGTGAATCAGAAGAAGCAGAAGAAAGAGAAGGAGAAGGTGAAGTCTGGAGGGTGAATCAGAAGAAGTAGAAGAAGGAGAAGGAGAAGGTGAAGTCTGGAGGGTGAATCAGAAGAAGCAGAAGAAGGAGAAGGAGAAGGTGAAGTCTGGAGGGTGAATCAGAAGAAGCAGAAGAAGGAGAAGGAGAAGGTGAAGTCAGGACGGTGAAGCAGAAGAAGCAGAAGAAGGAGAAGGAGAAGGTGAAGTCTGGAGGGTGAATCAGAAGAAGTAGAAGAAGGAAAAGGAGAAGGTCAAGTCTGGAGGGTGAATCAGAAGAAGTAGAAGAAGGAGAAGGAGAAGGTGAAGTCTGGAGGGTGAAGCAGAAGAAGTAGAAGAAGGAGAAGGAGAAGGTGAAGTCAGGATGGTGAATCAGAAGAAGTAGAAGAAGGAGAAGGAGAAGGTGAAGTCAGGAGGGTGAATCAGAAGAAGAGAAGAAGGAGAAGGAGAAGGTGAAGTCTGGAGGGTGAATCAGAAGAATCAGAAGAAGGAGAAGGAGAAGGTGAAGTCTGGAGGGTGAATCAGAAGAAGCAGAAGAAAGAGAAGGAGAAGGTGAAGTCTGGAGGGTGAATCAGAAGAAGTAGAAGAAGGAGAAGGAGAAGGTGAAGTCTGGAGGGTGAATCAGAAGAAGCAGAAGAAGGAGAAGGAGAAGGTGAAGTCTGGAGGGTGAATCAGAAGAAGCAGAAGAAGGAGAAGGAGAAGGTGAAGTCTGCAGGGTGAATCAGAAGAAGCAGAAGAAGGAGAAGGAGAAGGTGAAGTCTGGAGGGTGAATCAGAAGAAGCAGAATAAGGAGAAGGAGAAGGTGAAGTCTGGAGGGTGAATCAGAAGAAGCAGAAGAAGGAGAAGGAGAAGGTGAAGTCTGGAGGGTGAATCAGAAGAAGCAGAGGAAGGAGAAGGAGAAGGTGAAGTCTGGAGGGTGAATCAGAAGAAGCAGAAGAAGTAGAAGGAGAAGGTGAAGTCTGGAGGGTGAATCAGAAGAAGCAGAAGAAGGAGAAGGAGAAGGTGAAGTCTGGAGGGTGAATCAGAAGAAGCAGAAGAAGGAGAAGGAGAAGGTGAAGTCTGGAGGGTGAATCAGAAGAAGTAGAAGAAGGAGAAGGAGAAGGTGAAGTCTGGAGGGTGAAGCAGAAGAAGGAGAAGGAGAAGGTGAAGTCAGGAGGGTGAATCAGAAGAAGTAGAAGAAGGAGAAGGAGAAGGTGAAATCAGGAGGGTGAATCAGAAGAAGCAGAAGAAGGAGAAGGAGAAGGTGAAGTCTGTAGGGTGAATCAGAAGAATCAGAAGAAGGAGAAGGAGAAGGTGAAGTCTGGAGGGTGAATCAGAAGAAGCAGAAGAAAGAGAAGGAGAAGGTGAAGTCTGGAGGGTGAAGCAGAAGAAACAGAAGAAGGAGAAGGAGAAGGTGAAGACTGGAGGGTGAATCAGAAGAAGTAGAAGAAGGAGAAGGAGAAGGTGAAGTCTGGAGGGTGAAGCAGAAGAAGGAGAAGGAGAAGGTGAAGTCAGGAGGGTGAATCAGAAGAAGTAGAAGAAGGAGAAGGAGAAGGTGAAATCAGGAGGGTGAATCAGAAGAAGCAGAAGAAGGAGAAGGAGAAGGTGAAGTCTGTAGGGTGAATCAGAAGAATCAGAAGAAGGAGAAGGAGAAGGTGAAGTCTGGAGGGTGAATCAGAAGAAGCAGAAGAAAGAGAAGGAGAAGGTGAAGTCTGGAGGGTGAAGCAGAAGAAACAGAAGAAGGAGAAGGAGAAGGTGAAGACTGGAGGGTGAATCAGATGAAGTAGAAGAAGGAGAAGGAGAAGGTGAAGTCTGGAGGGTGAATCAGAAGAAGTAGAAGAAGGAGAAGGAGAAGGTGAAGTCTGGAGGGTGAATCAGAAGAAGCAGAAGAAGGAGAAGGAGAAGGTGAAGTCTGGAGGGTGAATCAGAAGAAGCAGAAGAAGGAGAAGGAGAAGATGAAGTCTGGAGGGTGAATCAGAAGAAGTAGAAGAAGGAGAAGGAGAAGGTGAGGTCTGGAGGGTGAATCAGAAGAAGCAGAAGAAGGAGAAGGAGAAGGTGAAGTCTGGAGGGTGAATCAGAAGAAACAGAAGAAGGAGAAGGAGAAGGTGAAGTCTGGAGGGTGAATCAGAAGAAGTAGAAGAAGGAGAAGGAGAAGGTGTAGTCTGGAGGGTGAATCAGAAGAAGCAGAAGAAGGAGAAGGAGAAGGTGAAGTCAGGAGGGTGAATCAGAAGAAGATGAAGAAGGAGAAGGAGAAGGTGAAGTCTGGAGGGTGAATCAGAAGAAGCAGAAGAAGGAGAAGGAGAAGGTGAGGTATGGAGGGTGAATCAGATGAAGCAGAAGAAGGAGAAGGAGAAGGTGAAGTCTGGAGGGTGAATCAGAAGAAGCAGAAGAAGGAGAAGGAGAAGGTGAAGTCTGGAGGGGGAATCAGAAGAAACAGAAGAAGGAGAAGGAGAAGGAGAAGTCTGGAGGGTGAAGCAGAAGAAACAGAAGAAGGAGAAGGAGAAGGTGAAGACTGGAGGGTGAATCAGATGAAGTAGAAGAAGGAGAAGGAGAAGGTGAAGTCTGGAGGGTGAATCAGAAGAAGTAGAAGAAGGAGAAGGAGAAGGTGAAGTCTGGAGGGTGAATCAGAAGAAGCAGAAGAAGGAGAAGGAGAAGGTGAAGTCTGGAGGGTGAATCAGAAGAAGCAGAAGAAGGAGAAGGAGAAGATGAAGTCTGGAGGGTGAATCAGAAGAAGTAGAAGAAGGAGAAGGAGAAGGTGAGGTCTGGAGGGTGAATCAGAAGAAGCAGAAGAAGGAGAAGGAGAAGGTGAAGTCTGGAGGGTGAATCAGAAGAAACAGAAGAAGGAGAAGGAGAAGGTGAAGTCTGGAGGGTGAATCAGAAGAATTAGAAGAAGGAGAAGGAGAAGGTGTAGTCTGGAGGGTGAATCAGAAGAAGCAGAAGAAGGAGAAGGAGAAGGTGAAGTCAGGAGGGTGAATCAGAAGAAGATGAAGAAGGAGAAGGAGAAGGTGAAGTCTGGAGGGTGAATCAGAAGAAGCAGAAGAAGGAGAAGGAGAAGGTGAGGTATGGAGGGTGAATCAGAAGAAGCAGAAGAAGGAGAAGGAGAAGGTGAAGTCTGGAGGGTGAATCAGAAGAAGCAGAAGAAGGAGAAGGAGAAGGTGAAGTCTGGAGGGTGAATCAGAAGAAGCAGAAGAAGGAGAAGGAGAAGGAGAAGTCTGGAGGGTGAATCAGAAGAAGCAGAAGAAGGAGAAGGAGAAGGTGAAGTCAGGAGGGTGAATCAGAAGAAGCAGAAGAAGGAGAAGGAGAAGGTGAAGTCTGGAGGGTGAAGCAGAAGAAGTAGAAGAAGGAGAAGGAGAAGGTGAAGTCAGGATGGTGAATCAGAAGAAGTAGAAGAAGGAGAAGGAGAAGGTGAAGTCAGGAGGGTGAATCAGAAGAAGCAGAAGAAGGAGAAGGAGAAGGTGAAGTCTGGAGGGTGAATCAGAAGAATCAGAAGAAGGAGAAGGAGAAGGTGAAGTCTGGAGGGTGAATCAGAAGAAGCAGAAGAAAGAGAAGGAGAAGGTGAAGCCTGGAGGGTGAATCAGAAGAAGTAGAAGAAGGAGAAGGAGAAGGTGAAGTCTGGAGGGTGAATCAGAAGAAGCAGAAGAAGGAGAAGGAGAAGGTGAAGTCTGGAGGGTGAATCAGAAGAAGCAGAAGAAGGAGAAGGAGAAGGTGAAGTCTGCAGGGTGAATCAGAAGAAGCAGAAGAAGGAGAAGGAGAAGGTGAAGTCTGGAGGGTGAATCAGAAGAAACAGAAGAAGGAGAAGGAGAAGGTGAAGTCTGGAGGGTGAATCAGAAGAAGTAGAAGAAGGAGAAGGAGAAGGTGTAGTCTGGAGGGTGAATCAGAAGAAGCAGAAGAAGGAGAAGGAGAAGGTGAAGTCTGGAGGGTGAATCAGAAGAAGCAGAAGAAGGAGAAGGAGAAGGTGAAGTCTGGAGGGTGAATCAGAAGAAGCAGAAGAAGGAGAAGGAGAAGGTGAAGTCAGGAGGGTGAATCAGAAGAAGCAGAAGAAGGAGAAGGAGAAGGTGAAGTTAGGAGGGTGAATCAGAAGAAGCAGAAGAAGGAGAAGGAGCAGGTGATGTCAGGGGGATGAAGCAGAATAAGTAGAAGAAGGAGAAGGAGAAGGTGAAGTCAGGACGGTGAAGCAGAAGAAGCAGAAGAAGGAGAAGGAGAAGGTGAAGTCTGGAGGGTGAATCAGAAGAAGTAGAAGAAGGAAAAGGAGAAGGTCAAGTCTGGAGGGTGAATCAGAAAAAGTAGAAGAAGGAGAAGGAGAAGGTGAAGTCTGGAGGGTGAAGCAGAAGAAGTAGAAGAAGGAGAAGGAGAAGGTGAAGTCAGGATGGTGAATCAGAAGAAGTAGAAGAAGGAGAAGGAGAAGGTGAAGTCAGGAGGGTGAATCAGAAGAAGCAGAAGAAGGAGAAGGAGAAGGTGAAGTCTGGAGGGTGAATCAGAAGAATCAGAAGAAGGAGAAGGAGAAGGTGAAGTCTGGAGGGTGAATCAGAAGAAGCAGAAGAAAGAGAAGGAGAAGGTGAAGTCTGGAGGGTGAATCAGAAGAAGTAGAAGAAGGAGAAGGAGAAGGTGAAGTCTGGAGGGTGAATCAGAAGAAGCAGAAGAAGGAGAAGGAGAAGGTGAAGTCTGGAGGGTGAATCAGAAGAAGCAGAAGAAGGAGAAGGAGAAGGTGAAGTCTGCAGGGTGAATCAGAAGAAGCAGAAGAAGGAGAAGGAGAAGGTGAAGTCTGGAGGGTGAATCAGAAGAAGCAGAATAAGGAGAAGGAGAAGGTGAAGTCTGGAGTGTGAATCAGAAGAAGCAGAAGAAGGAGAAGGAGAAGGTGAAGTCTGGAGGGTGAATCAGAAGAAGCAGAGGAAGGAGAAGGAGAAGGTGAAGTCTGGAGGGTGAATCAGAAGAAGCAGAAGAAGTAGAAGGAGAAGGTGAAGTCTGGAGGGTGAATCAGAAGAAGCAGAAGAAGGAGAAGGAGAAGGTGAAGTCTGGAGGGTGAATGAGAAGAAGCAGAATAAGGAGAAGGAGAAGGTGAAGTCTGGAGGGTGAATCAGAAGAAGCAGAAGAAGGAGAAGGAGAAGGTGAAGTCTGGAGGGTGAATCAGAAGAAGTAGAAGAAGGAGAAGGAGAAGGTGAAGTCTGGAGGGTGAAGCAGAAGAAGGAGAAGGAGAAGGTGAAGTCAGGAGGGTGAATCAGAAGAAGTAGAAGAAGGAGAAGGAGAAGGTGAAATCAGGAGGGTGAATCAGAAGAAGCAGAAGAAGGAGAAGGAGAAGGTGAAGTCTTTAGGGTGAATCAGAAGAATCAGAAGAAGGAGAAGGAGAAGGTGAAGTCTGGAGGGTGAATCAGAAGAAGCAGAAGAAAGAGAAGGAGAAGGTGAAGTCTGGAGGGTGAAGCAGAAGAAACAGAAGAAGGAGAAGGAGAAGGTGAAGACTGGAGGGTGAATCAGAAGAAGTAGAAGAAGGAGAAGGAGAAGGTGAAGTCTGGAGGGTGAATCAGAAGAAGTAGAAGAAGGAGAAGGAGAAGGTGAAGTCTGGAGGGTGAATCAGAAGAAGCAGAAGAAGGAGAAGGAGAAGGTGAAGTCTGGAGGGTGAATCAGAAGAAGCAGAAGAAGGAGAAGGAGAAGATGAAGTCTGGAGGGTGAATCAGAAGAAGTAGAAGAAGGAGAAGGAGAAGGTGAAGTCTGGAGGGTGAATCAGAAGAAGCAGAAGAAGGAGAAGGAGAAGGTGAAGTCTGGAGGGTGAATCAGAAGAAGTAGAAGAAGGAGAAGGAGAAGGTGAAGTCTGGAGGGTGAAGCAGAAGAAGGAGAAGGAGAAGGTGAAGTCAGGAGGGTGAATCAGAAGAAGTAGAAGAAGGAGAAGGAGAAGGTGAAATCAGGAGGGTGAATCAGAAGAAGCAGAAGAAGGAGAAGGAGAAGGTGAAGTCTGTAGGGTGAATCAGAAGAATCAGAAGAAGGAGAAGGAGAAGGTGAAGTCTGGAGGGTGAATCAGAAGAAGCAGAAGAAAGAGAAGGAGAAGGTGAAGTCTGGAGGGTGAAGCAGAAGAAACAGAAGAAGGAGAAGGAGAAGGTGAAGACTGGAGGGTGAATCAGAAGAAGTAGAAGAAGGAGAAGGAGAAGGTGAAGTCTGGAGGGTGAATCAGAAGAAGTAGAAGAAGGAGAAGGAGAAGGTGAAGTCTGGAGGGTGAATCAGAAGAAGCAGAAGAAGGAGAAGGAGAAGATGAAGTCTGGAGGGTGAATCAGAAGAAGTAGAAGAAGGAGAAGGAGAAGGTGAGGTCTGGAGGGTGAATCAGAAGAAGCAGAAGAAGGAGAAGGAGAAGGTGAAGTCTGGAGGGTGAATCAGAAGAAGCAGAAGAAGGAGAAGGAGAAGGTGAAGTCTGGAGGGTGAATCAGAAGAAACAGAAGAAGGAGAAGGAGAAGGTGAAGTCTGGAGGGTGAATCAGAAGAAGTAGAAGAAGGAGAAGGAGAAGGTGTAGTCTGGAGGGTGAATCAGAAGAAGCAGAAGAAGGAGAAGAAGAAGGTGAAGTCTGGAGGGTGAATCAGAAGAAGCAGAAGAAGGAGAAGGAGAAGGTGAAGTCTGGAGGGTGAATCAGAAGAAGCAGAAGAAGGAGAAGGAGAAGGTGAAGTCAGGAGGGTGAATCAGAAGAAGCAGAAGAAGGAGAAGGAGAAGGTGAAGTTAGGAGGGTGAATCAGAAGAAGCAGAAGAAGGAGAAGGAGCAGGTGATGTCAGGGGGATGAAGCAGAATAAGTAGAAGAAGGAGAAGGAGAAGGTGCAGTCAGGACGGTGAAGCAGAAGAAGCAGAAGAAGGAGAAGGAGAAGGTGAAGTCTGGAGGGTGAATCAGAAGAAGTAGAAGAAGGAAAAGGAGAAGGTCAAGTCTGGAGGGTGAATCAGAAGAAGTAGAAGAAGGAGAAGGAGAAGGTGAAGTCTGGAGGGTGAAGCAGAAGAAGTAGAAGAAGGAGAAGGAGAAGGTGAAGTCAGGATGGTGAATCAGAAGAAGTAGAAGAAGGAGAAGGAGAAGGTGAAGTCAGGAGGGTGAATCAGAAGAAGCAGAAGAAGGAGAAGGAGAAGGTGAAGTCTGGAGGGTGAATCAGAAGAATCAGAAGAAGGAGAAGGAGAAGGTGAAGTCTGGAGGGTGAATCAGAAGAAGCAGAAGAAAGAGAAGGAGAAGGTGAAGTCTGGAGGGTGAATCAGAAGAAGTAGAAGAAGGAGAAGGAGAAGGTGAAGTCTGGAGGGTGAATCAGAAGAAGCAGAAGAAGGAGAAGGAGAAGGTGAAGTCTGGAGGGTGAATCAGAAGAAGCAGAAGAAGGAGAAGGAGAAGGTGAAGTCTGCAGGGTGAATCAGAAGAAGCAGAAGAAGGAGAAGGAGAAGGTGAAGTCTGGAGGGTGAATCAGAAGAAGCAGAATAAGGAGAAGGAGAAGGTAAAGTCTGGAGGGTGAATCAGAAGAAGTAGAAGAAGGAGAAGGAGAAGTTGAAGTCTGGAGGGTGAAGCAGAAGAATTAGAAGATGGAGAAGGAGAAGGTGAAGTCAGGAGGGTGAATCAGAAGAAGCAGAAGAAGGAGAAGGAGAAGGTGAAGTCTGGAGGGTGAATCAGAAGAAGCAGAAGAAGGAGAAGGAGAAGGTGAAGTCTGGAGGGTGAATCAGAAGAAACAGAAGAAGGAGAAGGAGAAGGTGAAGTCTGGAGGGTGAATCAGAAGAAGTAGAAGAAGGAGAAGGAGAAGGTGTAGTCTGGAGGGTGAATCAGAAGAAGCAGAAGAAGGAGAAGAAGAAGGTGAAGTCTGGAGGGTGAATCAGAAGAAGCAGAAGAAGGAGAAGGAGAAGGTGAAGTCTGGAGGGTGAATCAGAAGAAGCAGAAGAAGGAGAAGGAGAAGGTGAAGTCAGGAGGGTGAATCAGAAGAAGCAGAAGAAGGAGAAGGAGAAGGTGAAGTTAGGAGGGTGAATCAGAAGAAGCAGAAGAAGGAGAAGGAGCAGGTGATGTCAGGGGGATGAAGCAGAATAAGTAGAAGAAGGAGAAGGAGAAGGTGCAGTCAGGACGGTGAAGCAGAAGAAGCAGAAGAAGGAGAAGGAGAAGGTGAAGTCTGGAGGGTGAATCAGAAGAAGTAGAAGAAGGAAAAGGAGAAGGTCAAGTCTGGAGGGTGAATCAGAAGAAGTAGAAGAAGGAGAAGGAGAAGGTGAAGTCTGGAGGGTGAAGCAGAAGAAGTAGAAGAAGGAGAAGGAGAAGGTGAAGTCAGGATGGTGAATCAGAAGAAGTAGAAGAAGGAGAAGGAGAAGGTGAAGTCAGGAGGGTGAATCAGAAGAAGCAGAAGAAGGAGAAGGAGAAGGTGAAGTCTGGAGGGTGAATCAGAAGAATCAGAAGAAGGAGAAGGAGAAGGTGAAGTCTGGAGGGTGAATCAGAAGAAGCAGAAGAAAGAGAAGGAGAAGGTGAAGTCTGGAGGGTGAATCAGAAGAAGTAGAAGAAGGAGAAGGAGAAGGTGAAGTCTGGAGGGTGAATCAGAAGAAGCAGAAGAAGGAGAAGGAGAAGGTGAAGTCTGGAGGGTGAATCAGAAGAAGCAGAAGAAGGAGAAGGAGAAGGTGAAGTCTGCAGGGTGAATCAGAAGAAGCAGAAGAAGGAGAAGGAGAAGGTGAAGTCTGGAGGGTGAATCAGAAGAAGCAGAATAAGTAGAAGGAGAAGGTGAAGTCTGGAGGGTGAATCAGAAGAAGCAGAAGAAGGAGAAGGAGAAGGTGAAGTCTGGAGGGTGAATCAGAAGAAGTAGAAGAAGGAGAAGGAGAAGTTGAAGTCTGGAGGGTGAAGCAGAAGAATTAGAAGATGGAGAAGGAGAAGGTGAAGTCAGGAGGGTGAATCAGAAGAAGTAGAAGAAGGAGAAGGAGAAGGTGAAGTCTGGAGGGTGAATCAGAAGAAGCAGAATAAGGAGAAGGAGAAGGTGAAGTCTGGAGGGTGAATCAGAAGAAGCAGAAGAAGGAGAAGGAGAAGGTGAAGTCTGGAGGGTGAATCAGAAGAAGTAGAAGAAGGAGAAGGAGAAGGTGAAGTCTGGAGGGTGAATCAGAAGAAGCAGAAGAAAGAGAAGGAGAAGGTGAAGTCTGGAGGGTGAAGCAGAAGAAACAGAAGAAGGAGAAGGAGAAGGTGAAGACTGGAGGGTGAATCAGAAGAAGTAGAAGAAGGAGAAGGAGAAGGTGAAGTCTGGAGGGTGAATCAGAAGAAGTAGAAGAAGGAGAAGGAGAAGGTGAAGTCTGGAGGGTGAATCAGAAGAAGCAGAAGAAGGAGAAGGAGAAGGTGAAGTCAGGAGGGTGAATCAGAAGAAGCAGAAGAAGGAGAAGGAGAAGATGAAGTCTGGAGGGTGAATCAGAAGAAGTAGAAGAAGGAGAAGGAGAAGGTGAAGTCTGGAGGGTGAATCAGAAGTAGTAGAAGAAGGAGAAGGAGAAGATGAAGTCTGGAGGGTGAATCAGAAGAAACAGAAGAAGGAGAAGGAGAAGGTGATGTCTGGAGGGTGAATCAGAGGAAGTAGAAGAAGGAGAAGGAGAAGGTGTAGTCTGGAGGGTGAATCAGAAGAAGTAGACGAAGGAGAAGGAGATGGTGAAGTCTGGAGGGTGAATCAGAAGAAGTAGAAGAAGGAGAAGGAGAAGGTGAAGTCTGGAGGGTGAATCAGAAGAAGCAGAAGAAAGAGAAGGAGATGGTGAAGTCTGGAGGGTGAATCAGAAGAAGTAGAAGAAGGAGAAGGAGAAGGTGAAGTCTGGAGGGTGAATCAGAAGAAGCAGAAGAAGTAGAAGGAGAAGGTGAAGTCTGGAGGGTGAATCAGAAGAAGCAGAAGAAGGAGAAGGAGAAGGTGAAGTCTGGAGGGTGAATGAGAAGAAGCAGAATAAGGAGAAGGAGAAGGTGAAGTCTGGAGGGTGAATCAGAAGAAGCAGAAGAAGGAGAAGGAGAAGTTGAAGTCTGGAGGGTGAATCAGAAGAAGTAGAAGAAGGAGAAGGAGAAGGTGAAGTCTGGAGGGTGAATCAGAAGAAGTAGAAGAAGGAGAAGGAGCAGGTGAAATCAGGAGGGTGAATCAGAAGAAGTAGAAGAAGGAGAAGGAGAAGGTGAAATCAGGAGGGTGAATCAGAAGAAGCAGAAGAAGGAGAAGGAGAAGGTGAAGTCTGTAGGGTGAATCAGAAGAATCAGAAGAAGGAGAAGGAGAAGGTGAAGTCTGGAGGGTGAATCAGAAGAAGCAGAAGAAAGAGAAGGAGAAGGTGAAGTCTGGAGGGTGAAGCAGAAGAAACAGAAGAAGGAGAAGGAGAAGGTGAAGACTGGAGGGTGAATCAGATGAAGTAGAAGAAGGAGAAGGAGAAGGTGAAGTCTGGAGGGTGAATCAGAAGAAGTAGAAGAAGGAGAAGGAGAAGGTGAAGTCTGGAGGGTGAATCAGAAGAAGCAGAAGAAGGAGAAGGAGAAGGTGAAGTCTGGAGGGTGAATCAGAAGAAGCAGAAGAAGGAGAAGGAGAAGATGAAGTCTGGAGGGTGAATCAGAAGAAGTAGAAGAAGGAGAAGGAGAAGGTGAGGTCTGGAGGGTGAATCAGAAGAAGCAGAAGAAGGAGAAGGAGAAGGTGAGGTCTGGAGGGTGAATCAGAAGAAGCAGAAGAAGGAGAAGGAGAAGGTGAAGTCTGGAGGGTGAATCAGAAGAAACAGAAGAAGGAGAAGGAGAAGGTGAAGTCTGGAGGGTGAATCAGAAGAAGTAGAAGAAGGAGAAGGAGAAGGTGTAGTCTGGAGGGTGAATCAGAAGAAGCAGAAGAAGGAGAAGGAGAAGGTGAAGTCTGGAGGGTGAATCAGAAGAAGCAGAAGAAGGAGAAGGAGAAGGTGAAGTCTGGAGGGTGAATCAGAAGAAGCAGAAGAAGGAGAAGGAGAAGGTGAGGTGTGGAGGGTGAATCAGAAGAAGCAGAAGAAGGAGAAGGAGAAGGTGAAGTCTGGAGGGTGAATCAGAAGAAGCAGAAGAAGGAGAAGGAGAAGGTGAAGTCTGGAGGGTGAATCAGAAGAAACAGAAAAAGGAGAAGGAGAAGGTGAAGTCTGGAGGGTGAATCAGAAGAAGTAGAAGAAGGAGAAGGAGAAGGTGTAGTCTGGAGGGTGAATCAGAAGAAGCAGAAGAAGGAGAAGGAGAAGGTGAAGTCTGGAGGGTGAATCAGAAGAAGGAGAAGGAGAAGGAGAAGTCTGGAGGGTGAATCAGAAGAAGCAGAAGAAGGAGAAGGAGAAGGTGAAGTCAGGAGGGTGAATCAGAAGAAGCAGAAGAAGGAGAAGGAGAAGGTGAAGTCTGGAGGGTGAAGCAGAAGAAGTAGAAGAAGGAGAAGGAGAAGGTGAAGTCAGGATGGTGAATCAGAAGAAGTAGAAGAAGGAGAAGGAGAAGGTGAAGTCAGGAGGGTGAATCAGAAGAAGCAGAAGAAGGAGAAGGAGAAGGTGAAGTCTGGAGGGTGAATCAGAAGAATCAGAAGAAGGAGAAGGAGAAGGTGAAGTCTGGAGGGTGAATCAGAAGAAGCAGAAGAAAGAGAAGGAGAAGGTGAAGTCTGGAGGGTGAATCAGAAGAAGTAGAAGAAGGAGAAGGAGAAGGTGAAGTCTGGAGGGTGAATCAGAAGAAGCAGAAGAAGGAGAAGGAGAAGGTGAAGTCTGCAGGGTGAATCAGAAGAAGCAGAAGAAGGAGAAGGAGAAGGTGAAGTCTGGAGGGTGAATCAGAAGAAACAGAAGAAGGAGAAGGAGAAGGTGAAGTCTGGAGGGTGAATCAGGAGAAGTAGAAGAAGGAGAAGGAGAAGGTGTAGTCTGGAGGGTGAATCAGAAGAAGCAGAAGAAGGAGAAGGAGAAGGTGAAGTCTGGAGGGTGAATCAGAAGAAGCAGAAGAAGGAGAAGGAGAAGGTGAAGTCTGGAGGGTGAATCAGAAGAAGCAGAAGAAGGAGAAGGAGAAGGTGAAGTCAGGAGGGTGAATCAGAAGAAGCAGAAGAAGGAGAAGGAGAAGGTGAAGTTAGGAGGGTGAATCAGAAGAAGCAGAAGAAGGAGAAGGAGCAGGTGATGTCAGGGGGATGAAGCAGAATAAGTAGAAGAAGGAGAAGGAGAAGGTGAAGTCAGGACGGTGAAGCAGAAGAAGCAGAAGAAGGAGAAGGTGAAGGTGAAGTCTGGAGGGTGAATCAGAAGAAGTAGAAGAAGGAAAAGGAGAAGGTCAAGTCTGGAGGGTGAATCAGAAGAAGTAGAAGAAGGAGAAGGAGAAGGTGAAGTCTGGAGGGTGAAGCAGAAGAAGTAGAAGAAGGAGAAGGAGAAGGTGAAGTCAGGATGGTGAATCAGAAGAAGTAGAAGAAGGAGAAGGAGAAGGTGAAGTCAGGAGGGTGAATCAGAAGAAGCAGAAGAAGGAGAAGGAGAAGGTGAAGTCTGGAGGGTGAATCAGAAGAATCAGAAGAAGGAGAAGGAGAAGGTGAAGTCTGGAGGGTGAATCAGAAGAAGCAGAAGAAAGAGAAGGAGAAGGTGAAGTCTGGAGGGTGAATCAGAAGAAGTAGAAGAAGGAGAAGGAGAAGGTGAAGTCTGGAGGGTGAATCAGAAGAAGCAGAAGAAGGAGAAGGAGAAGGTGAAGTCTGGAGGGTGAATCAGAAGAAGCAGAAGAAGGAGAAGGTGAAGTCTGCAGGGTGAATCAGAAGAAGCAGAAGAAGGAGAAGGAGAAGGTGAAGTCTGGAGGGTGAATCAGAAGAAGCAGAATAAGGAGAAGGAGAAGGTGAAGTCTGGAGGGTGAATCAGAAGAAGCAGAAGAAGGAGAAGGAGAAGGTGAAGTCTGGAGGGTGAATCAGAAGAAGCAGAGGAAGGAGAAGGAGAAGGTGAAGTCTGGAGGGTGAATCAGAAGAAGCAGAAGAAGTAGAAGGAGAAGGTGAAGTCTGGAGGGTGAATCAGAAGAAGCAGAAGAAGGAGAAGGAGAAGGTGAAGTCTGGAGGGTGAATGAGAAGAAGCAGAATAAGGAGAAGGAGAAGGTGAAGTCTGGAGGGTGATTCAGAAGAAGCAGAAGAAGGAGAAGGAGAAGGTGAAGTCTGGAGGGTGAATCAGAAGAAGTAGAAGAAGGAGAAGGAGAAGGTGAAGTCTGGAGGGTGAAGCAGAAGAAGGAGAAGGAGAAGGTGAAGTCAGGAGGGTGAATCAGAAGAAGTAGAAGAAGGAGAAGGAGAAGGTGAAATCAGGAGGGTGAATCAGAAGAAGCAGAAGAAGGAGAAGGAGAAGGTGAAGTCTGTAGGGTGAATCAGAAGAATCAGAAGAAGGAGAAGGAGAAGGTGAAGTCTGGAGGGTGAATCAGAAGAAGCAGAAGAAAGAGAAGGAGAAGGTGAAGTCTGGAGGGTGAAGCAGAAGAAACAGAAGAAGGAGAAGGAGAAGGTGAAGACTGGAGGGTGAATCAGAAGAAGTAGAAGAAGGAGAAGGAGAAGGTGAAGTCTGGAGGGTGAATCAGAAGAAGTAGAAGAAGGAGAAGGAGAAGGTGAAGTCTGGAGGGTGAATCAGAAGAAGCAGAAGAAGGAGAAGGAGAAGGTGAAGTCTGGAGGGTGAATCAGAAGAAGCAGAAGAAGGAGAAGGAGAAGATGAAGTCTGGAGGGTGAATCAGAAGAAGTAGAAGAAGGAGAAGGAGAAGGTGAGGTCTGGAGGGTGAATCAGAAGAAGCAGAAGAAGGAGAAGGAGAAGGTGAAGTCTGGAGGGTGAATCAGAAGAAGCAGAAGAAGGAGAAGGAGAAGGTGAAGTCTGGAGGGTGAATCAGAAGAAACAGAAGAAGGAGAAGGAGAAGGTGAAGTCTGGAGGGTGAATCAGAAGAAGTAGAAGAAGGAGAAGGAGAAGGTGTAGTCTGGAGGGTGAATCAGAAGAAGCAGAAGAAGGAGAAGGAGAAGGTGAAGTCTGGAGGGTGAATCAGAAGAAGCAGAAGAAGGAGAAGGAGAAGGTGAAGTCTGGAGGGTGAATCAGAAGAAGCAGAAGAAGGAGAAGGAGAAGGTGAAGTCAGGAGGGTGAATCAGAAGAAGCATGAGAAGGAGAAGGAGAAGGTGAAGTTAGGAGGGTGAATCAGAAGAAGCAGAAGAAGGAGAAGGAGCAGGTGATGTCAGGGGGATGAAGCAGAATAAGTAGAAGAAGGAGAAGGAGAAGGTGCAGTCAGGACGGTGAAGCAGAAGAAGCAGAAGAAGGAGAAGGAGAAGGTGAAGTCTGGAGGGTGAATCAGAAGAAGTAGAAGAAGGAAAAGGAGAAGGTCAAGTCTGGAGGGTGAATCAGAAGAAGTAGAAGAAGGAGAAGGAGAAGGTGAAGTCTGGAGGGTGAAGCAGAAGAAGTAGAAGAAGGAGAAGGAGAAGGTGAAGTCAGGATGGTGAATCAGAAGAAGTAGAAGAAGGAGAAGGAGAAGGTGAAGTCAGGAGGGTGAATCAGAAGAAGCAGAAGAAGGAGAAGGAGAAGGTGAAGTCTGGAGGGTGAATCAGAAGAATCAGAAGAAGGAGAAGGAGAAGGTGAAGTCTGGAGGGTGAATCAGAAGAAGCAGAAGAAAGAGAAGGAGAAGGTGAAGTCTGGAGGGTGAATCAGAAGAAGTAGAAGAAGGAGAAGGAGAAGGTGAAGTCTGGAGTGTGAATCAGAAGAAGCAGAAGAAGGAGAAGGAGAAGGTGAAGTCTGGAGGGTGAATCAGAAGAAGCAGAAGAAGGTGAAGGAGAAGGTGAAGTCTGCAGGGTGAATCAGAAGAAGCAGAAGAAGGAGAAGGAGAAGGTGAAGTCTGGAGGGTGAATCAGAAGAAGCAGAATAAGGAGAAGGAGAAGGTGAAGTCTGGAGGGTGAATCAGAAGAAGCAGAAGAAGGAGAAGGAGAAGGTGAAGTCTGGAGGGTGAATCAGAAGAAGTAGAAGAAGGAGAAGGAGAAGTTGAAGTCTGGAGGGTGAAGCAGAAGAATTAGAAGATGGAGAAGGAGAAGGTGAAGTCAGGAGGGTGAATCAGAAGAAGTAGAAGAAGGAGAAGGAGAAGGTGAAGTCTGGAGGGTGAATCAGAAGAAGCAGAATAAGGAGAAGGAGAAGGTGAAGTCTGGAGGGTGAATCAGAAGAAGCAGAAGAAGGAGAAGGAGAAGGTGAAGTCTGGAGGGTGAATCAGAAGAAGTAGAAGAAGGAGAAGGAGAAGGTGAAGTCTGGAGGGTGAAGCAGAAGAAGTAGAAGAAGGAGAAGGAGAAGGTGAAGTCAGGTGGGTGAATCAGAAGAAGTAGAAGAAGGAGAAGGAGAAGGTGAAGTCAGGAGGGTGAATCAGAAGAAGCAGAAGAAGGAGAAGGAGAAGGTGAAGTCTGGAGGGTGAATCAGAAGAATCAGAAGAAGGAGAAGGAGAAGGTGAAGTCTGGAGGGTGAATCAGAAGAAGCAGAAGAAAGAGAAGGAGAAGGTGAAGTCTGGAGGGTGAAGCAGAAGAAACAGAAGAAGGAGAAGGAGAAGGTGAAGACTGGAGGGTGAATCACAAGAAGTAGAAGAAGGAGAAGGAGAAGGTGAAGTCTGGAGGGTGAATCAGAAGAAGTAGAAGAAGGAGAAGGAGAAGTTGAAGTCTGGAGGGTGAATCAGAAGAAGCAGAAGAAGGAGAAGGAGAAGGTGAAGTCTGGAGGGTGAATCAGAAGAAGCAGAAGAAGGAGAAGGAGAAGATGAAGTCTGGAGGGTGAATCAGAAGAAGTAGAAGAAGGAGAAGGAGAAGGTGAAGTCTGGAGGGTGAATCAGAAGTAGTAGAAGAAGGAGAAGGAGAAGGTGAAGTCTGGAGGGTGAATCAGAAGAAACAGAAGAAGGAGAAGGAGAAGGTGAAGTCTGGAGGGTGAATCAGAAGAAGTAGAAGAAGGAGAAGGAGAAAGTGTAGTCTGGAGGGTGAATCAGAAGAAGTAGACGAAGGAGAAGGAGAAGGTGAAGTCTGGAGGGTGAATCAGATGAAGCAGAAGAAGGAGAAGGAGAAGGTGAAGTCTGGAGGGTGAATCAGAAGAAGTAGAAGAAGGAGAAGGAGAAGGTGAAGTCTGGAGGGTGAATCAGAAGAAGCAGAAGAAGGAGAAGGAGAAGGTGAAGTCTGGAGGGTGAATCAGAAGAAGCAGAAGAAGGAGAAGGAGAAGATGAAGTCTGGAGGGTGAATCAGAAGAAGTAGAAGAAGGAGAAGGAGAAGGTGAAGTCTGGAGGGTGAATCAGAAGTAGTAGAAGAAGGAGAAGGAGAAGGTGAAGTCTGGAGGGTGAATCAGAAGAAACAGAAGAAGGAGAAGGAGAAGGTGAAGTCTGGAGGGTGAATCAGAAGAAGTAGAAGAAGGAGAAGGAGAAGGTGTAGTCTGGAGGGTGAATCAGAAGAAGTAGACGAAGGAGAAGGAGAAGGTGAAGTCTGGAGGGTGAATCAGATGTAGCAGAAGAAGGAGATGGAGAAGGTGAAGTCTGGAGGTTGAATCAGAAGAAGTAGAAGAAGGAGAAGGAGAAGGTGAAGTCTGGAGGGTGAATCAGAAGAAGCAGAAGAAGGAGAAGGAGAAGGTGAAGTCTGGAGGGTGAATCAGAAGAAGCAGAAGAAGGAGAAGGAGAAGGTGAAGTCTGGAGGGTGATTCAGAAGAAGCAGGATAAGGAGAAGGAGAAGGTGAAGTCTGGAGGTTGAATCAGAAGAAGCAGAAGAAGGAGAAGGAGAAGCTGAAGTCTGGAGGGTGAATCAGAAGAAGTAGAAGAAGGAGAAGGAGAAGATGAAGTCTGGAGGGTGAATCAGAAGAAGTAGAAGAAGGAGAAGGAGAAGGTGAAGTCTGGAGGTGAATCAGAAGACGTAGAAGAAGGAGAAGGAGAAGGTGAAGTCTGGAGGGTGAAGCAGAAGAAGTAGAAGAAGGAGAAGGAGAAGGTGAAGTCAGGAGGGTGAATCAGAAGATGTAGAAGAAGGAGATGGAGAAGGTGAAGTCAGGATGGTGAATCAGAAGAAGTAGAAGAAGGAGAAGGAGAAGGTGAAGTCAGGAGGGTGAATCAGAAGAAGCAGAAGAAGGAGAAGGAGAAGGTGAAGTCTGGAGGGTGAATCAGAAGAATCAGAAGAAGGAGAAGGAGAAGGTGAAGTCTGGAGGGTGAATCAGAAGAAGCAGAAGAAGGAGAAGGAGAAGGTGAAGTCTGCAGGGTGAATCAGAAGAAGCAGAAGAAGGAGAAGGAGAAGGTGAAGTCTGAAGGGTGAATCAGAAGAAGCAGAATAAGGAGAAGGAGAAGGTGAAGTCTGGAGGGTGAATCAGAAGAAGCAGAAGAAGGAGAAGGAGAAGGTGAAGTCTGGAGGGTGAATCAGAAGAAGTAGAAGAAGGAGAAGGAGAAGTTGAAGTCTGGAGGGTGAAGCAGAAGAATTAGAAGATGGAGAAGGAGAAGGTGAAGTCAGGAGGGTGAATCAGAAGAAGTAGAAGAAGGAGAAGGAGAAGGTGAAGTCTGGAGGGTGAATCAGAAGAAGCAGAATAAGGAGAAGGAGAAGGTGAAGTCTGGAGGGTGAATCAGAAGAAGCAGAAGAAGGAGAAGGAGAAGGTGAAGTCTGGAGGGTGAATCAGAAGAAGTAGAAGAAGGAGAAGGAGAAGGTGAAGTCTGGAGGGTGAAGCAGAAGAAGTAGAAGAAGGAGAAGGAGAAGGTGAAGTCAGGTGGGTGAATCAGAAGAAGTAGAAGAAGGAGAAGGAGAAGGTGAAGTCAGGAGGGTGAATCAGAAGAAGCAGAAGAAGGAGAAGGAGAAGGTGAAGTCTGGAGGGTGAATCAGAAGAATCAGAAGAAGGAGAAGGAGAAGGTGAAGTCTGGAGGGTGAATCAGAAGAAGCAGAAGAAAGAGAAGGAGAAGGTGAAGTCTGGAGGGTGAAGCAGAAGAAACAGAAGAAGGAGAAGGAGAAGGTGAAGACTGGAGGGTGAATCAGAAGAAGTAGAAGAAGGAGAAAGAGAAGGTGAAGTCTGGAGGGTGAATCAGAAGAAGTAGAAGAAGGAGAAGGAGAAGGTGAAGTCTGGAGGGTGAATCAGAAGAAGCAGAAGAAGGAGAAGGAGAAGGTGAGGTCTGGAGGGTGAATCAGAAGAAGCAGAAGAAGGAGAAGGAGAAGATGAAGTCTGGAGGGTGAATCAGAAGAAGTAGAAGAAGGAGAAGGAGAAGGTGAAGTCTGGAGGGTGAATCAGAAGTAGTAGAAGAAGGAGAAGGAGAAGGTGAAGTCTGGAGGGTGAATCAGAAGAAACAGAAGAAGGAGAAGGAGAAGGTGAAGTCTGGAGGGTGAATCAGAAGAAGTAGAAGAAGGAGAAGGAGAAGGTGTAGTCTGGAGGGTGAATCAGAAGAAGTAGACGAAGGAGAAGGAGAAGGTGAAGTCTGGAGGGTGAATCAGATGAAGCAGAAGAAGGAGAAGGAGAAGGTGAAGTCTGGAGGGTGAATCAGAAGAAGTAGAAGAAGGAGAAGGAGAAGGTGAAGTCTGAAGGGTGAATCAGAAGAAGCAGAAGAAGGAGAAGGTGAAGTCTGGAGGGTGAATCAGAAGAAGCAGAAGAAGAAGAAGGAGAAGATGAAGTCTGGAGGGTGAATCAGAAGAAGTAGAAGAAGGAGAAGGAGAAGGTGAAGTCTGGAGGGTGAATCAGAAGTAGTAGAAGAAGGAGAAGGAGAAGGTGAAGTCTGGAGGGTGAATCAGAAGAAACAGAAGAAGGAGAAGGAGAAGGTGAAGTCTGGAGGGTGAATCAGAAGAAGTAGAAGAAGGAGAAGGAGAAGGTGTAGTCTGGAGGGTGAATCAGAAGAAGCAGAAGAAGGAGAAGGAGAAGGTGAAGTCTGGAGGGTGAATCAGAAGAAGCAGAAGAAGGAGAAGGAGAAGGTGAAGTCTGGAGGGTGATTCAGAAGAAGCAGGATAAGGAGAAGGAGAAGGTGAAGTCTGGAGGTTGAATCAGAAGAAGCAGAAGAAGGAGAAGGAGAAGCTGAAGTCTGGAGGGTGAATCAGAAGAAGTAGAAGAAGGAGAAGGAGAAGATGAAGTCTGGAGGGTGAATCAGAAGAAGTAGAAGAAGGAGAAGGAGAAGATGAAGTCTGGAGGGTGAATCAGAAGAAGTAGAAGAAGGAGAAGGAGAAGGTGAAGTCTGGAGGGTGAATCAGAAGACGTAGAAGAAGGAGAAGGAGAAGGTGAAGTCTGGAGGGTGAAGCAGAAGAAGTAGAAGAAGGAGATGGAGAAGGTGAAGTCAGGAGGGTGAATCAGAAGAAGCAGAAGAAGGAGAAGGAGAATGTGAAGTCTGGAGGGTGAATCAGAAGAATCAGAAGAAGGAGAAGGAGAAGGTGAAGTCTGGAGGGTGAATCAGAAGAAGCAGAAGAAAGAGAAGGAGAAGGTGAAGTCTGGAGGGTGAATCAGAAGAAGTAGAAGAAGGAGAAGGAGAAGGTGAAGTCTGGAGGGTGAATCAGAAGAAGCAGAAGAAGGAGAAGGAGAAGGTGAAGTCTGGAGGGTGAATCAGAAGAAGTAGACGAAGGAGAAGGAGAAGGTGAAGTCTGGAGGGTGAATCAGAAGAAGCAGAAGAAGGAGATGGAGAAGGTGAAGTCTGGAGGGTGAATCAGAAGAAGTAGAAGAAGGAGAAGGAGAAGGTGAAGTCTGGAGGGTGAATCAGAAGAAGCAGAAGAAGGAGAAGGAACAGGTGAAGTCTGGAGGGTGAATCAGAAGAAGCAGAAGAAGGAGAAGGAGAAGGTGAAGTCTGGAGGGTGAATCAGAAGAAGCAGAAGAAGGAGAAGGAGAAGGTGAAGTCTGGAGGGTGATTCAGAAGAAGCAGAATAAGGAGAAGGAGAAGGTGAAGTCTGGAGGGTGAATCAGAAGAAGCAGAAGAAGAAGAAGGAGAAGGTGAAGTCTGGAGGGTGAATCAGAAGAAGTAGAAGAAGGAGAAGGAGAAGGTGAAGTCTGGAGGGTGAATCAGAAGAAGTAGAAGAAGGAGAAGGAGAAGGTGAAGTCTGGAGGGTGAATCAGAAGAAGTAGAAGAAGGAGAAGGAGAAGATGAAGTCTGGAGGGTGAAGCAGAAGAAGTAGAAGAAGGAGAAGGAGAAGGTGAAGTCAGGAGGGCGAATCAGAAGATGTAGAAGAAGGAGAAGGAGAAGGTGAAGTCAGGGGGGTGAATCAGAAGAAGCAGAAGAAGGAGAAGGAGAAGGTGAAGTCTGGAGGGTGAACCAGAAGAAGTAGAAGAAGGAGAAGGAGAAGGTGAAGTCTGGAGGGTGAATCAGAAGAAGCAGAAGAAGGAGAAGGAGAAGGTGAAGTCTGGAGGGTGAATCAGAAGAAGCAGAAGAAGGAGAAGGAGAAGGTGAAGTCTGGAGGGTGAATCAGAAGAAGCAGAATAAGGAGAAGGAGAAGGTGAAGTCTGGAGGGTGAATCAGAAGAAGCAGAAGAAGGAGAAGGAGAAGGTGAAGTCGGGAGGGGGAATCAGAAGAAGTAGAAGAAGGAGAAGGAGAAGGTAAAGTCTGGAGGGTGAAGCAGAAGAAGTAGAAGAAGGAGAAGGAGAATGTGAAGACAGGAGGGTGAATCAGAAGAAGTAGAAGAAGGAGAAGGAGAAGGTGAAGTCAGGAGGGTGAATCAGAAGAAGCAGAAGAAGGAGATATAGAAGGTGAAGTTTTGAGGGTGAATCAGAAGAATCAGAAGAAGGAGAAGGAGAAGGTGAAGTCTGGAGGGTGAAGCAGAAGAAGCAGAAGAAAGAGAAGGAGAAGGTGAAGTCTGGAGGGTGAAGCAGAAGAAACAGAAGAAGGAGAAGGAGAAGGTGAAGACTGGAGGGTGAATCAGAAGAAGTAGAAGAAGGAGAAGGAGAAGGTGAAGTCTATAGGGTGAATCAGAAGAAGTAGAAGATGGAGAAGGAGAAGGTGAAGTCTGGAGGGTGAATCAGAAGAATCAGAAGAAGGAGAAGGAGAAGGTGAAGTCTGGAGGGTGAATCAGAAGAAGCAGAGGAAGGAGAAGGAGAAGGTGAAGTCTGGAGGGTGAATCAAAAGAAGCAGAATAAGGAGAAGGAGAAGGTGAAGTCTGGAGGGTGAATCAGAAGAAGCAGAATAAGGAGAAGGAGAAGGTGAAGTCTGGAGGGTGAATCAGAAGAAGCAGAAGAAGGAGAAGGAGAAGGTGAAGTCTGGAGGGTGATTCAGAAGAAGCAGGATAAGGAGAAGGAGAAGGTGAAGTCTGGAGGTTGAATCAGAAGAAGCAGAAGAAGGAGAAGGAGAAGCTGAAGTCTGGAGGGTGAATCAGAAGAAGTAGAAGAAGGAGAAGGAGAAGATGAAGTCTGGAGGGTGAATCAGAAGAAGTAGAAGAAGGAGAAGGAGAAGGTGAAGTCTGGAGGGTGAATCAGAAGAGGTAGAAGAAGGAGAAGGAGAAGGTGAAGTCTGGAGGGTGAAGCAGAAGAAGTAGAAGAAGGAGAAGGAGAAGGTGAAGTCAGGAGGGTGAATCAGAAGATGTAGAAGAAGGAGAAGGAGAAGGTGAAGTCAGGAAGGTGAATCAGAAGAAGCAGAAGAAGGAGAAGAAGAAGGTGAAGTCTGGAGGGTGAATCAGAAGAATCAGAAGAAGGAGAAGGAGAAGGTGAAGTCTGGAGGGTGAATCAGAAGAAGCAGAAGAAAGAGAAGGAGAAGGTGAAGTCTGGAGGGTGAATCAGAAGAAGTAGAAGAAGGAGAAGGAGAAGGTGAAGTCTGGAGGGTGAATCAGAAGAAGCAGAAGAAGGAGAAGGAGAAGGTGAAGTCTGGAGGGTGAATCAGAAGAAGTAGACGAAGGAGAAGGAGAAGGTGAAGTCTGGAGGGTGAATCAGAAGAAGCAGAAGAAGGAGATGGAGAAGGTGAAGTCTGGAGGGTGAATCAGAAGAAGTAGAAGAAGGAGAAGGAGAAGGTGAAGTCTGGAGGGTGAATCAGAAGAAGCAGAAGAAGGAGAAGAAACAGGTGAAATCTGGAGGGTGAATCAGAAGAAGCAGAAGAAGGAGAAGGAGAAGGTGAAGTCTGGAGGCTGATTCAGAAGAAGCAGAATAAGGAGAAGGAGAAGGTGAAGTCTGGAGGGTGAATCAGAAGAAGCAGAAGAAGGAGAAGGAGAAGGTGAAGTCTGGAGGGTGAATCAGAAGAAGTAGAAGAAGGAGAAGGAGAAGGTGAAGTCTGGAGGGTGAATCAGAAGAAGTAGAAGAAGGAGAAGGAGAAGGTGAAGTCTGGAGGGTGAATCAGAAGAAGTAGAAGAAGGAGAAGGAGAAGGTGAAGTCTGGAGGGTGAAGCAGAAGAAGTAGAAGAAGGAGAAGGTGAAGTCAGGAGGGTGAATCAGAAGATGTAGAAGAAGGAGAAGGAGAAGGTGAAGTCAGGAGATTGAATCAGAAGAAGCAGAAGAAGGAGAAGGAGAAGGTGAAGTCTGGAGGGTGAATCAGAAGAAGTAGAAGAAGGAGAAGGAGAAGGTGAAGTCTGGAGGGTGAGGCAGAAGAAGTAGAAGAAGGAGAAGGAGAAGGTGAAGTCAGGAGGGTGAATCAGAAGAAGTAGAAGAAGGAGAAGGAGAAAGTGAAGTCAGGAAGGTGAATCAGAAGAAGCAGAAGAAGGAGAAGAAGAAGGTGAAGTCTGGAGGGTGAATCAGAAGAATCAGAAGAAGGAGAAGGAGAAGGTGAAGTCTGGAGGGTGAATCAGAAGAAGCAGAAGAAAGAGAAGGAGAAGGTGAAGTCTGGAGGGTGAATCAGAAGAAGTAGAAGAAGGAGAAGGAGAAGGTGAAGTCTGGAGGGTGAATCAGAAGAAGCAGAAGAAGGAGAAGGAGAAGGTGAAGTCTGGAGGGTGAATCAGAAGAAGTAGACGAAGGAGAAGGAGAAGGTGAAGTCTGGAGGGTGAATCAGAAGAAGCAGAAGAAGGAGATGGAGAAGGTGAAGTCTGGAGGGTGAATCAGAAGAAGTAGAAGAAGGAGAAGGAGAAGGTGAAGTCTGGAGGGTGAATCAGAAGAAGCAGAAGAAGGAGAAGAAACAGGTGAAATCTGGAGGGTGAATCAGAAGAAGCAGAAGAAGGAGAAGGAGAAGGTGAAGTCTGGAGGCTGATTCAGAAGAAGCAGAATAAGGAGAAGGAGAAGGTGAAGTCTGGAGGGTGAATCAGAAGAAGCAGAAGAAGGAGAAGGAGAAGGTGAAGTCTGGAGGGTGAATCAGAAGAAGTAGAAGAAGGAGAAGGAGAAGGTGAAGTCTGGAGGGTGAATCAGAAGAAGTAGAAGAAGGAGACGGAGAAGGTGAAGTCTGGAGGGTGAATCAGAAGAAGTAGAAGAAGGAGAAGGAGAAGGTGAAGTCTGGAGGGTGAAGCAGAAGAAGTAGAAGAAGGAGAAGGTGAAGTCAGGAGGGTGAATCAGAAGATGTAGAAGAAGGAGAAGGAGAAGGTGAAGTCAGGAGGGTGAATCAGAAGAAGCAGAAGAAGGAGAAGGAGAAGGTGAAGTCTGGAGGGTGAATCAGAAGAAGTAGAAGAAGGAGAAGGAGAAGGTGAAGTCTGGAGGGTGAATCAGAAGAAGCAGAAGAAGGAGAAGGAGAAGGTGAAGTCTGGAGGGTGAATCAGAAGAAGCAGAAGAAGGAGAAGGAGAAGGTGAAGTCTGGAGGGTGAATCAGAAGAAGCAGAATAAGGAGAAGGAGAAGGTGAAGTCTGGAGGGAGAATCAGAAGAAGCAGAAGAAGGAGAAGGTGAAGTCGGGAGGGTGAATCAGAAGAAGTAGAAGAAGGAGAAGGAGAAGGTGAAGTCTGGAGGGTGAGGCAGAAGAAGTAGAAGAAGGAGAAGGAGAAGGTGAAGTCAGGAGGGTGAATCAGAAGAAGTAGAAGAAGGAGAAGGAGAAAGTGAAGTCAGGAGGGTGAATCAGAAGAAGCAGAATAAGGAGATATAGAAGGTGAAGTCTTGAGGGTGAATCAGAAGAATCAGAAGAAGGAGAAGGAGAAGGTGAAGTCTGGAGGGTGAAGCAGAAGAAGCAGAAGAAAGAGAAGGAGAAGGTGAAGTCTGGAGGGTGAAGCAGAAGAAACAGAAGAAGGAGAAGGTGAAGACTGGAGGGTGAATCAGAAGAAGTAGAAGAAGGAGAAGGAGAAGGTGAAGTCTATAGGGTGAATCAGAAGAAGTAGAAGAAGGAGAAGGAGAAGGTGAAGTCTGGAGGGTGAATCAGAAGAAGCAGAAGAAGGAGAAGGAGAAGGTGAAGTCTGGAGGGTGAATCAGAAGAAGCAGAAGAAGGAGAAGGAGAAGATGAAGTCTGGAGGGTGAATCAGAAGAAGTAGAAGAAGGAGAAGGAGAAGGTGAGGTCTGGAGGGTGAATCAGAAGAAGCAGAAGAAGGAGAAGGAGAAGGTGAAGTCTGGAGGGTGAATCAGAAGAAGCAGAAGAAGGAGAAGGAGAAGGTGAAGTCTGGAGGGTGAATCAGAAGAAGCAGAAGAAGGAGAAGGAGAAGGTGAAGTCAGGAGGGTGAATCAGAAGAAGCAGAAGAAGGAGAAGGAGCAGGTGAAGTCAGGGGGGTGTAGCAGAAGAAGTAGAAGAAGGAGAAGGAGAAGGTGGAATCAGGACGATGAAGCAGAAGAAGCAGAAGAAGGAGAAGGAGAAGGTGAAGCCTGGAGGGCGCAGCAGAAGAAGCAGAAGAAGGAGAAGGAGAAGGTGAAGTCTGGAGTGTGAAGCAGAAGAAGCAGAAGAAGGAGAAGGAGAAGGTGAAGTCTGGAGGGCGCAGCAGAAGAAGCAGAAGAAGGAGAATGAGAAGGTGAAGTCTGGAGGGTGAATCAGAAGAAGCAGAAGAAGGAGAAGGAGAAGGTGAAGTCTGGAGGGTGAATCAGAAGAAGTAGAAGAAGGAGAAGGAGAAGGTGAAGTCTGGAGGGTGAAGCAGAAGAAGTAGAAGAAGGAGAAGGAGAAGGTGAAGTCAGGAGGGTGAATCAGAAGAAGTAGAAGAAGGAGAAGGAGAAGGTGAAGTCAGGAGGGTGAATCAGAAGAAGCAGAAGAAGGAGAAGGAGAAGGTGAAGTCTGGAGGGTGAATCAGAAGAATCAGAAGAAGGAGAAGGAGAAGGTGAAGTCTGGAGGGTGAATCAGAAGAAGCAGAAGAAAGAGAAGGAGAAGGTGAAGTCTGGAGGGTGAAGCAGAAGAAACAGAAGAAGGAGAAGGAGAAGGTGAAGACTGGAGGGTGAATCAGAAGAAGTAGAAGAATGAGAAGGAGAAGGTGAAGTTTGGAGGGTGAATCAGAAGAAGTAGAAGAAGGAGAAGGAGAAGTTGAAGTCTGGAGGGTGAATCAGCAGAAGCAGAAGAAGGAGAAGGAGAAGGTGAAGTCTGGAGGGTGAATCAGAAGAAGCAGAAGAAGGAGAAGGAGAAGATGAAGTCTGGAGGGTGAATCAGAAGAAGTAGACGAAGGAGAAGGAGAAGGTGAAGTCTGGAGGGTGAATCAGAAGAAGCAGAAGAAGGAGAAGGAGAAGGTGAAGTCTGGAGGGTGAATCAGAAGAAGTAGAAGAAGGAGAAGGAGAAGGTGAAGTCTGGAGGGTGAATCAGAAGAAGCAGAAGAAGGAGAAGGAGAAGGTGAAGTCTGGAGGGTGAATCAGAAGAAGCAGAAGAAGGAGAAGGAGAAGGTGAAGTCTGGAGGGTGAATCAGAAGAAGTAGAAGAAGGAGAAGGAGAAGTTGAAGTCTGGAGGGTGAAGCAGAAGAAGTAGAAGATGGTGAAGGAGAAGGTGAAGTCAGGAGGGTGAATCAGAAGAAGTAGAAGAAGGAGAAGGAGAAGGTGAAGTCAGGAGGGTGAATCAGAAGAAGCAGAAGATGGAGAAGGAGAAGGTGAAGTCTGGAGGGTGAATCAGAAGAATCAGAAGAAGGAGAAGGAGAAGGTGAAGTCTGGAGGGTGAATCAGAAGAAGCAGAGGAAGGAGAAGGAGAAGGTGAAGTCTGGAGGGTGAATCAAAAGAAGCAGAATAAGGAGAAGGAGAAGGTGAAGTCTGGAGGGTGAATCAGAAGAAGCAGAATAAGGAGAAGGAGAAGGTGAAGTCTGGAGGGTGAATCAGAAGAAGCAGAAGAAGGAGAAAGAGAAGGTGAAGTCTGGAGGGTGAATCAGAAGAAGTAGAAGAAGGAGAAGGAGAAGGTGAAGTCTGGAGGGTGAAGCAGAAGAAGTAGAAGAAGGAGAAGGAGAAGGTGAAGTCAGGAGGGTGAATCAGAAGAAGTAGAAGAAGCAGAAGGAGAAGGTGAAGTCAGGAGGGTGAATCAGAAGAAGCAGAAGAAGGAGAAGGAGAAGGTGAAGTCTGGAGGGTGAATCAGAAGAATCAGAAGAAGGAGAAGCAGAAGGTGAAGTCTGGAGGGTGAATCAGAAGAAGCAGAAGAAAGAGAAGGAGAAGGTGAAGTCTGGAGGGTGAAGCAGAAGAAACAGAAGAAGGAGAAGGAGAAGGTGAAGACTGGAGGGTGAATCAGAAGAAGTAGAAGAAGGAGAAGGAGAAGGTGAAGTCTGGAGGGTGAATCAGAAGAAGTAGAAGAAGGAGAAGGAGAAGGTGAAGTCTGGAGGGTGAATCAGAAGAAGCAGAAGAAGGAGAAGGAGAAGGTGAAGTCTGGAGGGTGAATCAGAAGAAGCAGAAGAAGGAGAAGGAGAAGATGAAGTCTGGAGGGTGAATCAGAAAAAGTAGAAGAAGGAGAAGGAGAAGATGAAGTCTGGAGGGTGAATCAGAAGAAACAGAAGAAGGAGCAGGAGAAGGTGAAGTCTGGAGGGTGAATCAGAAGAAGTAGAAGAAGGAGAAGGAGAAGGTGTAGTCTGGAGGGTGAATCAGAAGAAGTAGACGAAGGAGAAGGAGAAGGTGAAGTCTGGAGGGTGAATCAGAAGAAGCAGAAGAAGGAGAAGGTGAAGTCTGGAGGGTGAATCAGAAGAAATAGAAGAAGGAGAAGGAGAAGGTGAAGTCTGGAGGGTGAATCAGAAGAAGCAGAAGAAGGAGAAGGAGAAGGTGAAGTCTGGAGGGTGAATCAGAAGAAGCAGAAGAAGGAGAAGGAGAAGGTGAAGTCTGGAGGGTGAATCAGAAGAAGTAGATGAAGGAGAAGGAGAAGGTGAAGTCTGGAGGGTGAATCAGAAGAAGCAGAAGAAGGAGATGGAGAAGGTGAAGTCTGGAGGGTGAATCAGAAGACGTAGAAGAAGGAGAAGGAGAAGGTGAAGTCTGGAGGGTGAATCAGAAGAAGCAGAAGAAGGAGAAGGAGAAGGTGAAGTCTGGAGGGTGAATCAGAAGAAGCAGAAGAAGGAGAAGGAGAAGGTGAAGTCTGGAGGGTGATTCAGAAGAAGCAGAATAAGGAGAAGGAGAAGGTGAAGTCTGGAGGGTGAATCAGAAGAAGCAGAAGAAGGAGAAGGAGAAGGTGAAGTCTGGAGGGTGAATCAGAAGAAGTAGAAGAAGGAGAAGGAGAAGGTGAAGTCTGGAGGGTGAATCAGAAGAAGTAGAAGAAGGAGAAGGAGAAGGTGAAGTCTGGAGGGTGAATCAGAAGAAGTAGAAGAAGGAGAAGGAGAAGGTGAAGTCTGGAGGGTGAAGCAGAAGAAGTAGAAGAAGGAGAAGGAGAAGGTGAAGTCAGGAGGGTGAATCAGAAGATGTAGAAGAAGGACAAGGAGAAGGTGAAGTCAGGAGGGTGAATCAGAAGAAGCAGAAGAAGGAGAAGGAGAAGGTGAAGTCTGGAGGGTGAATCAGAAGAAGTAGAAGAAGGAGAAGGAGAAGGTGAAGTCTGGAGGGTGAATCAGAAGAAGCAGAAGAAGGAGAAGGAGAAGGTGAAGTCTGGAGGGTGAATCAGAAGAAGCAGAATAAGGAGAAGGAGAAGGTTAAGTCTGGAGGGTGAATCAGAAGAAGCAGAAGAAGGAGAAGGAGAAGGTGAAGTCTGGAGGGTGAATCAGAAGAAGTAGAAGAAGGAGAAGGAGAAGGTGAAGTCTGGAGGGTGAAGCAGAAGAAGTAGAAGAAGGAGAAGGAGAAGGTGAAGTCAGGAGGGTGAATCAGAAGAAGTAGAAGAAGGAGAAGGAGAAGGTGAAGTCAGGAGGGTGAATCAGAAGAAGCAGAAGAAGGAGATAGAGAAGGTGAAGTCTGGAGGTTGAATCAGAAGAATCAGAAGAAGGAGAAGGAGAAGGTGAAGTCTGGAGGGTGAAGCAGAAGAAGCAGAAGAAAGAGAAGGAGAAGGTGAAGTCTGGAGGGTGAAGCAGAAGGAACAGAAGAAGGAGAAGGAGAAGGTGAAGACTGGAGGGTGAATCAGAAGAAGTAGAAGAAGGAGAAGGAGAAGGTGAAGTCTGGAGGGTGAATCAGAAGAAGTAGAAGAAGGAGTAGGAGAAGGTGAAGTCTGGAGGGTGAATCAGAAGAAGCAGAAGAAGGAGAAGGAGAAGGTGAAGTCTGGAGGGTGAATCAGAAGAAGCAGAAGAAGGAGAAGGAGAAGATGAAGTCTGGAGGGTGAATCAGAAGAAGTAGAAGAAGGAGAAGGAGAAGGTGAGGTCTGGAGGGTGAATCAGAAGAAGCAGAAGAAGGAGAAGGAGAAGGTGAAGTCTGGAGGGTGAATCAGAAGAAGCAGAAGAAGGAGAAGCAGAAGGTGAAGTCTGGAGGGTGAATCAGAAGAAGCAGAAGAAAGAGAAGGAGAAGGTGAAGTCTGGAGGGTGAAGCAGAAGAAACAGAAGAAGGAGAAGGAGAAGGTGAAGACTGGAGGGTGAATCAGAAGAAGTAGAAGAAGGAGAAGGAGGAGGTGAAGTCTGGAGGGTGAAGCAGAAGAAGTAGAAGAAGGAGAAGGAGAAGGTGAAGTCAGGAGGGTGAATCAGAAGAAGTAGAAGAAGCAGAAGGAGAAGGTGAAGTCAGGAGGGTGAATCAGAAGAAGCAGAAGAAGGAGAAGGAGAAGGTGAAGTCTGGAGGGTGAATCAGAAGAATCAGAAGAAGGAGAAGCAGAAGGTGAAGTCTGGAGGGTGAATCAGAAGAAGCAGAAGAAAGAGAAGGAGAAGGTGAAGTCTGGAGGGTGAAGCAGAAGAAACAGAAGAAGGAGAAGGAGAAGGTGAAGACTGGAGGGTGAATCAGAAGAAGTAGAAGAAGGAGAAGGAGAAGGTGAAGTCTGGAGGGTGAATCAGAAGAAGTAGAAGAAGGAGAAGGAGAAGGTGAAGTCTGGAGGGTGAATCAGAAGAAGCAGAAGAAGGAGAAGGAGAAGGTGAAGTCTGGAGGGTGAATCAGAAGAAGCAGAAGAAGGAGAAGGAGAAGATGAAGTCTGGAGGGTGAATCGGAAGAAGTAGAAGAAGGAGAAGGAGAAGGTGAAGTCTGGAGGGTGAATCAGAAGAAGTAGAAGAAGGAGTAGGAGAAGGTGAAGTCTGGAGGGTGAATCAGAAGAAGTAGAAGAAGGAGAAGGAGAAGGTGAAGTCTGGAGGGTGAAGCAGAAGAAGTAGAAGAAGGAGAAGGAGAAGGTGAAGTCAGGAGGGTGAATCAGAAGATGTAGAAGAAGGACAAGGAGAAGGTGAAGTCAGGAGGGTGAATCAGAAGAAGCAGAAGAAGGAGAAGGAGAAGGTGAAGTCTGGAGGGTGAATCAGAAGAAGTAGAAGAAGGAGAAGGAGAAGGTGAAGTCTGGAGGGTGAATCAGAAGAAGCAGAAGAAGGAGAAGGAGAAGGTGAAGTCTGGAGGGTGAATCAGAAGAAGCAGAAGAAGGAGAAGGAGAAGGTGAAGTCTGGAGGGTGAATCAGAAGAAGCAGAATAAGGAGAAGGAGAAGGTTAAGTCTGGAGGGTGAATCAGAAGAAGCAGAAGAAGGAGAAGGAGAAGGTGAAGTCTGGAGGGTGAATCAGAAGAAGTAGAAGAAGGAGAAGGAGAAGGTGAAGTCTGGAGGGTGAAGCAGAAGAAGTAGAAGAAGGAGAAGGAGAAGGTGAAGTCAGGAGGGTGAATCAGAAGAAGTAGAAGAAGGAGAAGGAGAAGGTGAAGTCAGGAGGGTGAATCAGAAGAAGCAGAAGAAGGAGATAGAGAAGGTGAAGTCTGGAGGTTGAATCAGAAGAATCAGAAGAAGGAGAAGGAGAAGGTGAAGTCTGGAGGGTGAAGCAGAAGAAGCAGAAGAAAGAGAAGGAGAAGGTGAAGTCTGGAGGGTGAAGCAGAAGAAACAGAAGAAGGAGAAGGAGAAGGTGAAGACTGGAGGGTGAATCAGAAGAAGTAGAAGAAGGAGAAGGAGAAGGTGAAGTCTGGAGGGTGAATCAGAAGAAGTAGAAGAAGGAGTAGGAGAAGGTGAAGTCTGGAGGGTGAATCAGAAGAAGCAGAAGAAGGAGAAGGAGAAGGTGAAGTCTGGAGGGTGAATCAGAAGAATCAGAAGAAGGAGAAGGAGAAGATGAAGTCTGGAGGGTGAATCAGAAGAAGTAGAAGAAGGAGAAGGAGAAGGTGAGGGTGGAGGGTGAATCAGAAGAAGCAGAAGAAGGAAAAGGAGAAGGTGAAGTCAGGAGGGTGAATCAGAAGAAGCAGAAGAAGGAGAAGGAGAAGGTGAAGTTAGGAGGGTGAATCAGAAGAAGCAGAAGAAGGAGAAGGAGCAGGTGAAGTCAGGGGGGTGTAGCAGAAGAAGTAGAAGAAGGAGAAGGAGAAGGTGAAGTCAGGACGGTGAAGCAGAAGAAGCAGAAGAAGGAGAAGGAGAAGGTGAAGCCTGGAGGGCGCAGCAGAGGAAGCAGAAGAAGGAGAAGGAGAAGGTGAAGTCTGGAGTGTGAAGCAGAAGAAGCAGAAGAAGGAGAAGGAGAAGGTGAAGTCTGGAGGGCGCAGCAGAAGAAGCAGAAGAAGGAGAATGAGAAGGTGAAGTCTGGAGGGTGAATCAGAAGAAGCAGAAGAAGGAGAAGGAGAAGGTGAAGTCTGGAGGGTGAATCAGAAGAAGTAGAAGAAGGAGAAGGAGAAGGTGAAGTCAGGAGGGTGAATCAGAAGATGTAGAAGAAGGAGAAGGAGAAGGTGAAGTCAGGAGGGTGAATCAGAAGAAGCAGAAGAAGGAGAAGGAGAAGATGAAGTCTGGAGGGTGAATCAGAAGAAGTAGAAGAAGGAGAAGGAGAAGGTGAAGTCTGGAGGGTGAATCAGAAGAAGCAGAAGAAGGAGAAGGAGAAGGTGAAGTCTGGAGTGTGAATCAGAAGAAGCAGAAGAAGGAGAAGGAGAAGGTGAAGTCTGGAGGGTGAATCAGAAGAAGCAGAATAAGGAGAAGGAGAAGGTTAAGTCTGGAGGGTGAATCAGAAGAAGCAGAAGAAGGAGAAGGAGATGGTGAAGTCTGGAGGGTGAATCAGAAGAAGTAGAAGAAGAAGAAGGAGAAGGTGAAGTCTGGAGGGTGAAGCAGAAGAAGTAGAAGAAGGAGAAGGAGAAGGTGAAGTCTGGAGGGTGAATCAGAAGAAGTAGAAGAAGGAGAAGGAGAAGGTGAAGTCAGGAGGGTGAATCAGAAGAAGCAGAAGAAGGAGATAGAGAAGGTGAAGTCTGGAGGGTGAATCAGAAGAATCAGAAGAAGGAGAAGGAGAAGGTGAAGTCTGGAGGGTGAAGCAGAAGAAGCAGAAGAAAGAGAAGGAGAAGGTGAAGTCTGGAGGGTGAATCAGAAGAAACAGAAGAAGGAGAAGGAGAAGTTGAAGACTGGAGGGTGAATCAGAAGAAGTAGAAGAAGGAGAAGGAGAAGGTGAAGTCTGGAGGGTGAATCAGAAGAAGTAGAAGAAGGAGAAGGAGAAGGTGAAGTCTGGAGGGTGAATCAGAAGAAGCAGAAGAAGGAGAAGGAGAAGGTGAAGTCTGGAGGGTGAATCAGAAGAAGCAGAAGAAGGAGAAGGAGAAGATGAAGTCTGGAGGGTGAATCAGAAGAAGTAGAAGAAGGAGAAGGAGAAGGTGAGGTCTGGAGGGTGAATCAGAAGAAGCAGAAGAAGGAGAAGGAGAAGGTGAAGTCTGGAGGGTGAATCAGAAGAAGCAGAAGAAGGAGAAGGAGAAGGTGAAGTCTGGAGGGCGCAGCAGAAGAAGCAGAAGAAGGAGAATGAGAAGGTGAAGTCTGGAGGGTGAATCAGAAGAAGCAGAAGAAGGAGAAGGAGAAGGTGAAGTCTGGAGGTTGAATCAGAAGAAGTAGAAGAAGGAGAAGGAGAAGGTGAAGTCTGGAGGGTGAAGCAGAAGAAGTAGAAGAAGGAGAAGGAGAAGGTGAAGTCAGGAGGGTGAATCAGAAGAAGTAGAAGAAGGAGAAGGAGAAGGTGAAGTCAGGAGGGTGAATCAGAAGAAGCAGAAGAAGGAGAAGGAGAAGGTGAAGTCTGGAGGGTGAATCAGAAGAATCAGAAGAAGGAGAAGGAGAAGGTGAAGTCTGGAGGGTGAATCAGAAGAAGCAGAAGAAAGAGAAGGAGAAGGTGAAGTCTGGAGGGTGAAGCAGAAGAAACAGAAGAAGGAGAAGGAGAAGGTGAAGACTGGAGGGTGAATCAGAAGAAGTAGAAGAAGGAGAAGGAGAAGGTGAAGTCTGGAGGGTGAATCAGAAGAAGTAGAAGAAGGAGAAGGAGAAGTTGAAGTCTGGAGGGTGAATCAGAAGAAGCAGAAGAAGGAGAAGGAGAAGGTGAAGTCTGGAGGGTGAATCAGAAGAAGCAGAAGAAGGAGAAGGAGAAGATGAAGTCTGGAGGGTGAATCAGAAGAAGTAGAAGAAGGAGAAGGAGAAGGTGAAGTCTGGAGGGTGAATCAGAAGAAGTAGAAGAAGGAGAAGGAGAACATGAAGTCTGGAGGGTGAATCAGAAGAAACAGAAGAAGGAGAAGGAGAAGGTGAAGTCTGGAGGTTGAATCAGAAGAAGTAGAAGAAGGAGAAGGAGAAGGTGTAGTCTGGAGGGTGAATCAGAAGAAGTAGACGAAGGAGAAGGAGATGGTGAAGTCTGGAGGGTGAATCAGAAGAAGGAGAAGAAGGAGAAGGAGAAGGTGAAGTCTGGAGGGTGAATCAGATGAAGTAGAAGAAGGAGAAGGAGAAGGTGAAGTCTGGAGGGTGAATCGGAAGAAGCAGAAGAAGGAGAAGGAGAAGGTGAAGTCTGGAGGGTGAATCAGAAGAAGCAGAAGAAGGAGAAGGAGAAGGTGAAGTCTGGAGGGTGAATCAGAAGAAGTAGAAGAAGGAGAAGGAGAAGTTGAAGTCTGGAGGGTGAAGCAGAGGAAGTAGAAGATGGAGAAGGAGAAGGTGAAGTCAGGAGGGTGAATCAGAAGATGTAGAAGAAGGAGAAGGAGAAGGTGAAGTCAGGAGGGTGAATCAGAAGAAGCAGAAGAAGGAGAAGGAGAAGGTGAAGTCTGGAGGGTGTATCAGAAGAAGTAGAAGAAGGAGAAGGAGAAGGTGAAGTCTGGAGGGTGAATCAGAAGAAGCAGAAGAAGGAGAAGGAGAAGGTGAAGTCTGGAGGGTGAATCAGAAGAAGCAGAAGAAGGAGAAGGAGAAGGTGAAGTCTGGAGGGTGAATCAGAAGAAGCAGAATAAGGAGAAGGAGAAGGTTAAGTCTGGAGGGTGAATCAGAAGAAGCAGAAGAAGGAGAAGGAGAAGGTGAAGTCTGGAGGGTGAATCAGAAGAAGTAGAAGAAGGAGAAGGAGAAGGTGAAGTCTGGAGGGTGAAGCAGAAGAAGTAGAAGAAGGAGAAGGAGAAGGTGAAGTCAGGAGGGTGAATCAGAAGAAGTAGAAGAAGGAGAAGGAGAAGGTGAAGTCAGGAGGGTGAATCAGAAGAAGCAGAAGAAGGAGATAGAGAAGGTGAAGTCTGGAGGGTGAATCAGAAGAATCAGAAGAAGGAGAAGGAGAAGGTGAAGTCTGGAGGGTGAAGCAGAAGAAGCAGAAGAAAGAGAAGGAGAAGGTGAAGTCTGGAGGGTGAAGCAGAAGAAACAGAAGAAGGAGAAGGAGAAGGTGAAGACTGGAGGGTGAATCAGAAGAAGTAGAAGAAGGAGAAGGAGAAGGTGAAGTCTGGAGGGTGAATCAGAAGAAGTAGAAGAAGGGGAAGGAGAAGGTGAAGTCTGGAGGGTGAATCAGAAGAAGCAGAAGAAGGAGAAGGAGAAGGTGAAGTCTGGAGGGTGAATCAGAAGAAGCAGAAGAAGGAGAAGGAGAAGATGAAGTCTGGAGGGTGAATCAGAAGAAGTAGAAGAAGGAGAAGGAGAAGGTGAGGTCTGGAGGGTGAATCAGAAGAAGCAGAAGAAGGAGAAGGAGAAGGTGAAGTCTGGAGGGTGAATCAGAAGAAGCAGAAGAAGGAGAAGGAGAAGGTGAAGTCTGGAAGGTGAATCAGAAGAAGCAGAAGAAGGAGAAGGAGAAGGTGAAGTCAGGAGGGTGAATCAGAAGAAGCAGAATAAGGAGAAGGAGAAGGTGAAGTTAGGAGGGTGAATCAGAAGAAGCAGAAGAAGGAGAAGGAGCAGGTGAAGTCAGGGGGGTGTAGCAGAAGAAGTAGAAGAAGGAGAAGGAGAAGGTGAAGTCAGGACGGTGAAGTAGAAGAAGCAGAAGAAGGAGAAGGAGAAGGTGAAGCCTGGAGGGCGCAGCAGAAGAAGCAGAAGAAGGAGTAGGAGAAGGTGAAGTCTGGAGGGTGAATCAGAAGAAGCAGAAGAAGGAGAAGGAGAAGGTGAAGTCTGGAGGTTGAATCAGAAGAAGTAGAAGAAGGAGAAGGAGAAGGTGAAGTCTGGAGGGTGAAGCAGAAGAAGTAGAAGAAGGAGAAGGAGAAGGTGAAGTCAGGAGGGTGAATCAGAAGAAGTAGAAGAAGGAGAAGGAGAAGGTGAAGTCAGGAGGGTGAATCAGAAGAAGCAGAAGAAGGAGAAGGAGAAGGTGAAGTCTGGAGGGTGAATCAGAAGAATCAGAAGAAGGAGAAGGAGAAGGTGAAGTCTGGAGGGTGAATCAGAAGAAGCAGAAGAAAGAGAAGGAGAAGGTGAAGTCTGGAGGGTGAAGCAGAAGAAACAGAAGAAGGAGAAGGAGAAGGTGAAGACTGGAGGGTGAATCAGAAGAAGTAGAAGAAGGAGAAGGAGAAGGTGAAGTCTGGAGGGTGAATCAGAAGAAGTAGAAGAAGGAGAAGGAGAAGTTGAAGTCTGGAGGGTGAATCAGAAGAAGCAGAAGAAGGAGAAGGAGAAGGTGAAGTCTGGAGGGTGAATCAGAAGAAGCAGAAGAAGGAGAAGGAGAAGATGAAGTCTGGAGGGTGAATCAGAAGAAGTAGAAGAAGGAGAAGGAGAAGGTGTAGTCTGGAGGGTCAATCAGAAGAAGTAGTTGAAGGAGAAGGAGAAGATGAAGTCTGGAGGGTGAATAAGAAGAAACAGAAGAAGGAGAAGTAGAAGGTGAAGTCTGGAGGGTGAATCAGAAGAAGTAGAAGAAGGAGAAGGAGAAGGTGTAGTCTGGAGGGTGAATCAGAAGAAGTAGACGAAGGAGAAGGAGAAGGTGAAGTCTGGAGGGTGAATCAGAAGAAGCAGAAGAAGGTGAAGGAGAAGGTGAAGTCTGGAGGATGAATCAGATGAAGTAGAAGAAGGAGAAGGAGAAGGTGAAGTCTGGAGGGTGAATCAGAAGAAGCAGAAGAAGGAGAAGGAGAAGGTGAAGTCTGGAGGGTGAATCAGAAGAAGCAGAAGAAGGAGAAGGAGAAGGTGAAGTCTGGAGGGTGAATCAGAAGAAGTAGAAGAAGGAGAAGGAGAAGTTGAAGTCTGGAGGGTGAAGCAGAGGAAGTAGAAGATGGAGAAGGAGAAGGTGAAGTCAGGAGGGTGAATCAGAAGAAGTAGAAGAAGGAGAAGGAGAAGGTGAAGTCAGGAGGGTGAATCAGAAGAAGCAGAAGATGGAGAAGGAGAAGGTGAAGTCTGGAGGGTGAATCAGAAGAATCAGAAGAAGGAGAAGGAGAAGGTGAAGTCTGGAGGGTGAATTAGAAGAAGCAGAGGAAGGAGAAGGAGAAGGTGAAGTCTGGAGGGTGAATCAGAAGAAGCAGAATAAGGAGAAGGAGAAGGTGAAGTCTGGAGGGTGAATCAGAAGAAGCAGAATAAGGAGAAGGAGAAGGTGAAGTCTGGAGGGTGAATCAGAAGAAGCAGAAGAAGGAGAAGGAGAAGGTGAAGTCTGGAGGGTGAATCAGAAGAAGCAGAAGAAGGAGAAGGAGAAGGTGAAGTCTGGAGGGTGAAGCAGAAGAAGGAGAAGAAGGAGAAGGAGAAGATGAAGTCAGGAGGGTGAATCAGAAGAAGTAGAAGAAGGAGAAGGAGAAGGTGAAGTCAGGAGGGTGAATCAGAAGAAGCAGAAGAAGGAGAAGGAGAAGGTGAAGTCTGGAGGGTGAATCAGAAGAATCAGAAGAAGGAGAAGGAGAAGGTGAAGTCTGGAGGGTGAAGCAGAGGAAGTAGAAGATGGAGAAGGAGAAGGTGAAGTCAGGAGGGTGAATCAGAAGAAGTAGAAGAAGGAGAAGGAGAAGGTGAAGTCAGGAGGGTGAATCAGAAGAAGCAGAAGATGGAGAAGGAGAAGGTGAAGTCTGGAGGGTGAATCAGAAGAATCAGAAGAAGGAGAAGGAGAAGGTGAAGTCTGGAGGGTGAATCAGAAGAAGCAGAGGAAGGAGAAGGAGAAGGTGAAGTCTGGAGGGTGAATCAGAAGAAGCAGAATAAGGAGAAGGAGAAGGTGAAGTCTGGAGGGTGAATCAGAAGAAGCAGAATAAGGAGAAGGAGAAGGTGAAGTCTGGAGGGTGAATCAGAAGAAGCAGAAGAAGGAGAAGGAGAAGGTGAAGTCAGGAGGGTGAATCAGAAGAAGCAGAAGAAGGAGAAGGAGAAGGTGAAGTCTGGAGGGTGAATCAGAAGAATCAGAAGAAGGAGAAGGAGAAGGTGAAGTCTGGAGGGTGAATCAGAAGAAGCAGAAGAAAGAGAAGGAGAAGGTGAAGTCTGGAGGGTGAAGCAGAAGAAACAGAAGAAGGAGAAGGAGAAGGTGAAGACTGGAGGGTGAATCAGAAGAAGTAGAAGAAGGAGAAGGAGAAGGTGAAGTCTGGAGGGTGAATCAGAAGAAGTAGAAGAAGGAGAAGGAGAAGTTGAAGTCTGGAGGGTGAATCAGAAGAAGTAGAAGAAGGAGAAGGAGAAGTTGAAGTCTGGAGGGTGAATCAGAAGAAGTAGAAGAAGGAGAAGGAGAAGGTGAAGTCTGGAGGGTGAATCAGAAGAAGCAGAAGAAGGAGAAGGAGAAGATGAAGTCTGGAGGGTGAATCAGAAGAAGTAGAAGAAGGAGAAGGAGAAGGTGAAGTCTGGAGGGTGAATCAGAAGAAGTAGAAGAAGGAGAAGGAGAACATGAAGTCTGGAGGGTGAATCAGAAGAAACAGAAGAAGGAGAAGGAGAAGGTGAAGTCTGGAGGTTGAATCAGAAGAAGTAGAAGAAGGAGAAGGAGAAGGTGTAGTCTGGAGGGTGAATCAGAAGAAGTAGACGAAGGAGAAGGAGAAGGTGAAGTCTGGAGGGTGAATCAGAAGAAGGAGAAGAAGGAGAAGGAGAAGGTGAAGTCTGGAGGGTGAATCAGATGAAGTAGAAGAAGGAGAAGGAGAAGGTGAAGTCTGGAGGGTGAATCGGAAGAAGCAGAAGAAGGAGAAGGAGAAGGTGAAGTCTGGAGGGTGAATCAGAAGAAGCAGAAGAAGGAGAAGGAGAAGGTGAAGTCTGGAGGGTGAATCAGAAGAAGTAGAAGAAGGAGAAGGAGAAGTTGAAGTCTGGAGGGTGAAGCAGAGGAAGTAGAAGATGGAGAAGGAGAAGGTGAAGTCAGGAGGGTGAATCAGAAGATGTAGAAGAAGGAGAAGGAGAAGGTGAAGTCAGGAGGGTGAATCAGAAGAAGCAGAAGAAGGAGAAGGAGAAGGTGAAGTCTGGAGGGTGAATCAGAAGAAGTAGAAGAAGGAGAAGGAGAAGGTGAAGTCTGGAGGGTGAATCAGAAGAAGCAGAAGAAGGAGAAGGAGATGGTGAAGTCTGGAGGGTGAATCAGAAGAAGCAGAAGAAGGAGAAGGAGAAGGTGAAGTCTGGAGGGTGAATCAGAAGAAGCAGAATAAGGAGAAGGAGAAGGTTAAGTCTGGAGGGTGAATCAGAAGAAGCAGAAGAAGGAGAAGGAGAAGGTGAAGTCTGGAGGGTGAATCAGAAGAAGTAGAAGAAGGAGAAGGAGAAGGTGAAGTCTGGAGGGTGAAGCAGAAGAAGTAGAAGAAGGAGAAGGAGAAGGTGAAGTCAGGAGGGTGAATCAGAAGAAGTAGAAGAAGGAGAAGGAGAAGGTGAAGTCAGGAGGGTGAATCAGAAGAAGCAGAAGAAGGAGATAGAGAAGGTGAAGTCTGGAGGGTGAATCAGAAGAATCAGAAGAAGGAGAAGGAGAAGGTGAAGTCTGGAGGGTGAAGCAGAAGAAGCAGAAGAAAGAGAAGGAGAAGGTGAAGTCTGGAGGGTGAAGCAGAAGAAACAGAAGAAGGAGAAGGAGAAGGTGAAGACTGGAGGGTGAATCAGAAGAAGTAGAAGAAGGAGAAGGAGAAGGTGAAGTCTGGAGGGTGAATCAGAAGAAGTAGAAGAAGGGGAAGGAGAAGGTGAAGTCTGGAGGGTGAATCAGAAGAAGCAGAAGAAGGAGAAGGAGAAGGTGAAGTCTGGAGGGTGAATCAGAAGAAGCAGAAGAAGGAGAAGGAGAAGATGAAGTCTGGAGGGTGAATCAGAAGAAGTAGAAGAAGGAGAAGGAGAAGGTGAGGTCTGGAGGGTGAATCAGAAGAAGCAGAAGAAGGAGAAGGAGAAGGTGAAGTCTGGAGGGTGAATCAGAAGATGCAGAAGAAGGAGAAGGAGAAGGTGAAGTCTGGAAGGTGAATCAGAAGAAGCAGAAGAAGGAGAAGGAGAAGGTGAAGTCAGGAGGGTGAATCAGAAGAAGCAGAATAAGGAGAAGGAGAAGGTGAAGTTAGGAGGGTGAATCAGAAGAAGCAGAAGAAGGAGAAGGAGCAGTTGAAGTCAGGGGGGTGTAGCAGAAGAAGTAGAAGAAGGAGAAGGAGAAGGTGAAGTCAGGACGGTGAAGTAGAAGAAGCAGAAGAAGGAGAAGGAGAAGGTGAAGCCTGGAGGGCGCAGCAGAAGAAGCAGAAGAAGGAGTAGGAGAAGGTGAAGTCTGGAGGGTGAATCAGAAGAAGCAGAAGAAGGAGAAGGAGAAGGTGAAGTCTGGAGGTTGAATCAGAAGAAGTAGAAGAAGGAGAAGGAGAAGGTGAAGTCTGGAGGGTGAAGCAGAAGAAGTAGAAGAAGGAGAAGGAGAAGGTGAAGTCAGGAGGGTGAATCAGAAGAAGTAGAAGAAGGAGAAGGAGAAGGTGAAGTCAGGAGGGTGAATCAGAAGAAGCAGAAGAAGGAGAAGGAGAAGGTGAAGTCTGGAGGGTGAATCAGAAGAATCAGAAGAAGGAGAAGGAGAAGGTGAAGTCTGGAGGGTGAATCAGAAGAAGCAGAAGAAAGAGAAGGAGAAGGTGAAGTCTGGAGGGTGAAGCAGAAGAAACAGAAGAAGGAGAAGGAGAAGGTGAAGACTGGAGGGTGAATCAGAAGAAGTAGAAGAAGGAGAAGGAGAAGGTGAAGTCTGGAGGGTGAATCAGAAGAAGTAGAAGAAGGAGAAGGAGAAGTTGAAGTCTGGAGGGTGAATCAGAAGAAGCAGAAGAAGGAGAAGGAGAAGGTGAAGTCTGGAGGGTGAATCAGAAGAAGCAGAAGAAGGAGAAGGAGAAGATGAAGTCTGGAGGGTGAATCAGAAGAAGTAGAAGAAGGAGAAGGAGAAGGTGAAGTCTGGAGGGTGAATCAGAAGAAGTAGTTGAAGGAGAAGGAGAAGATGAAGTCTGGAGGGTGAATCAGAAGAAACAGAAGAAGGAGAAGTAGAAGGTGAAGTCTGGAGGGTGAATCAGAAGAAGTAGAAGAAGGAGAAGGAGAAGGTGTAGTCTGGAGGGTGAATCAGAAGAAGTAGACGAAGGAGAAGGAGAAGGTGAAGTCTGGAGGGTGAATCAGAAGAAGCAGAAGAAGGTGAAGGAGAAGGTGAAGTCTGGAGGATGAATCAGATGAAGTAGAAGAAGGAGAAGGAGAAGGTGAAGTCTGGAGGGTGAATCAGAAGAAGCAGAAGAAGGAGAAGGAGAAGGTGAAGTCTGGAGGGTGAATCAGAAGAAGCAGAAGAAGGAGAAGGAGAAGGTGAAGTCTGGAGGGTGAATCAGAAGAAGTAGAAGAAGGAGAAGGAGAAGTTGAAGTCTGGAGGGTGAAGCAGAGGAAGTAGAAGATGGAGAAGGAGAAGGTGAAGTCAGGAGGGTGAATCAGAAGAAGTAGAAGAAGGAGAAGGAGAAGGTGAAGTCAGGAGGGTGAATCAGAAGAAGCAGAAGATGGAGAAGGAGAAGGTGAAGTCTGGAGGGTGAATCAGAAGAATCAGAAGAAGGAGAAGGAGAAGGTGAAGTCTGGAGGGTGAATTAGAAGAAGCAGAGGAAGGAGAAGGAGAAGGTGAAGTCTGGAGGGTGAATCAGAAGAAGCAGAATAAGGAGAAGGAGAAGGTGAAGTCTGGAGGGTGAATCAGAAGAAGCAGAATAAGGAGAAGGAGAAGGTGAAGTCTGGAGGGTGAATCAGAAGAAGCAGAAGAAGGAGAAGGAGAAGGTGAAGTCTGGAGGGTGAATCAGAAGAAGCAGAAGAAGGAGAAGGAGAAGGTGAAGTCTGGAGGGTGAAGCAGAAGAAGGAGAAGAAGGAGAAGGAGAAGGTGAAGTCAGGAGGGTGAATCAGAAGAAGTAGAAGACGGAGAAGGAGAAGGTGAAGTCAGGAGGGTGAATCAGAAGAAGCAGAAGAAGGAGAAGGAGAAGGTGAAGTCTGGAGGGTGAATCAGAAGAATCAGAAGAAGGAGAAGGAGAAGGTGAAGTCTGGAGGGTGAAGCAGAGGAAGTAGAAGATGGAGAAGGAGAAGGTGAAGTCAGGAGGGTGAATCAGAAGAAGTAGAAGAAGGAGAAGGAGAAGGTGAAGTCAGGAGGGTGAATCAGAAGAAGCAGAAGATGGAGAAGGAGAAGGTGAAGTCTGGAGGGTGAATCAGAAGAATCAGAAGAAGGAGAAGGAGAAGGTGAAGTCTGGAGGGTGAATCATAAGAAGCAGAGGAAGGAGAAGGAGAAGGTGAAGTCTGGAGGGTGAATCAGAAGAAGCAGAATAAGGAGAAGGAGAAGGTGAAGTCTGGAGGGTGAATCAGAAGAAGCAGAATAAGGAGAAGGAGAAGGTGAAGTCTGGAGGGTGAATCAGAAGAAGCAGAAGAAGGAGAAGGAGAAGGTGAAGTCTGGAGGGTGAATCAGAAGAAGCAGAAGAAGGAGAAGGAGAAGGTGAAGTCTGGAGGGTGAATCAGAAGAAGCAGAAGAAGGAGAAGGAGAAGGTGAAGTCTGGAGGGTGAATCAGAAGAAGCAGAAGAAGGAGAAGGAGAAGATGAAGTCTGGAGGGTGAATCGGAAGAAGTAGAAGAAGGAGAAGGAGAAGGTGAAGTCTGGTGGGTGAATCAGAAGAAGTAGAAGAAGGAGAAGGAGAAGTTGAAGTCTGGAGGGTGAATCAGAAGAAGCAGAAGAAGGAGAAGGAGAAGGTGAAGTCTGGAGGGTGAATCAGAAGAAGCAGAAGAAGGAGAAGGAGAAGATGAAGTCTGGAGGGTGAATCAGAAGAAGTAGAAGAAGGAGAAGGAGAAGATGAAGTCTGGAGGGTGAATCAGAAGAAGTAGAAGAAGGAGAAGGAGAAGATGAAGTCTGGAGGGTGAATCAGAAGAAACAGAAGAAGGAGAAGGAGAAGGTGAAGTCTGGAGGGTGAATCAGAAGAAGAAGAAGAAGGAGAAGGAGAAGGTGTAGTCTGGAGGGTGAATCAGAAGAAGTAGACGAAGGAGAAGGAGAAGGTGAAGTCTGGAGGGTGAATCAGAAGAAGCAGAAGAAGGAGAAGGAGAAGGTGAAGTCTGGAGGGTGAATCAGAAGAAGTAGAAGAAGGAGAAGGAGAAGGTGAAGTCTGGAGGGTGCATCAGAAGAAGCAGAAGAAGGAGAAGGAGAAGGTGAAGTCTGGAGGGTGAATCAGAAGAAGCAGAAGAAGGAGAAGGTGAAGTCTGGAGGGTGAATCAGAAGAAGTAGAAGAAGGAGAAGGAGAAGTTGAAGTCTGGAGGGTGAAGCAGAAGAAGTAGAAGAAGTAGAAGGAAAAGGTGAAGTCAGGAGGGTGAATCAGAAGAAGTAGAAGAAGGAGAAGGAGAAGGTGAAGTCAGGAGGGTGAATCAGAAGAAGCAGAAGAAGGAGATAGAGAAGGTGAAGTCTGGAGGGTGAATCAGAAGAATCAGAAGAAGGAGAAGGAGAAGGTGAAGTCTGGAGGGTGAAGCAGAAGAAGCAGAAGAAAGAGAAGGAGAAGGTGAAGTCTGGAGGGTGAAGCAGAAGAAACAGAAGAAGGAGAAGGAGAAGGTGAAGACTGGAGGGTGAATCAGAAGAAGTAGAAGAAGGAGAAGGAGAAGGTGAAGTCTGGAGGGTGAATCAGAAGAAGTAGAAGAAGGAGAAGGAGAAGGTGAAGTCTGGAGGGTGAATCAGAAGAAGCAGAAGAAGGAGAAGGAGAAGGTGAAGACTGGAGGGTGAATCAGAAGAAGCAGAAGAAGGAGAAGGAGAAGATGAAGTCTGGAGGGTGAATCAGAAGAAGTAGAAGAAGGAGAAGGAGAAGGTGAGGTCTGGAGGGTGAATCAGAAGAAGCAGAAGAAGAAGAAGGAGAAGGTGAAGTCTGGAGGGTGAATCAGAAGAAGCAGAAGAAGGAGAAGGAGAAGGTGAAGTCTGGAGGGTGATGCAGAAGAAACAGAAGAAGGAGAAGGAGAAGGTGAAGTCAGGAGGGTGAATCAGAAGAAGCAGAAGAAGGAGAAGGAGAAGGTGAAGTTAGGAGGGTGAATCAGAAGAAGCAGAAGAAGGAGAAGGAGCAGGTGAAGTCAGGGGGGTGTAGCAGAAGAAGTAGAAGAAGGAGAAGGAGAAGGTGAAGTCAGGACGGTGAAGCAGAAGAAGCAGAAGAAGGAGAAGGAGAAGGTGAAGTCTGGAGGGCGCAGCAGAAGAAGCAGAAGAAGGAGAATGAGAAGGTGAAGTCTGGAGGGTGAATCAGAAGAAGCAGAAGAAGGAGAAGGAGAAGGTGAAGTCTGGAGGGTGAATCAGAAGAAGCAGAAGAAAGAGAAGGAGAAGGTGAAGTCTGGAGGGTGAAGCAGAAGAAACAGAAGAAGGAGAAGGAGAAGGTGAAGACTGGAGGGTGAATCAGAAGAAGTAGAAGAAGGAGAAGGAGAAGGTGAAGTCTGGAGGGTGAATCAGAAGAAGTAGAAGAAGGAGAAGGAGAAGTTGAAGTCTGGAGGGTGAATCAGAAGAAGCAGAAGAAGGAGAAGGAGAAGATGAAGTCTGGAGGGTGAATCAGAAGAAGTAGAAGAAGGAGAAGGTGAAGTCTGGAGGGTGAATCAGAAGAAGTAGAAGAAGGAGAAGGAGAAGATGAAGTCTGGAGGGTGAATCAGAAGAAACAGAAGAAGGAGAAGGAGAAGGTGAAGTCTGGAGGGTGAATCAGAAGAAGTAGAAGAAGGAGAAGGTGTAGTCTGGAGGGTGAATCAGAAGAAGTAGACGAAGGAGAAGGAGAAGGTGAAGTCTGGAGGGTGAATCAGAAGAAGCAGAAGAAGGAGAAGGAGAAGGTGAAGTCTGGAGGGTGAATCAGAAGAAGCAGAAGAAGGAGAAGGAGAAGATGAAGTCTGGAGGGTGAATCAGAAGAAGTAGAAGAAGGAGAAGGAGAAGGTGAGGTCTGGAGGGTGAATCAGAAGAAGCAGAAGAAGGAGAAGGAGAAGGTGAAGTCTGGAGGGTGAATCAGAAGAAGCAGAAGAAGGAGAAGGAGAAGGTGAAGTCTGGAAGGTGAATCAGAAGAAGCAGAAGAAGGAGAAGGAGAAGGTGAAGTCAGGAGGGTGAATCAGAAGAAGCAGAATAAGGAGAAGGAGAAGGTGAAGTTAGGAGGGTGAATCAGAAGAAGCAGAAGAAGGAGAAGGAGCAGTTGAAGTCAGGGGGGTGTAGCAGAAGAAGTAGAAGAAGGAGAAGGAGAAGGTGAAGTCAGGACGGTGAAGTAGAAGAAGCAGAAGAAGGAGAAGGAGAAGGTGAAGCCTGGAGGGCGCAGCAGAAGAAGCAGAAGAAGGAATAGGAGAAGGTGAAGTCTGGAGGGTGAATCAGAAGAAGCAGAAGAAGGAGAAGGAGAAGGTGAAGTCTGGAGGTTGAATCAGAAGAAGTAGAAGAAGGAGAAGGAGAAGGTGAAGTCTGGAGGGTGAAGCAGAAGAAGTAGAAGAAGGAGAAGGAGAAGGTGAAGTCAGGAGGGTGAATCAGAAGAAGTAGAAGAAGGAGAAGGAGAAGGTGAAGTCAGGAGGGTGAATCAGAAGAAGCAGAAGAAGGAGAAGGAGAAGGTGAAGTCTGGAGGGTGAATCAGAAGAATCAGAAGAAGGAGAAGGAGAAGGTGAAGTCTGGAGGGTGAATCAGAAGAAGCAGAAGAAAGAGAAGGAGAAGGTGAAGTCTGGAGGGTGAAGCAGAAGAAACAGAAGAAGGAGAAGGAGAAGGTGAAGACTGGAGGGTGAATCAGAAGAAGTAGAAGAAGGAGAAGGAGAAGGTGAAGTCTGGAGGGTGAATCAGAAGAAGTAGAAGAAGGAGAAGGAGAAGTTGAAGTCTGGAGGGTGAATCAGAAGAAGCAGAAGAAGGAGAAGGAGAAGGTGAAGTCTGGAGGGTGAATCAGAAGAAGCAGAAGAAGGAGAAGGAGAAGATGAAGTCTGGAGGGTGAATCAGAAGAAGTAGAAGAAGGAGAAGGAGAAGGTGAAGTCTGGAGGGTGAATCAGAAGAAGTAGTTGAAGGAGAAGGAGAAGATGAAGTCTGGAGGGTGAATCAGAAGAAACAGAAGAAGGAGAAGTAGAAGGTGAAGTCTGGAGGGTGAATCAGAAGAAGTAGAAGAAGGAGAAGGAGAAGGTGTAGTCTGGAGGGTGAATCAGAAGAAGTAGACGAAGGAGAAGGAGAAGGTGAAGTCTGGAGGGTGAATCAGAAGAAGCAGAAGAAGGTGAAGGAGAAGGTGAAGTCTGGAGGATGAATCAGATGAAGTAGAAGAAGGAGAAGGAGAAGGTGAAGTCTGGAGGGTGAATCAGAAGAAGCAGAAGAAGGAGAAGGAGAAGGTGAAGTCTGGAGGGTGAATCAGAAGAAGCAGAAGAAGGAGAAGGAGAAGGTGAAGTCTGGAGGGTGAATCAGAAGAAGTAGAAGAAGGAGAAGGAGAAGTTGAAGTCTGGAGGGTGAAGCAGAGGAAGTAGAAGATGGAGAAGGAGAAGGTGAAGTCAGGAGGGTGAATCAGAAGAAGTAGAAGAAGGAGAAGGAGAAGGTGAAGTCAGGAGGGTGAATCAGAAGAAGCAGAAGATGGAGAAGGAGAAGGTGAAGTCTGGAGGGTGAATCAGAAGAATCAGAAGAAGGAGAAGGAGAAGGTGAAGTCTGGAGGGTGAATTAGAAGAAGCAGAGGAAGGAGAAGGAGAAGGTGAAGTCTGGAGGGTGAATCAGAAGAAGCAGAATAAGGAGAAGGAGAAGGTGAAGTCTGGAGGGTGAATCAGAAGAAGCAGAATAAGGAGAAGGAGAAGGTGAAGTCTGGAGGGTGAATCAGAAGAAGCAGAAGAAGGAGAAGGAGAAGGTGAAGTCTGGAGGGTGAATCAGAAGAAGCAGAAGAAGGAGAAGGAGAAGGTGAAGTCTGGAGGGTGAAGCAGAAGAAGGAGAAGAAGGAGAAGGAGAAGGTGAAGTCAGGAGGGTGAATCAGAAGAAGTAGAAGACGGAGAAGGAGAAGGTGAAGTCAGGAGGGTGAATCAGAAGAAGCAGAAGAAGGAGAAGGAGAAGGTGAAGTCTGGAGGGTGAATCAGAAGAATCAGAAGAAGGAGAAGGAGAAGGTGAAGTCTGGAGGGTGAAGCAGAGGAAGTAGAAGATGGAGAAGGAGAAGGTGAAGTCAGGAGGGTGAATCAGAAGAAGTAGAAGAAGGAGAAGGAGAAGGTGAAGTCAGGAGGGTGAATCAGAAGAAGCAGAAGATGGAGAAGGAGAAGGTGAAGTCTGGAGGGTGAATCAGAAGAATCAGAAGAAGGAGAAGGAGAAGGTGAAGTCTGGAGGGTGAATCATAAGAAGCAGAGGAAGGAGAAGGAGAAGGTGAAGTCTGGAGGGTGAATCAGAAGAAGCAGAATAAGGAGAAGGAGAAGGTGAAGTCTGGAGGGTGAATCAGAAGAAGCAGAATAAGGAGAAGGAGAAGGTGAAGTCTGGAGGGTGAATCAGAAGAAGCAGAAGAAGGAGAAGGAGAAGGTGAAGTCTGGAGGGTGAATCAGAAGAAGCAGAAGAAGGAGAAGGAGAAGGTGAAGTCTGGAGGGTGAAGCAGAAGAAGGAGAAGAAGGAGAAGGAGAAGGTGAAGTCAGGAGGGTGAATCAGAAGAAGTAGAAGAAGGAGAAGGAGAAGGTGAAGTCAGGAGGGTGAATCAGAAGAAGCAGAAGAAGGAGAAGGAGAAGGTGAAGTCTGGAGGGTGAATCAGAAGAATCAGAAGAAGGAGAAGGAGAAGGTGAAGTCTGGAGGGTGAATCAGAAGAAGCAGAAGAAAGAGAAGGAGAAGGTGAAGTCTGGAGGGTGAAGTAGAAGAAACAGAAGAAGGAGAAGGAGAAGGTGAAGACTGGAGGGTGAATCAGAAGAAGTAGAAGAAGGAGAAGGAGAAGGTGAAGTCTGGAGGGTGAATCAGAAGAAGTAGAAGAAGGAGAAGGAGAAGGTGAAGTCTGGAGGGTGAATCAGAAGAAGCAGAAGAAGGAGAAGGAGAAGGTGAAGTCTGGAGGGTGAATCAGAAGAAGCAGAAGAAGGAGAAGGAGAAGATGAAGTCTGGAGGGTGAATCGGAAGAAGTAGAAGAAGGAGAAGGAGAAGGTGAAGTCTGGTGGGTGAATCAGAAGAAGTAGAAGAAGGAGAAGGAGAAGTTGAAGTCTGGAGGGTGAATCAGAAGAAGCAGAAGAAGGAGAAGGAGAAGGTGAAGTCTGGAGGGTGAATCAGAAGAAGCAGAAGAAGGAGAAGGAGAAGATGAAGTCTGGAGGGTGAATCAGAAGAAGTAGAAGAAGGAGAAGGAGAAGATGAAGTCTGGAGGGTGAATCAGAAGAAGTAGAAGAAGGAGAAGGAGAAGATGAAGTCTGGAGGGTGAATCAGAAGAAACAGAAGAAGGAGAAGGAGAAGGTGAAGTCTGGAGGGTGAATCAGAAGAAGAAGAAGAAGGAGAAGGAGAAGGTGTAGTCTGGAGGGTGAATCAGAAGAAGTAGACGAAGGAGAAGGAGAAGGTGAAGTCTGGAGGGTGAATCAGAAGAAGCAGAAGAAGGAGAAGGAGAAGGTGAAGTCTGGAGGGTGAATCAGAAGAAGTAGAAGAAGGAGAAGGAGAAGGTGAAGTCTGGAGGGTGCATCAGAAGAAGCAGAAGAAGGAGAAGGAGAAGGTGAAGTCTGGAGGGTGAATCAGAAGAAGCAGAAGAAGGAGAAGGTGAAGTCTGGAGGGTGAATCAGAAGAAGTAGAAGAAGGAGAAGGAGAAGTTGAAGTCTGGAGGGTGAAGCAGAAGAAGTATAAGAAGTAGAAGGAAAAGGTGAAGTCAGGAGGGTGAATCAGAAGAAGTAGAAGAAGGAGAAGGAGAAGGTGAAGTCAGGAGGGTGAATCAGAAGAAGCAGAAGAAGGAGATAGAGAAGGTGAAGTCTGGAGGGTGAATCAGAAGAATCAGAAGAAGGAGAAGGAGAAGGTGAAGTCTGGAGGGTGAAGCAGAAGAAGCAGAAGAAAGAGAAGGAGAAGGTGAAGTCTGGAGGGTGAAGCAGAAGAAACAGAAGAAGGAGAAGGAGAAGGTGAAGACTGGAGGGTGAATCAGAAGAAGTAGAAGAAGGAGAAGGAGAAGGTGAAGTCTGGAGGGTGAATCAGAAGAAGTAGAAGAAGGAGAAGGAGAAGGTGAAGTCTGGAGGGTGAATCAGAAGAAGCAGGAGAAGGAGAAGGTGAAGACTGGAGGGTGAATCAGAAGAAGCAGAAGAAGGAGAAGGAGAAGATGAAGTCTGGAGGGTGAATCAGAAGAAGTAGAAGAAGGAGAAGGAGAAGGTGAGGTCTGGAGGGTGAATCAGAAGAAGCAGAAGAAGAAGAAGGAGAAGGTGAAGTCTGGAGGGTGAATCAGAAGAAGCAGAAGAAGGAGAAGGAGAAGGTGAAGTCTGGAGGGTGATGCAGAAGAAACAGAAGAAGGAGAAGGAGAAGGTGAAGTCAGGAGGGTGAATCAGAAGAAGCAGAAGAAGGAGAAGGAGAAGGTGAAGTTAGGAGGGTGAATCAGAAGAAGCAGAAGAAGGAGAAGGAGCAGGTGAAGTCAGGGGGGTGTAGCAGAAGAAGTAGAAGAAGGAGAAGGAGAAGGTGAAGTCAGGACGGTGAAGCAGAAGAAGCAGAAGAAGGAGAAGGAGAAGGTGAAGTCTGGAGGGCGCAGCAGAAGAAGCAGAAGAAGGAGAATGAGAAGGTGAAGTCTGGAGGGTGAATCAGAAGAAGCAGAAGAAGGAGAAGGAGAAGGTGAAGTCTGGAGGGTGAATCAGAAGAAGCAGAAGAAAGAGAAGGAGAAGGTGAAGTCTGGAGGGTGAAGCAGAAGAAACAGAAGAAGGAGAAGGAGAAGGTGAAGACTGGAGGGTGAATCAGAAGAAGTAGAAGAAGGAGAAGGAGAAGGTGAAGTCTGGAGGGTGAATCAGAAGAAGTAGAAGAAGGAGAAGGAGAAGTTGAAGTCTGGAGGGTGAATCAGAAGAAGCAGAAGAAGGAGAAGGAGAAGATGAAGTCTGGAGGGTGAATCAGAAGAAGTAGAAGAAGGAGAAGGAGAAGGTGAAGTCTGGAGGGTGAATCAGAAGAAGTAGAAGAAGGAGAAGGAGAAGATGAAGTCTGGAGGGCGAATCAGAAGAAACAGAAGAAGGAGAAGGAGAAGGTGAAGTCTGGAGGGTGAATCAGAAGAAGTAGAAGAAGGAGAAGGAGAAGGTGTAGTCTGGAGGGTGAATCAGAAGAAGTAGACGAAGGAGAAGGAGAAGGTGAAGTCTGGAGGGTGAATCAGAAGAAGCAGAAGAAGGAGAAGGAGAAGGTGAAGTCTGGAGGGTGAATCAGATGAAGTAGATGAAGGAGAAGGAGAAGGTGAAGTCTGGAGGGTGAATCAGAAGAAGCAGAAGAAGGAGAAGGAGAAGGTGAAGTCTGGAGGGTGAATCAGAAGAAGCAGAAGAAGGAGAAGGAGAAGGTGAAGTCTGGAGGGTGAATCAGAAGAAGTAGAAGAAGGAGAAGGAGAAGTTGAAGTCTGGAGGGGTGAAGCAGAAGAAGTAGAAGATGGAGAAGGAGAAGGTGAAGTCAGGAGGGTGAATCAGAAGAAGTAGAAGAAGGAGAAGGAGAAGGTGAAGTCAGGAGGGTGAATCAGAAGAAGCAGAAGATGGAGAAGGAGAAGGTGAAGTCTGGAGGGTGAATCAGAAGAATCAGAAGAAGGAGAAGGAGAAGGTGAAGTCTGGAGGGTGAATCAGAAGAAGCAGAGGAAGGAGAAGGAGAAGGTGAAGTCTGGAGGGTGAATCAGAAGAAGCAGAATAAGGAGAAGGAGAAGGTGAAGTCTGGAGGGTGAATCAGAAGAAGCAGAATAAGGAGAAGGAGAAGGTGAAGTCTGGAGGGTGAATCAGAAGAAGCAGAAGAAGGAGAAGGAGAAGGTGAAGTCTGGAGGGTGAATCAGAAGAAGCAGAAGAAGGAGAAGGAGAAGGTGAAGTCTGGAGGGTGAAGCAGAAGAAGTAGAAGAAGGAGAAGGAGAAGGTGAAGTCAGGAGGGTGAATCAGAAGAAGTAGAAGAAGGAGAAGGAGAAGGTGAAGTCAGGAGGGTGAATCAGAAGAAGCAGAAGAAGGAGAAGGAGAAGGTGAAGTCTGGAGGGTGAATCAGAAGAATCAGAAGAAGGAGAAGGAGAAGGTGAAGTCTGGAGGGTGAATCAGAAGAAGCAGAAGAAAGAGAAGGAGAAGGTGAAGTCTGGAGGGTGAAGCAGAAGAAACAGAAGAAGGAGAAGGAGAAGGTGAAGACTGGAGGGTGAATCAGAAGAAGTAGAAGAAGGAGAAGGAGAAGGTGAAGTCTGGAGGGTGAATCAGAAGAAGCAGAAGAAGGAGAAGGAGAAGGTGAAGTCTGGAGGGTGAATCAGAAGAAGCAGAAGAAGGAGAAGGAGAAGATGAAGTCTGGAGAGTGAATCGGAAGAAGTAGAAGAAGGAGAAGGAGAAGGTGAAGTCTGGAGGGTGAATCAGAAGAAGTAGAAGAAGGAGAAGGAGAAGTTGAAGTCTGGAGGGTGAATCAGAAGAAGCAGAAGAAGGAGAAGGAGAAGGTGAAGTCTGGAGGGTGAATCAGAAGAAGCAGAAGAAGGAGAAGGAGAAGATGAAGTCTGGAGGGTGAATCAGAAGAAGTAGAAGAAGGAGAAGGAGAAGGTGAAGTCTGGAGGGTGAATCAGAAGAAGTAGAAGAAGGAGAAGGAGAAGATGAAGTCTGGAGGGTGAATCAGAAGAAACAGAAGAAGGAGGAGGAGAAGGTGAAGTCTGGAGGGTGAATCAGAAGAAGTAGAAGAAGGAGAAGGAGAAGGTGTAGTCTGGAGGGTGAATCAGAAGAAGTAGACGAAGGAGAAGGAGAAGGTGAAGTCTGGAGGGTGAATCAGAAGAAGCAGAAGAAGGAGAAGGAGAAGGTGAAGTCTGGAGGGTGAATCAGAAGAAGTAGAAGAAGGAGAAGGAGAAGGTGAAGTCTGGAGGGTGAATCAGAAGAAGCAGAAGAAGGAGAAGGAGAAGGTGAAGTCTGGAGGGTGAATCAGAAGAAGCAGAAGAAGGAGAAGGAGAAGGTGAAGTCTGGAGGGTGAATCAGAAGAAGTAGAAGAAGGAGAAGGAGAAGTTGAAGTCTGGAGGGTGAAGCAGAAGAAGTAGAAGATGGAGAAGGAGAATGTGAAGTCAGGAGGGTGAATCAGAAGAAGTAGAAGAAGGAGAAGGAGAAGGTGAAGTCAGGAGGGTGAATCAGAAGAAGCAGAAGATGGAGAAGGAGAAGGTGAAGTCTGGAGGGTGAATCAGAAGAATCAGAAGAAGGAGAAGGAGAAGGTGAAGTCTGGAGGGTGAATCAGAAGAAGCAAAGGAAGGAGAAGGAGAAGGTGAAGTCTGGAGGGTGAATCAGAAGAAGCAGAATAAGGAGAAGGAGAAGGTGAAGTCTGGAGGGTGAATCAGAAGAAGCAGAATAAGGAGAAGGAGAAGGTGAAGTCTGGAGGGTGAATCAGAAGAAGTAGAAGAAGGAGAAGGAGAAGGTGAAGTCAGGAGGGTGAATCAGAAGAAGCAGAAGAAGGAGAAGGAGAAGGTGAAGTCTGGAGGGTGAATCAGAAGAATCAGAAGAAGGAGAAGGAGAGGTGAAGTCTGAAGGGTGAATCAGAAGAAGCAGAAGAAAGAGAAGGAGAAGGTGAAGTCTGGAGGGTGAAGCAGAAGAAACAGAAGAAGGAGAAGGAGAAGGTGAAGACTGGAGGGTGAATCAGAAGAAGTAGAAGAAGGAGATGGAGAAGGTGAAGTCTGGAGGGTGAATCAGAAGAAGTAGAAGAAGGAGAAGGAGAAGGTGAAGTCTGGAGGGTGAATCAGAAGAAGCAGAAGAAGGAGAAGGAGAAGGTGAAGTCTGGAGGGTGAATCAGAAGAAGCAGAAGAAGGAGAAGGAGAAGTGAAGTCTGGAGGGTGAATCAGAAGAAGTAGAAGAAGGAGAAGGAGAAGGTGAAGTCTGGAGGGTGAATCAGAAGTAGTAGAAGAAGGAGAAGGAGAAGGTGAAGTCTGGAGGGTGAATCAGAAGAACAGAAGAAGGAGAAGGAGAAGGTGAAGTCTGGAGGGTGAATCAGAAGAAGTAGAAGAAGGAGAAGGAGAAGGTGTAGTCTGGAGGGTGAATCAGAAGAAGTAGACGAAGGAGAAGGAGAAGGTGAAGTCTGGAGGGTGAATCAGAAGAAGCAGAAGAAGGAGATGGAGAAGGTGAAGTCTGGAGGGTGAATCAGAAGAAGCTAGAAGAAGGAGAAGGAGAAGGTGAAGTCTGGAGGGTGAATCAGAAGAAGCAGAAGAAGGAGAAGGAGAAGGTGAAGTCTGGAGGGTGAATCAGAAGAAGCAGAAGAAGGAGAAGGAGAAGGTGAAGTCTGGAGGGTGATTCAGAAGAAGCAGAATAAGGAGAAGGAGAAGGTGATGTCGGGTGAATCAGAAGAAGCAGAAGAAGGAGAAGGAGAAGGTGAAGTCTAGAGGGTGATTCAGAAGAAGCAGAATAAGGAGAAGGAGAAGGTGATGTCTGGAGGGTGAATCAGAAGAAGCAGAAGAAGGAGAAGGAGAAGGTGAAGTCTGGAGGGTGAATCAGAAGAAGTAGAAGAAGGAGAAGGAGAAGGTGAAGTCTGGAGGGTGAATCAGAAGAAGTAGAAGAAGGAGAAGGAGAAGGTGAAGCCTGGAGGGTGAATCAGAAGAAGTAGAAGAAGGAGAAGGAGAAGGTGAAGTCTGGAGGGGGAAGCAGAAGAAGTAGAAGAAGGAGAAGGAGAAGGTGAAGTCAGGAGGGTGAATCAGAAGATGTAGAAGAAGGAGAAGGAGAAGGTGAAGTCAGGAGGGTGAATCAGAAGAAGCAGAAGAAGGAGAAGGAGAAGGTGAAGTCTGGAGGGTGAATCAGAAGAATCAGAAGAAGGAGAAGGAGAAGGTGAAGTCTGGAGGGTGAATCAGAAGAAGTAGAAGAAGGAGAAGGAGAAGGTGAAGTCTGGAGGGTGAATCAGAAGAAGCAGAAGAAGGAGAAGGAGAAGGTGAAGTCTGGAGGGTGAATCAGAAGAAGTAGACGAAGGAGAAGGAGAAGGTGAAGTCTGGAGGGTGAATCAGAAGAAGCAGAAGAAGCAGATGGAGAAGGTGAAGTCTGGAGGATGAATCAGAAGAAGTAGAAGAAGGAGAAGGTGAAGGTGAAGTCTGGAGGGCGAATCAGAAGAAGCAGAAGAAGGAGAAGGAGAAGCTGAAGTCTGGAGGGTGAATCAGAAGAAGCAGAAGAAGGAGAAGGAGAAGGTGAAGTCTGGAGGGTGATTCAGAAGAAGCAGAATAAGGAGAAGGAGAAGGTGAAGTCTGGAGGGTGAATCAGAAGAAGCAGAAGAAGGAGAAGGAGAAGGTGAAGTCTGGAGGGTGAATCAGAAGAAGTAGAAGAAGGAGAAGGAGAAGGTGAAGTCTGGAGGGTGAATCAGAAGAAGTAGAAGAAGGAGAAGGAGAAGGTGAAGTCTGGAGGGTGAATCAGAAGAAGTAGAAGAAGGAGAAGGAGAAGGTGAAGTCTGGAGGTTGAAGCAGAAGAAGTAGAAGAAGGAGAAGGAGAAGGTGAAGTCAGGAGGGTGAATCAGAAGATGTAGAAGAAGGAGAAGGAGAAGGTGAAGTCAGGAGGGTGAATCAGAAGAAGCAGAAGAAGGAGAAGGAGAAGGTGAAGTTTGGAGGGTGAATCAGAAGAAGTAGAAGAAGGAGAAGGAGAAGGTGAAGTCTGGAGGGTGAATCAGATGAAGCAGAAGAAGGAGAAGGAGAAGGTGAAGTCTGGAGGGTGAATCAGAAGAAGCAGAAGAAGGAGAAGGAGAAGGTGAAGTCTGGAGGGTGAATCAGAAGAAGCAGAAGAAGGAGAAGGAGAAGGTGAAGTCTGGAGGGTGAATCAGAAGAAGCAGAATAAGGAGAAGGAGAAGGTGAAGTCTGGAGGGTGAATCAGAAGAAGCAGAAGAAGGAGAAGGAGAAGGTGAAGTCTGGAGGGTGAAGCAGAAGAAGCAGAAGAAAGAGAAGGAGAAGGTGAAGTCTGGAGGGTGAAGCAGAAGATACAGAAGAAGGAGAAGGAGAAGGTGAAGACTGGAGGGTGAATCAGAAGAAGTAGAAGAAGGAGAAGGAGAAGGTGAAGTCTGGAGGGTGAATCAGAAGAAGTAGAAGAAGGAGAAGGAGAAGGTGAAGTCTGGAGGGTGAATCAGAAGAAGCAGAAGAAGGAGAAGGAGAAGGTGAAGTCTGGAGGCTGAATCAGAAGAAGTAGAAGAAGGAGAAGGAGAAGGTGAAGTCTGGAGGGTGAAGCAGAAGAAGTAGAAGAAGGAGAAGGAGAAGGTGAAGTCAGGAGGGTGAATCAGAAGAAGTAGAAGAAGGAGACGGAGAAGGTGAAGTCAGGAGGGTGAATCAGAATAAGCAGAAGAAGGAGAAAGAGAAGGTGAAGTCTGGAGGGTGAATCAGAAGAATCAGAAGAAGGAGAAGGAGAAGGTGAAGTCTGGAGGGTGAAGCAGAAGAAGCAGAAGAAAGAGAAGGAGAAGGTGAAGTCTGGAGGGTGAAGCAGAAGATACAGAAGAAGGAGAAGGAGAAGGTGAAGACTGGAGGGTGAATCAGAAGAAGTAGAAGAAGGAGAAGGAGAAGGTGAAGTCTGGAGGGTGAATCAGAAGAAGTAGAAGAAGGAGAAGGAGAAGGTGAAGTCTGGAGGGTGAATCAGATGAAGCAGAAGAAGGAGAAGGAGAAGGTGAAGTCTGGAGGGTGAATCAGAAGAAGCAGAATAAGGAGAAGGAGAAGATGAAGTCTGGAGGGTGAATCAGAAGAAGCAGAAGAAGGAGAAGGAGAAGGTGAAGTCTGGAGGGTGAATCAGAAGAAGCAGAATAAGGAGAAAGAGAAGGTGAAGTCTGGAGGGTGAATCAGAAGAAGCAGAAGAAGGAGAAGGAGAAGGTGAAGTCTGGAGGGTGAAGCAGAAGAAGCAGAAGAAAGAGAAGGAGAAGGTGAAGTCTGGAGGGTGAAGCAGAAGATACAGAAGAAGGAGAAGGAGAAGGTGAAGACTGGAGGGTGAATCAGAAGAAGTAGAAGAAGGAGAAGGAGAAGGTGAAGTCTGGAGGGTGAATCAGAAGAAGTAGAAGAAGGAGAAGGAGAAGGTGAAGTCTGGAGGGTGAATCAGAAGAAGCAGAAGAAGGAGAAGGAGAAGGTGAAGTCTGCAGGGTGAATCAGAAGAAGTAGAAGAAGGAGAAGGAAAAGGTGAAGTCTGGAGGGTGAAGCAGAAGAAGTAGAAGAAGGAGAAGGAGAAGGTGAAGTCAGGAGGGTGAATCAGAAGAAGTAGAAGAAGGAGAAGGAGAAGGTGAAGTCAGGAGGGTGAATCAGAAGAAGCAGAAGAAGGAGAAAGAGAAGGTGAAGTCTGGAGGGTGAATCAGAAGAATCAGAAGAAGGAGAAGGAGAAGGTGAAGTCTGGAGGGTGAAGCAGAAGAAGCAGAAGAAAGAGAAGGAGAAGGTGAAGTCTGGAGGGTGAAGCAGAAGATACAGAAGAAGGAGAAGGAGAAGGTGAAGACTGGAGGGTGAATCAGAAGAAGTAGAAGAAGGAGAAGGAGAAGGTGAAGTCTGGAGGGTGAATCAGAAGAAGTAGAAGAAGGAGAAGGAGAAGGTGAAGTCTGGAGGGTGAATCAGAAGAAGCAGAAGAAGGAGAAGGAGAAGGTGAAGTCTGGAGGGTGAATCAGAAGAAGCAGAAGAAGGAGAAGGAGAAGATGAAGTCTGGAGGGTGAATCAGAAGAAGTAGAAGAAGGAGAAGGAGAAGGTGAGGTCTGGAGGGTGAATCAGAAGAAGCAGAAGAAGGAGAAGGAGAAGGTGAAGTCTGGAGGGTGAATCAGAAGAAGCAGAAGAAGGAGAAATGAAGGTGAAGTCTGGAGGGTGAATCAGAAGAAGCAGAAGAAGGAGAAGGAGAAGGTGAAGTCAGGAGGGTGAATCAGAAGAAGCAGAAGAAGGAGAAGGAGTAGGTGAAGTTAGGAGGGTGAATCAGAAGAAGCAGAAGAAGGAGAAGGAGCAGGTGAAGTCAGGGGGGTGTAGCAGAAGAAGTAGAAGAAGGAGAAGGAGAAGGTGAAGTCAGGACGGTGAAGCAGAAGAAGCAGAAGAAGGAGAAGGAGAAGGTGAAGCCTGGAGGGCGCAGCAGAAGAAGCAGAAGAAGGAGAAGGTGAAGGTGAAGTCTGGAGTGTGAAGCAGAAGAAGCAGAAGAAGGAGAAGGAGAAGGTGAAGTCTGGAGGGCGCAGCAGAAGAAGCAGAAGAAGGAGAATGAGAAGGTGAAGTCTGGAGGGTGAATCAGAAGAAGCAGAAGAAGGAGAAGGAGAAGGTGAAGTCTGGAGGGTGAATCAGAAGAAGTAGAAGAAGGAGAAGGAGAAGGTGAAGTCTGGAGGGTGAAGCAGAAGAAGTAGAAGAAGGAGAAGGAGAAGGTGAAGTCAGGAGGGTGAATCAGAAGAAGTAGAAGAAGGAGAAGGAGAAGGTGAAGTCAGGAGGGTGAATCAGAAGAAGCAGAAGAAGGAGAAGGAGAAGGTGAAGTCTGGAGGGTGAATCAGAAGAATCAGAAGAAGGAGAAGGAGAAGGTGAAGTCTGGAGGGTGAATCAGAAGAAGCAGAAGAAAGAGAAGGAGAAGGTGAAGTCTGGAGGGTGAAGCAGAAGAAACAGAAGAAGGAGAAGGAGAAGGTGAAGACTGGAGGGTGAATCAGAAGAAGTAGAAGAAGGAGAAGGAGAAGGTGAAGTCTGGAGGGTGAATCAGAAGAAGTAGAAGAAGGAGAAGGAGAAGTTGAAGTCTGGAGGGTGAATCAGAAGAAGCAGAAGAAGGAGAAGGTGAAGTCTGGAGGGTGAATCAGAAGAAGCAGAAGAAGGAGAAGGAGAAGATGAAGTCCGGAGGGTGAATCAGAAGAAGTAGAAGAAGGAGAAGGAGAAGGTGAAGTCTGGAGGGTGAATCAGAAGAAGCAGAAGAAGGAGAAATGAAGGTGAAGTCTGGAGGGTGAATCAGAAGAAGCAGAAGAAGGAGAAGGAGCAGGTGAAGTCAGGGGGGTGTAGCAGAAGAAGTAGAAGAAGGAGAAGGAGAAGGTGAAGACTGGAGGGTGAATCAGAAGAAGTAGAAGAAGGAGAAGGAGAAGGTGAAGTATGGAGGGTGAATCAGAAGAAGTAGAAGAAGGAGAAGGAGAAGTTGAAGTCTGGAGGGTGAATCAGAAGAAGCAGAAGAAGGAGAAGGTGAAGTCTGGAGGGTGAATCAGAAGAAGCAGAAGAAGGAGAAGGAGAAGATGAAGTCCGGAGGGTGAATCAGAAGAAGTAGAAGAAGGAGAAGGAGAAGGTGAAGTCTGGAGGGTGAATCAGAAGAAGCAGAAGAAGGAGAAATGAAGGTGAAGTCTGGAGGGTGAATCAGAAGAAGCAGAAGAAGGAGAAGGAGCAGGTGAAGTCAGGGGGGTGTAGCAGAAGAAGTAGAAGAAGGAGAAGGAGAAGGTGAAGTCAGGACGGTGAAGCAGAAGAAGCAGAAGAAGGAGAAGGAGAAGGTGAAGCCTGGAGGGCGCAGCAGAAGAAGCAGAAGAAGGAGAAGGAGAAGGTGAAGTCTGGAGTGTGAAGCAGAAGAAGCAGAAGAAGGAGAAGGAGAAGGTGAAGTCTGGAGGGCGCAGCAGAAGAAGCAGAAGAAGGAGAATGAGAAGGTGAAGTCTGGAGGGTGAATCAGAAGAAGCAGAAGAAGGAGAAGGAGAAGGTGAAGTCTGGAGGGTGAATCAGAAGAAGTAGAAGAAGGAGAAGGAGAAGGTGAAGTCTGGAGGGTGAAGCAGAAGAAGTAGAAGAAGGAGAAGGAGAAGGTGAAGTCAGGAGGGTGAATCAGAAGAAGCAGAAGAAGGAGAAGGAGAAGGTGAAGTCTGGAGGGTGAATCAGAAGAATCAGAAGAAGGAGAAGGAGAAGGTGAAGTCTGGAGGGTGAATCAGAAAAAGCAGAAGAAAGAGAAGGAGAAGGTGAAGTCTGGAGGGTGAAGCAGAAGAAACAGAAGAAGGAGAAGGAGAAGGTGAAGACTGGAGGGTGAATCAGAAGAAGTAGAAGAAGGAGAAGGAGAAGGTGAAATCTGGAGGGTGAATCAGAAGAAGTAGAAGAAGGAGAAGGAGAAGTTGAAGTCTGGAGGGTGAATCAGAAGAAGCAGAAGAAGGAGAAGGTGAAGTCTGGAGGGTGAATCAGAAGAAGCAGAAGAAGGAGAAGGTGAAGGTGAAGTCTGGAGTGTGAAGCAGAAGAAGCAGAAGAAGGAGAAGGAGAAGGTGAAGTCCGGAGGGTGAATCAGAAGAAGTAGAAGAAGGAGAAGGAGAAGGTGAAGTCTGGAGGGTGAATCAGAAGAAGTAGAAGAAGGAGAAGGAGAAGATGAAGTCTGGAGGGTGAATCAGAAGAAACAGAAGAAGGAGAAGGAGAAGGTGAAGTCTGGAGGGTGAATCAGAAGAAGTAGAAGAAGGAGAAGGAGAAGGTGTAGTCTGGAGGGTGAATCAGAAGAAGTAGACGAAGGAGAAGGAGAAGGTGAAGTCTGGAGGGTGAATCAGAAGAAGCAGAAGAAGGAGAAGGAGTAGGTTAAGTCTGGAGGGTGAATCAGAAGAAGTAGAAGAAGGAGAAGGAGAAGGTGAAGTCTGGAGGGTGAATCAGAAGAAGCAGAAGAAGGAGAAGGAGAAGGTGAAGTCTGGAGGGTGAATCAGAAGAAGCAGAAGAAGGAGAAGGAGAAGGTGAAGTCTGGAGGGTGAATCAGAAGAAGCAGAATAAGGAGAAGGAGAAGGTGAAGTCTGGAGGGTGAATCAGAAGAAGCAGAAGAAGGAGAAGGAGAAGGTGAAGTCTGGAGGGTGAATCAGAAGAAGTAGAAGAAGGAGAAGGAGAAGATGAAGTCTGCAGGGTGAATCAGAAGAAGTAGAAGAAGGAGAAGGAGAAGGTGAAGTCTGGAGGGTGAATCAGAAGAAGTAGAAGAAGGAGAAGGAGAAGATGAAGTCTGGAGGGTGAATCAGAAGAAACAGAAGAAGGAGAAGGAGAAGGTGAAGTCTGGAGGGTGAATCAGAAGAAGTAGAAGAAGGAGAAGGAGAAGGTGTAGTCTGGAGGGTGAATCAGAAGAAGTAGACGAAGGAGAAGGAGAAGGTGAAGTCTGGAGGGTGAATCAGAAGAAGCAGAAGAAGGAGAAGGAGAAGGTGAAGTCTGGAGGGTGAATCAGAAGAAGTAGAAGAAGGAGAAGGAGAAGGTGAAGTCTGGAGGGTGAATCAGAAGAAGCAGAATAAGGAGAAGGAGAAGGTGAAGTCTGGAGGGTGAATCAGAAGAAGCAGAAGAAGGAGAAGGAGAAGGTGAAGTCTGGAGGGTGAATCAGAAGAAGTAGAAGAAGGAGAAGGAGAAGATGAAGTCTGGAGGGTGAATCAGAAGAAGTAGAAGAAGGAGAAGGAGAAGGTGAAGTCTGGAGGGTGAATCAGAAGAAGTAGAAGAAGGAGAAGGAGAAGATGAAGTCTGGAGGGTGAATCAGAAGAAACAGAAGAATGAGAAGGAGAAGGTGAAGTCTGGAGGGTGAATCAGAAGAAGTAGAAGAAGGAGAAGGAGAAGGTGTAGTCTGGAGGGTGAATCAGAAGAAGTAGACGAAGGAGAAGGAGAAGGTGAAGTCTGGAGGGTGAATCAGAAGAAGCAGAAGAAGGAGAAGGAGAAGGTGAAGTCTGGAGGGTGAATCAGAAGAAGTAGAAGAAGGAGAAGGAGAAGGTGAAGTCTGGAGGGTGAATCAGAAGAAGCAGAAGAAGGAGAAGGAGAAGGTGAAGTCTGGAGGGTGAATCAGAAGAAGCAGAAGAAGGAGAAGGAGAAGGTGAAGTCTGGAGGGTGAATCAGAAGAAGTAGAAGAAGGAGAAGGAGAAGTTGAAGTCTGGAGGGTGAAGCAGAAGAAGTAGAAGATGGAGAAGGAGAAGGTGAAGTCAGGAGGGTGAATCAGAAGAAGTAGAAGAAGGAGAAGGAGAAGGTGAAGTCAGGAGGGTGAATCAGAAGAAGCAGAAGATGGAGAAGGAGAAGGTGAAGTCTGGAGGGTGAATCAGAAGAATCAGAAGAAGGAGAAGGTGAAGTCTGGAGGGTGAATCAGAAGAAGCAAAGGAAGGAGAAGGAGAAGGTGAAGTCTGGAGGGTGAATCAGAAGAAGCAGAATAAGGAGAAGGAAAAGTTGAAGTCTGGAGGGTGAATCAGAAGAAGCAGAATAAGGAGAAGGAGAAGGTGAAGTCTGGAGGGTGAATCAGAAGAAGCAGAAGAAGGAGAAGGAGAAGGTGAAGTCTGGAGGGTGAATCAGAAGAAGTAGAAGAAGGAGAAGGAGAAGGTGAAGTCTGGAGGGTGAAGCAGAAGAAGTAGAAGAAGGAGAAGGAGAAGGTGAAGTCAGGAGGGTGAATCAGAAGAAGTAGAAGAAGGAGAAGGAGAAGGTGAAGTCAGGAGGGTGAATCAGAAGAAGCAGAAGAAGGAGAAGGAGAAGGTGAAGGCTGGAGGGTGAATCAGAAGAATCAGAAGAAGGAGAAGGAGAAGGTGAAGTCTGGAGGGTGAATCAGAAGAAGCAGAAGAAAGAGAAGGAGAAGGTGAAGTCTGGAGGGTGAAGCAGAAGAAACAGAAGAAGGAGAAGGAGAAGGTGAAGACTGGAGGGTGAATCAGAAGAAGTAGAAGAAGGAGAAGGAGAAGGTGAAGTCTGGAGGGTGAATCAGAAGAAGTAGAAGAAGGAGAAGGAGAAGGTGAAGTCTGGAGGGTGAATCAGAAGAAGCAGAAGAAGGAGAAGGAGAAGATGAAGTCTGGAGGGTGAATCAGAAGAAGTAGAAGAAGGAGAAGGAGAAGGTGAAGTCTGGAGGGTGAATCAGAAGTAGTAGAAGAAGGAGAAGGAGAAGGTGTAGTCTGGAGGGTGAATCAGAAGAAGTAGAAGAAGGAGAAGGAGAAGGTGAAGTCTGGAGGGTGAATCAGAAGAAGTAGAAGAAGGAGAAGGAGAAGGTGAAGTCTGGAGGGTGAATCAGAAGAAGCAGAAGAAGGAGAAGGAGAAGATGAAGTCTGGAGGATGAATCAGAAGAAGCAGAAGAAGGAGAAGGAGAAGGTGAAGTCTGGAGGGTGAATCAGAAGAAACAGAAGAAGGAGAAGGAGAAGGTGAAGTCTGGAGGGTGAATCAGAAGAAGTAGAAGAAGGAGAAGGAGAAGGTGTAGTCTGGAGGGTGAATCAGAAGAAGTAGACGAAGGAGAAGGAGAAGGTGAAGTCTGGAGGGTGAATCAGAAGAAGCAGAAGAAGGAGATGGAGAAGGTGAAGTCTGGAGGGTGAATCAGAAGAAGTAGAAGAAGGAGAAGGAGAAGGTGAAGTCTGGAGGGTGAATCAGAAGAAGCAGAAGAAGGAGAAGGAGAAGGTGAAGTCTGGAGGGTGAATCAGAAGAAGCAGAAGAAGGAGAAGGAGAAGGTGAAGTCTGGAGGGTGATTCAGAAGAAGCAGAATAAGGAGAAGGAGAAGGTGATGTCTGGAGGATGAATCAGAAGAAGCAGAAGAAGGAGAAGGAGAAGGTGAAGTCTGGAGGGTGAATCAGAAGAAGCAGAAGAAGGAGAAGGAGAAGGTGAAGTCTGGAGGGTGAATCATAAGAAGCAGAAGAAGGAGAAGGAGAAGGTGAAGTCTGGAGGGTGAAGCAGAAGAAGTAGAAGAAGGAGAAGGAGAAGGTGAAGTCTGGAGGGTGAATCAGAAGAAGCAGAAGAAGGAGAAGGAGAAGGTGAAGTCTGGAGGGTGAATCAGAAGAAGTAGAAGAAGGAGAAGGAGAAGGTGAAGTCAGGAGGGTGAATCAGAAGAAGCAGAAGAAGGAGAAGGAGAAGGTGAAGTCTGGAGGGTGAATCAGAAGAATCAGAAGAAGGAGAAGTAGAAGGTGAAGTCTGGAGGGTGAATCAGAAGAAGCAGAAGAAAGAGAAGGAGAAGGTGAAGTCTGGAGGGAGAAGCAGAAGAAACAGAAGAAGGAGAAGGAGAAGGTGAAGACTGGAGGGTGAATCAGAAGAAGTAGAAGAAGGAGAAGGAGAAGGTGAAGTCTGGAGGGTGAATCAGAAGAAGTAGAAGAAGGAGAAGGAGAAGGTGAAGTCTGGAGGGTGAATCAGAAGAAGCAGAAGAAGGAGAAGGAGAAGGTGAAGTCTGGAGGGTGAATCAGAAGAAGCAGAAGAAGGAGAAGGAGAAGATGAAGTCTGGAGGGTGAATCGGAAGAAGTAGAAGAAGGAGAAGGAGAAGGTGAAGTCTGGAGGGTGAATCAGAAGAAGTAGAAGAAGGAGAAGGAGAAGTTGAAGTCTGGAGGGTGAATCAGAAGAAGCAGAAGAAGGAGAAGGAGAAGGTGAAGTCTGGAGGGTGAATCAGAAGAAGCAGAAGAAGGAGAAGGAGAAGATAAAGTCTGGAGGGTGAATCAGAAGAAGTAGAAGAAGGAGAAGGAGAAGGTGAAGTCTGGAGGGTGAATCAGAAGAAGTAGAAGAAGGAGAAGGAGAAGATGAAGTCTGGAGGGTGAATCAGAAGAAACAGAAGAGGGAGGAGGAGAAGGTGAAGTCTGGAGGGTGAATCAGAAGAAGTAGAAGAAGGAGAAGGAGAAGGTGTAGTCTGGAGGGTGAATCAGAAGAAGTAGACGAAGGAGAAGGAGAAGGTGAAGTCTGGAGGGTGAATCTGAAGAAGCAGAAGAAGGAGAAGGAGAAGGTGAAGTCTGGAGGGTGCATCAGAAGAAGTAGAAGAAGGAGAAGGAGAAGGTGAAGTCTGGAGGGTGAATCAGAAGAAGCAGAAGAAGGAGAAGGAGAAGGTGAAGTCTGGAGGGTGAATCAGAAGAAGCAGAAGAAGGAGAAGGAGAAGGTGAAGTCTGGAGGGTGAATCAGAAGAAGTAGAAGAAGGAGAAGGAGAAGTTGAAGTCTGGAGGGTGAAGCAGAAGAAGTAGAAGATGGAGAAGGAGAAGGTGAAGTCAGGAGGGTGAATCAGAAGAAGTAGAAGAAGGAGAAGGAGAAGGTGAAGTCAGGAGGGTGAATCAGAAGAAGCAGAAGATGGAGAAGGAGAAGGTGAAGTCTGGAGGGTGAATCAGAAGAATCAGAAGAAGGAGAAGGAGAAGGTGAAGTCTGGAGGGTGAATCAGAAGAAGCAAAGGAAGGAGAAGGAGAAGGTGAAGTCTGGAGGGTGAATCAGAAGAAGCAGAATAAGGAGAAGGAGAAGGTGAAGTCTGGAGGGTGAATCAGAAGAAGCAGAATAAGGAGAAGGAGAAGGTGAAGTCTGGAGGGTGAATCAGAAGAAGTAGAAGAAGGAGAAGGAGAAGGTGAAGTCTGGAGGGTGAAGCAGAAGAAGTAGAAGAAGGAGAAGGAGAAGCTGAAGTCAGGAGGGTGAATCAGAAGAAGTAGAAGAAGGAGAAGGAGAAGGTGAAGTCAGGAGGGTGAATCAGAAGAAGCAGAAGAAGGAGAAGGAGTAGGTGAAGTCTGGAGGGAGAATCAGAAGAATCAGAAGAAGGAGAAGGAGAAGGTGAAGTCTGGAGGGTGAATCAGAAGAAGCAGAAGAAAGAGAAGGAGAAGGTGAAGTCTGGAGGGTGAAGCAGAAGAAACAGAAGAAGGAGAAAGAGAAGGTGAAGTCTGGAGGGTGAATCAGAAGAATCAGAAGAAGGAGAAGGAGAAGGTGAAGTCTGGAGGGTGAAGCAGAAGAAGCAGAAGAAAGAGAAGGAGAAGGTGAAGTCTGGAGGGTGAAGCAGAAGATACAGAAGAAGGAGAAGGAGAAGGTGAAGACTGGAGGGTGAATCAGAAGAAGGAGAAGGAGAAGGTGAAGTCTGGAGGGTGAATCAGAAGAAGTAGAAGAAGGAGAAGGAGAAGGTGAAGTCTGGAGGGTGAATCAGAAGAAGCAGAAGAAGGAGAAGGAGAAGGTGAAGTCTGGAGGGTGAATCAGAAGAAGCAGAAGAAGGAGAAGGAGAAGATGAAGTCTGGAGGGTGAATCAGAAGAAGTAGAAGAAGGAGAAGGAGAAGGTGAGGTCTGGAGGGTGAATCAGAAGAAGCAGAAGAAGGAGAAGGAGAAGGTGAAGTCTGGAGGGTGAATCAGAAGAAGCAGAAGAAGGAGAAATGAAGGTGAAGTCTGGAGGGTGAATCAGAAGAAGCAGAAGAAGGAGAAGGAGCAGGTGAAGTCAGGGGGGTGTAGCAGAAGAAGTAGAAGAAGGAGAAGGAGAAGGTGAAGTCAGGACGGTGAAGCAGAAGAAGCAGAAGAAGGAGAAGGAGAAGGTGAAGCCTGGAGGGCGCAGCAGAAGAAGCAGAAGAAGGAGAAGGAGAAGGTGAAGTCTGGAGTGTGAAGCAGAAGAAGCAGAAGAAGGAGAAGGAGAAGGTGAAGTCTGGAGGGCGCAGCAGAAGAAGCAGAAGAAGGAGAATGAGAAGGTGAAGTCTGGAGGGTGAATCAGAAGAAGCAGAAGAAGGAGAAGGAGAAGGTGAAGTCTGGAGGGTGAATCAGAAGAAGTAGAAGAAGGAGAAGGAGAAGGTGAAGTCTGGAGGGTGAAGCAGAAGAAGTAGAAGAAGGAGAAGGAGAAGGTGAAGTCAGGAGGGTGAATCAGAAGAAGTAGAAGAAGGAGAAGGAGAAGGTGAAGTCAGGAGGGTGAATCAGAAGAAGCAGAAGAAGGAGAAGGAGAAGGTGAAGTCTGGAGGGTGAATCAGAAGAATCAGAAGAAGGAGAAGGAGAAGGTGAAGTCTGGAGGGTGAATCAGAAGAAGCAGAAGAAAGAGAAGGAGAAGGTGAAGTCTGGAGGGTGAAGCAGAAGAAACAGAAGAAGGAGAAGGAGAAGGTGAAGACTGGAGGGTGAATCAGAAGAAGGAGAAGAAGGAGAAGGAGAAGGTGAAGTCTGGAGGGTGAATCAGAAGAAGTAGAAGAAGGAGAAGGAGAAGTTGAAGTCTGGAGGGTGAATCAGAAGAAGCAGAAGAAGGAGAAGGTGAAGTCTGGAGGGTGAATCAGAAGAAGCAGAAGAAGGAGAAGGAGAAGATGAAGTCCGGAGGGTGAATCAGAAGAAGTAGAAGAAGGAGAAGGAGAAGGTGAAGTCTGGAGGGTGAATCAGAAGAAGTAGAAGAAGGAGAAGGAGAAGATGAAGTCTGGAGGGTGAATCAGAAGAAACAGAAGAAGGAGAAGGAGAAGGTGAAGTCTGGAGGGTGAATCAGAAGAAGTAGAAGAAGGAGAAGGAGAAGGTGTAGTCTGGAGGGTGAATCAGAAGAAGTAGACGAAGGAGAAGGAGAAGGTGAAGTCTGGAGTGTGAATCAGAAGAAGCAGAAGAAGGAGAAGGAGTAGGTTAAGTCTGGAGGGTGAATCAGAAGAAGTAGAAGAAGGAGAAGGAGAAGGTGAAGTCTGGAGGGTGAATCAGAAGAAGCAGAAGAAGGAGAAGGAGAAGGTGAAGTCTGGAGGGTGAATCAGAAGAAGCAGAAGAAGGAGAAGGAGAAGGTGAAGTCTGGAGGGTGAATCAGAAGAAGCAGAATAAGGAGAAGGAGAAGGTGAAGTCTGGAGGGTGAATCAGAAGAAGTAGAAGAAGGAGAAGGAGAAGATGAAGTCTGGAGGGTGAATCAGAAGAAGTAGAAGAAGGAGAAGGAGAAGGTGAAGTCTGGAGGGTGAATCAGAAGAAGTAGAAGAAGGAGAAGGAGAAGATGAAGTCTGGAGGGTGAATCAGAAGAAACAGAAGAAGGAGAAGGAGAAGGTGAAGTCTGGAGGGTGAATCAGAAGAAGTAGAAGAAGGAGAAGGAGAAGGTGTAGTCTGGAGGGTGAATCAGAAGAAGTAGACGAAGGAGAAGGAGAAGGTGAAGTCTGGAGGGTGAATCAGAAGAAGCAGAAGAAGGAGAAGGAGAAGGTGAAGTCTGGAGGGTGAATCAGAAGAAGTAGAAGAAGGAGAAGGAGAAGGTGAAGTCTGGAGGGTGAATCAGAAGAAGCAGAATAAGGAGAAGGAGAAGGTGAAGTCTGGAGGGTGAATCAGAAGAAGCAGAAGAAGGAGAAGGAGAAGGTGAAGTCTGGAGGGTGAATCAGAAGAAGTAGAAGAAGGAGAAGGAGAAGATGAAGTCTGGAGGGTGAATCAGAAGAAGTAGAAGAAGGAGAAGGAGAAGGTGAAGTCTGGAGGGTGAATCAGAAGAAGTAGAAGAAGGAGAAGGAGAAGATGAAGTCTGGAGGGTGAATCAGAAGAAACAGAAGAATGAGAAGGAGAAGGTGAAGTCTGGAGGGTGAATCAGAAGAAGTAGAAGAAGGAGAAGGAGAAGGTGTAGTCTGGAGGGTGAATCAGAAGAAGTAGACGAAGGAGAAGGAGAAGGTGAAGTCTGGAGGGTGAATCAGAAGAAGCAGAAGAAGGAGAAGGAGAAGGTGAAGTCTGGAGGGTGAATCAGAAGAAGTAGAAGAAGGAGAAGGAGAAGGTGAAGTCTGGAGGGTGAATCAGAAGAAGCAGAAGAAGGAGAAGGAGAAGGTGAAGTCTGGAGTGTGAATCAGAAGAAGCAGAAGAAGGAGAAGGAGAAGGTGAAGTCTGGAGGGTGAATCAGAAGAAGTAGAAGAAGGAGAAGGAGAAGTTGAAGTCTGGAGGGTGAAGCAGAAGAAGTAGAAGATGGAGAAGGAGAAGGTGAAGTCAGGAGGGTGAATCAGAAGAAGTAGAAGAAGGAGAAGGAGAAGGTGAAGTCAGGAGGGTGAATCAGAAGAAGCAGAAGATGGAGAAGGAGAAGGTGAAGTCTGGAGGGTGAATCAGAAGAATCAGAAGAAGGAGAAGGTGAAGTCTGGAGGGTGAATCAGAAGAAGCAAAGGAAGGAGAAGGAGAAGGTGAAGTCTGGAGGGTGAATCAGAAGAAGCAGAATAAGGAGAAGGAAAAGTTGAAGTCTGGAGGGTGAATCAGAAGAAGCAGAATAAGGAGAAGGAGAAGGTGAAGTCTGGAGGGTGAATCAGAAGAAGCAGAAGAAGGAGAAGGAGAAGGTGAAGTCTGGAGGGTGAATCAGAAGAAGTAGAAGAAGGAGAAGGAGAAGGTGAAGTCTGGAGGGTGAAGCAGAAGAAGTAGAAGAAGGAGAAGGAGAAGGTGAAGTCAGGAGGGTGAATCAGAAGAAGTAGAAGAAGGAGAAGGAGAAGGTGAAGTCAGGAGGGTGAATCAGAAGAAGCAGAAGAAGGAGAAGGAGAAGGTGAAGGCTGGAGGGTGAATCAGAAGAATCAGAAGAAGGAGAAGGAGAAGGTGAAGTCTGGAGGGTGAATCAGAAGAAGCAGAAGAAAGAGAAGGAGAAGGTGAAGTCTGGAGGGTGAAGCAGAAGAAACAGAAGAAGGAGAAGGAGAAGGTGAAGACTGGAGGGTGAATCAGAAGAAGTAGAAGAAGGAGAAGGAGAAGGTGAAGTCTGGAGGGTGAATCAGAAGAAGTAGAAGAAGGAGAAGGAGAAGGTGAAGTCTGGAGGGTGAATCAGAAGAAGCAGAAGAAGGAGAAGGAGAAGATGAAGTCTGGAGGGTGAATCAGAAGAAGTAGAAGAAGGAGAAGGAGAAGGTGAAGTCTGGAGGGTGAATCAGAAGTAGTAGAAGAAGGAGAAGGAGAAGGTGAAGTCTGGAGGGTGAATCAGAAGAAACAGAAGAAGGAGAAGGAGAAGGTGAAGTCTGGAGGGTGAATCAGAAGAAGTAGAAGAAGGAGAAGGAGAAGGTGTAGTCTGGAGGGTGAATCAGAAGAAGTAGACGAAGGAGAAGGAGAAGGTGAAGTCTGGAGGGTGAATCAGAAGTAGCAGAAGAAGGAGATGGAGAAGGTGAAGTCTGGAGGGTGAATCAGAAGAAGTAGAAGAAGGAGAAGGAGAAGGTGAAGTCTGGAGGGTGAATCAGAAGAAGCAGAAGAAGGAGAAGGAGAAGGTGAAGTCTGGAGGGTGAATCAGAAGAAGCAGAAGAAGGAGAAGGAGAAGGTGAAGTCTGGAGGGTGATTCAGAAGAAGCAGAATAAGGAGAAGGAGAAGGTGATGTCTGGAGGATGAATCAGAAGAAGCAGAAGAAGGAGAAGGAGAAGGTGAAGTCTGGAGGGTGAATCAGAAGAAGCAGAAGAAGGAGAAGGAGAAGGTGAAGTCTGGAGGGTGAATCATAAGAAGCAGAAGAAGGAGAAGGAGAAGGTGAAGTCTGGAGGGTGAAGCAGAAGAAGTAGAAGAAGGAGAAGGAGAAGGTGAAGTCTGGAGGGTGAATCAGAAGAAGCAGAAGAAGGAGAAGGAGAAGGTGAAGTCTGGAGGGTGAATCAGAAGAAGTAGAAGAAGGAGAAGGAGAAGGTGAAGTCAGGAGGGTGAATCAGAAGAAGCAGAAGAAGGAGAAGGAGAAGGTGAAGTCTGGAGGGTGAATCAGAAGAATCAGAAGAAGGAGAAGGAGAAGGTGAAGTCTGGAGGGTGAATCAGAAGAAGCAGAAGAAAGAGAAGGAGAAGGTGAAGTCTGGAGGGTGAAGCAGAAGAAACAGAAGAAGGAGAAGGAGAAGGTGAAGACTGGAGGGTGAATCAGAAGAAGTAGAAGAAGGAGAAGGAGAAGGTGAAGTCTGGAGGGTGAATCAGAAGAAGTAGAAGAAGGAGAAGGAGAAGGTGAAGTCTGGAGGGTGAATCAGAAGAAGCAGAAGAAGGAGAAGGAGAAGGTGAAGTCTGGAGGGTGAATCAGAAGAAGCAGAAGAAGGAGAAGGAGAAGATGAAGTCTGGAGGGTGAATCGGAAGAAGTAGAAGAAGGAGAAGGAGAAGGTGAAGTCTGGAGGGTGAATCAGAAGAAGTAGAAGAAGGAGAAGGAGAAGTTGAAGTCTGGAGGGTGAATCAGAAGAAGCAGAAGAAGGAGAAGGAGAAGGTGAAGTCTGGAGGGTGAATCAGAAGAAGCAGAAGAAGGAGAAGGAGAAGATAAAGTCTGGAGGGTGAATCAGAAGAAGTAGAAGAAGGAGAAGGAGAAGGTGAAGTCTGGAGGGTGAATCAGAAGAAGTAGAAGAAGGAGAAGGAGAAGATGAAGTCTGGAGGGTGAATCAGAAGAAACAGAAGAGGGAGGAGGAGAAGGTGAAGTCTGGAGGGTGAATCAGAAGAAGTAGAAGAAGGAGAAGGAGAAGGTGTAGTCTGGAGGGTGAATCAGAAGAAGTAGACGAAGGAGAAGGAGAAGGTGAAGTCTGGAGGGTGAATCAGAAGAAGCAGAAGAAGGAGAAGGAGAAGGTGAAGTCTGGAGGGTGCATCAGAAGAAGTAGAAGAAGGAGAAGGAGAAGGTGAAGTCTGGAGGGTGAATCAGAAGAAGCAGAAGAAGGAGAAGGAGAAGGTGAAGTCTGGAGGGTGAATCAGAAGAAGCAGAAGAAGGAGAAGGAGAAGGTGAAGTCTGGAGGGTGAATCAGAAGAAGTAGAAGAAGGAGAAGGAGAAGTTGAAGTCTGGAGGGTGAAGCAGAAGAAGTAGAAGATGGAGAAGGAGAAGGTGAAGTCAGGAGGGTGAATCAGAAGAAGTAGAAGAAGGAGAAGGAGAAGGTGAAGTCAGGAGGGTGAATCAGAAGAAGCAGAAGATGGAGAAGGAGAAGGTGAAGTCTGGAGGGTGAATCAGAAGAATCAGAAGAAGGAGAAGGAGAAGGTGAAGTCTGGAGGGTGAATCAGAAGAAGCAAAGGAAGGAGAAGGAGAAGGTGAAGTCTGGAGGGTGAATCAGAAGAAGCAGAATAAGGAGAAGGAGAAGGTGAAGTCTGGAGGGTGAATCAGAAGAAGCAGAATAAGGAGAAGGAGAAGGTGAAGTCTGGAGGGTGAATCAGAAGAAGTAGAAGAAGGAGAAGGAGAAGGTGAAGTCTGGAGGGTGAAGCAGAAGAAGTAGAAGAAGGAGAAGGAGAAGCTGAAGTCAGGAGGGTGAATCAGAAGAAGTAGAAGAAGGAGAAGGAGAAGGTGAAGTCAGGAGGGTGAATCAGAAGAAGCAGAAGAAGGAGAAGGAGTAGGTGAAGTCTGGAGGGAGAATCAGAAGAATCAGAAGAAGGAGAAGGAGAAGGTGAAGTCTGGAGGGTGAATCAGAAGAAGCAGAAGAAAGAGAAGGAGAAGGTGAAGTCTGGAGGGTGAAGCAGAAGAAACAGAAGAAGGAGAAAGAGAAGGTGAAGTCTGGAGGGTGAATCAGAAGAATCAGAAGAAGGAGAAGGAGAAGGTGAAGTCTGGAGGGTGAAGCAGAAGAAGCAGAAGAAAGAGAAGGAGAAGGTGAAGTCTGGAGGGTGAAGCAGAAGATACAGAAGAAGGAGAAGGAGAAGGTGAAGACTGGAGGGTGAATCAGAAGAAGGAGAAGGAGAAGGTGAAGTCTGGAGGGTGAATCAGAAGAAGTAGAAGAAGGAGAAGGAGAAGGTGAAGTCTGGAGGGTGAATCAGAAGAAGCAGAAGAAGGAGAAGGAGAAGGTGAAGTCTGGAGGGTGAATCAGAAGAAGCAGAAGAAGGAGAAGGAGAAGATGAAGTCTGGAGGGTGAATCAGAAGAAGTAGAAGAAGGAGAAGGAGAAGGTGAGGTCTGGAGGGTGAATCAGAAGAAGCAGAAGAAGGAGAAGGAGAAGGTGAAGTCTGGAGGGTGAATCAGAAGAAGCAGAAGAAGGAGAAATGAAGGTGAAGTCTGGAGGGTGAATCAGAAGAAGCAGAAGAAGGAGAAGGAGCAGGTGAAGTCAGGGGGGTGTAGCAGAAGAAGTAGAAGAAGGAGAAGGAGAAGGTGAAGTCAGGACGGTGAAGCAGAAGAAGCAGAAGAAGGAGAAGGAGAAGGTGAAGCCTGGAGGGCGCAGCAGAAGAAGCAGAAGAAGGAGAAGGAGAAGGTGAAGTCTGGAGTGTGAAGCAGAAGAAGCAGAAGAAGGAGAAGGAGAAGGTGAAGTCTGGAGGGCGCAGCAGAAGAAGCAGAAGAAGGAGAATGAGAAGGTGAAGTCTGGAGGGTGAATCAGAAGAAGCAGAAGAAGGAGAAGGAGAAGGTGAAGTCTGGAGGGTGAATCAGAAGAAGTAGAAGAAGGAGAAGGAGAAGGTGAAGTCTGGAGGGTGAAGCAGAAGAAGTAGAAGAAGGAGAAGGAGAAGGTGAAGTCAGGAGGGTGAATCAGAAGAAGTAGAAGAAGGAGAAGGAGAAGGTGAAGTCAGGAGGGTGAATCAGAAGAAGCAGAAGAAGGAGAAGGAGAAGGTGAAGTCTGGAGGGTGAATCAGAAGAATCAGAAGAAGGAGAAGGAGAAGGTGAAGTCTGGAGGGTGAATCAGAAGAAGCAGAAGAAAGAGAAGGAGAAGGTGAAGTCTGGAGGGTGAAGCAGAAGAAACAGAAGAAGGAGAAGGAGAAGGTGAAGACTGGAGGGTGAATCAGAAGAAGTAGAAGAAGGAGAAGGAGAAGGTGAAGTCTGGAGGGTGAATCAGAAGAAGTAGAAGAAGGAGAAGGAGAAGTTGAAGTCTGGAGGGTGAATCAGAAGAAGCAGAAGAAGGAGAAGGTGAAGTCTGGAGGGTGAATCAGAAGAAGCAGAAGAAGGAGAAGGAGAAGATGAAGTCCGGAGGGTGAATCAGAAGAAGTAGAAGAAGGAGAAGGAGAAGGTGAAGTCTGGAGGGTGAATCAGAAGAAGTAGAAGAAGGAGAAGGAGAAGATGAAGTCTGGAGGGTGAATCAGAAGAAACAGAAGAAGGAGAAGGAGAAGGTGAAGTCTGGAGGGTGAATCAGAAGAAGTAGAAGAAGGAGAAGGAGAAGGTGTAGTCTGGAGGGTGAATCAGAAGAAGTAGACGAAGGAGAAGGAGAAGGTGAAGTCTGGAGGGTGAATCAGAAGAAGCAGAAGAAGGAGAAGGAGTAGGTTAAGTCTGGAGGGTGAATCAGAAGAAGTAGAAGAAGGAGAAGGAGAAGGTGAAGTCTGGAGGGTGAATCAGAAGAAGCAGAAGAAGGAGAAGGAGAAGGTGAAGTCTGGAGGGTGAATCAGAAGAAGCAGAAGAAGGAGAAGGAGAAGGTGAAGTCTGGAGGGTGAATCAGAAGAAGCAGAATAAGGAGAAGGAGAAGGTGAAGTCTGGAGGGTGAATCAGAAGAAGCAGAAGAAGGAGAAGGAGAAGGTGAAGTCTGGAGGGTGAATCAGAAGAAGTAGAAGAAGGAGAAGGAGAAGATGAAGTCTGGAGGGTGAATCAGAAGAAGTAGAAGAAGGAGAAGGAGAAGGTGAAGTCTGGAGGGTGAATCAGAAGAAGTAGAAGAAGGAGAAGGAGAAGATGAAGTCTGGAGGGTGAATCAGAAGAAACAGAAGAAGGAGAAGGAGAAGGTGAAGTCTGGAGGGTGAATCAGAAGAAGTAGAAGAAGGAGAAGGAGAAGGTGTAGTCTGGAGGGTGAATCAGAAGAAGTAGACGAAGGAGAAGGAGAAGGTGAAGTCTGGAGGGTGAATCAGAAGAAGTAGAAGAAGGAGAAGGAGAAGGTGAAGTCTGGAGGGTGAATCAGAAGAAGTAGAAGAAGGAGAAGGAGAAGGTGAAGTCTGGAGGGTGAATCAGAAGAAGCAGAATAAGGAGAAGGAGAAGGTGAAGTCTGGAGGGTGAATCAGAAGAAGCAGAAGAAGGAGAAGGAGAAGGTGAAGTCTGGAGGGTGAATCAGAAGAAGTAGAAGAAGGAGAAGGAGAAGATGAAGTCTGGAGGGTGAATCAGAAGAAGTAGAAGAAGGAGAAGGAGAAGGTGAAGTCTGGAGGGTGAATCAGAAGAAGTAGAAGAAGGAGAAGGAGAAGATGAAGTCTGGAGGGTGAATCAGAAGAAACAGAAGAATGAGAAGGAGAAGGTGAAGTCTGGAGGGTGAATCAGAAGAAGTAGAAGAAGGAGAAGGAGAAGGTGTAGTCTGGAGGGTGAATCAGAAGAAGTAGACGAAGGAGAAGGAGAAGGTGAAGTCTGGAGGGTGAATCAGAAGAAGCAGAAGAAGGAGAAGGAGAAGGTGAAGTCTGGAGGGTGAATCAGAAGAAGTAGAAGAAGGAGAAGGAGAAGGTGAAGTCTGGAGGGTGAATCAGAAGAAGCAGAAGAAGGAGAAGGAGAAGGTGAAGTCTGGAGGGTGAATCAGAAGAAGCAGAAGAAGGAGAAGGAGAAGGTGAAGTCTGGAGGGTGAATCAGAAGAAGTAGAAGAAGGAGAAGGAGAAGTTGAAGTCTGGAGGGTGAAGCAGAAGAAGTAGAAGATGGAGAAGGAGAAGGTGAAGTCAGGAGGGTGAATCAGAAGAAGTAGAAGAAGGAGAAGGAGAAGGTGAAGTCAGGAGGGTGAATCAGAGAAGCAGAAGATGGAGAAGGAGAAGGTGAAGTCTGGAGGGTGAATCAGAAGAATCAGAAGAAGGAGAAGGTGAAGTCTGGAGGGTGAATCAGAAGAAGCAAAGAAAGGAGAAGGAGAAGGTGAAGTCTGGAGGGTGAATCAGAAGAAGCAGAATAAGGAGAAGGAAAAGTTGAAGTCTGGAGGGTGAATCAGAAGAAGCAGAATAAGGAGAAGGAGAAGGTGAAGTCTGGAGGGTGAATCAGAAGAAGCAGAAGAAGGAGAAGGAGAAGGTGAAGTCTGGAGGGTGAATCAGAAGAAGTAGAAGAAGGAGAAGGAGAAGGTGAAGTCTGGAGGGTGAAGCAGAAGAAGTAGAAGAAGGAGAAGGAGAAGGTGAAGTCAGGAGGGTGAATCAGAAGAAGTAGAAGAAGGAGAAGGAGAAGGTGAAGTCAGGAGGGTGAATCAGAAGAAGCAGAAGAAGGAGAAGGAGAAGGTGAAGGCTGGAGGGTGAATCAGAAGAATCAGAAGAAGGAGAAGGAGAAGGTGAAGTCTGGAGGGTGAATCAGAAGAAGCAGAAGAAAGAGAAGGATAAGGTGAAGTCTGGAGGATGAAGCAGAAGAAACAGAAGAAGGAGAAGGAGAAGGTGAAGACTGGAGGGTGAATCAGAAGAAGTAGAAGAAGGAGAAGGAGAAGGTGAAGTCTGGAGGGTGAATCAGAAGAAGTAGAAGAAGGAGAAGGAGAAGGTGAAGTCTGGAGGGTGAATCAGAAGAAGCAGAAGAAGGAGAAGGAGAAGATGAAGTCTGGAGGGTGAATCAGAAGAAGTAGAAGAAGGAGAAGGAGAAGATGAAGTCTGGAGGGTGAATCAGAAGAAGTAGAAGAAGGAGAAGGAGAAGGTGAAGTCTGGAGGGTGAATCAGAAGAAGCAGAAGAAGGAGATGGAGAAGGTGAAGTCTGGAGGGTGAATCAGAAGAAGTAGAATAAGGAGAAGGAGAAGGTGAAGTCTGGAGGGTGAATCAGAAGAAGCAGAAGAAGGAGAAGGAGAAGGTGAAGTCTGGAGGGTGAATCAGAAGAAGCAGAAGAAGGAGAAGGAGAAGGTGAAGTCTGGAGGGTGATTCAGAAGAAGCAGAATAAGGAGAAGGAGAAGGTGATGTCTGGAGGGTGAATCAGAAGAAGCAGAAGAAGGAGAAGGAGAAGGTGAAGTCTGGAGGGTGAATCAGAAGAAGCAGAAGAAGGAGAAGGAGAAGGTGAAGTCTGGAGGGTGAATCATAAGAAGCAGAAGAAGGAGAAGGAGAAGGTGAAGTCTGGAGGGTGAAGCAGAAGAAGTAGAAAAAGGAGAAGGAGAAGGTGAAGTCAGGAGGGTGAATCAGAAGAAGTAGAAGAAGGAGAAGGAGAGGGTGAAGTCAGGAGGGTGAATCAGAAGAAGCAGAAGAAGGAGAAGGAGAAGGTGAAGTCTGGAGGGTGAATCAGAAGAATCAGAAGAAGGAGAAGGAGAAGGTGAAGTCTGGAGGGTGAATCAGAAGAAGCAGAAGAAAGAGAAGGAGAAGGTGAAGTCTGGAGGGTGAAGCAGAAGAAACAGAAGAAGGAGAAGGAGAAGGTGAAGACTGGAGGGTGAATCAGAAGAAGTAGAAGAAGGAGAAGGAGAAGGTGAAGTCTGGAGGGTGAATCAGAAGAAGTAGAAGAAGGAGAAGGAGAAGGTGAAGTCTGGAGGGTGAATCAGAAGAAGCAGAAGAAGGAGAAGGAGAAGGTGAAGTCTGGAGGGTGAATCAGAAGAAGCAGAAGAAGGAGAAGGAGAAGATGAAGTCTGGAGGGTGAATCGGAAGAAGTAGAAGAAGGAGAAGGAGAAGGTGAAGTCTGGAGGGTGAATCAGAAGAAGTAGAAGAAGGAGAAGGAGAAGTTGAAGTCTGGAGGGTGAATCAGAAGAAGCAGAAGAAGGAGAAGGAGAAGGTGAAGTCTGGAGGGTGAATCAGAAGAAGCAGAAGAAGGAGAAGGAGAAGATAAAGTCTGGAGGGTGAATCAGAAGAAGTAGAAGAAGGAGAAGGAGAAGGTGAAGTCTGGAGGGTGAATCAGAAGAAGTAGAAGAAGGAGAAGGAGAAGATGAAGTCTGGAGGGTGAATCAGAAGAAACAGAAGAAGGAGGAGGAGAAGGTGAAGTCTGGAGGGTGAATCAGAAGAAGTAGAAGAAGGAGAAGGAGAAGGTGTAGTCTGGAGGGTGAATCAGAAGAAGTAGACGAAGGAGAAGGAGAAGGTGAAGTCTGGAGGGTGAATCAGAAGAAGCAGAAGAAGGAGAAGGAGAAGGTGAAGTCTGGAGGGTGAATCAGAAGAAGTAGAAGAAGGAGAAGGAGAAGGTGAAGTCTGGAGGGTGAATCAGAAGAAGCAGAAGAAGGAGAAGGAGAAGGTGAAGTCTGGAGGGTGAATCAGAAGAAGCAGAAGAAGGAGAAGGAGAAGGTGAAGTCTGGAGGGTGAATCAGAAGAAGTAGAAGAAGGAGAAGGAGAAGTTGAAGTCTGGAGGGTGAAGCAGAAGAAGTAGAAGATGGAGAAGTAGAAGGTGAAGTCAGGAGGGTGAATCAGAAGAAGTAGAAGAAGGAGAAGGAGAAGGTGAAGTCAGGAGGGTGAATCAGAAGAAGCAGAAGATGGAGAAGGAGAAGGTGAAGTCTGGAGGGTGAATCAGAAGAATCAGAAGAAGGAGAAGGAGAAGGTGAAGTCTGGAGGGTGAATCAGAAGAAGCAAAGGAAGGAGAAGGAGAAGGTGAAGTCTGGAGGGTGAATCAGAAGAAGCAGAATAAGGAGAAGGAGAAGATGAAGTCTGGAGGGTGAATCGGAAGAAGTAGAAGAAGGAGAAGGAGAAGGTGAAGTCTGGAGGGTGAATCAGAAGAAGTAGAAGAAGGAGAAGGAGAAGTTGAAGTCTGGAGGGTGAATCAGAAGAAGCAGAAGAAGGAGAAGGAGAAGGTGAAGTCTGGAGGGTGAATCAGAAGAAGCAGAAGAAGGAGAAGGAGAAGATAAAGTCTGGAGGGTGAATCAGAAGAAGTAGAAGAAGGAGAAGGAGAAGGTGAAGTCTGGAGGGTGAATCAGAAGAAGTAGAAGAAGGAGAAGGAGAAGATGAAGTCTGGAGGGTGAATCAGAAGAAACAGAAGAAGGAGGAGGAGAAGGTGAAGTCTGGAGGGTGAATCAGAAGAAGTAGAAGAAGGAGAAGGAGAAGGTGTAGTCTGGAGGGTGAATCAGAAGAAGTAGACGAAGGAGAAGGAGAAGGTGAAGTCTGGAGGGTGAATCAGAAGAAGCAGAAGAAGGAGAAGGAGAAGGTGAAGTCTGGAGGGTGAATCAGAAGAAGTAGAAGAAGGAGAAGGAGAAGGTGAAGTCTGGAGGGTGAATCAGAAGAAGCAGAAGAAGGAGAAGGAGAAGGTGAAGTCTGGAGGGTGAATCAGAAGAAGCAGAAGAAGGAGAAGGAGAAGGTGAAGTCTGGAGGGTGAATCAGAAGAAGTAGAAGAAGGAGAAGGAGAAGTTGAAGTCTGGAGGGTGAAGCAGAAGAAGTAGAAGATGGAGAAGTAGAAGGTGAAGTCAGGAGGGTGAATCAGAAGAAGTAGAAGAAGGAGAAGGAGAAGGTGAAGTCAGGAGGGTGAATCAGAAGAAGCAGAAGATGGAGAAGGAGAAGGTGAAGTCTGGAGGGTGAATCAGAAGAATCAGAAGAAGGAGAAGGAGAAGGTGAAGTCTGGAGGGTGAATCAGAAGAAGTAGAAGAAGGAGAAGGAGAAGATGAAGTCTGGAGGGTGAATCAGAAGAAACAGAAGAAGGAGGAGGAGAAGGTGAAGTCTGGAGGGTGAATCAGAAGAAGTAGAAGAAGGAGAAGGAGAAGGTGTAGTCTGGAGGGTGAATCAGAAGAAGTAGACGAAGGAGAAGGAGAAGGTGAAGTCTGGAGGGTGAATCAGAAGAAGCAGAAGAAGGAGAAGGAGAAGGTGAAGTCTGGAGGGTGAATCAGAAGAAGTAGAAGAAGGAGAAGGAGAAGGTGAAGTCTGGAGGGTGAATCAGAAGAAGCAGAAGAAGGAGAAGGAGAAGGTGAAGTCTGGAGGGTGAATCAGAAGAAGTAGACGAAGGAGAAGGAGAAGGTGAAGTCTGGAGGGTGAATCAGAAGAAGCAGAAGAAGGAGAAGGAGAAGGTGAAGTCTGGAGGGTGAATCAGAAGAAGCAGAAGAAGGAGAAGGAGAAGGTGAAGTCTGGAGGGTGAATCAGAAGAAGCAGAAGAAGGAGAAGGAGAAGGTGAAGTCTGGAGGGTGAATCAGAAGAAGTAGAAGAAGGAGAAGGAGAAGTTGAAGTCTGGAGGGTGAAGCAGAAGAAGTAGAAGATGGAGAAGGAGAAGTTGAAGTCTGGAGGGTGAAGCAGAAGAAGTAGAAGATGGAGAAGTAGAAGGTGAAGTCAGGAGGGTGAATCAGAAGAAGTAGAAGAAGGAGAAGGAGAAGGTGAAGTCAGGAGGGTGAATCAGAAGAAGCAGAAGATGGAGAAGGAGAAGGTGAAGTCTGGAGGGTGAATCAGAAGAATCAGAAGAAGGAGAAGGAGAAGGTGAAGTCTGGAGGGTGAATCAGAAGAAGCAGAATAAGGAGAAGGAGAAGGTGAAGTCTGGAGGGTGAATCAGAAGAAGTAGAATAAGGAGAAGGAGTAGGTGAAGTCTGGAGGGTGAATCAGAAGAAGTAGAAGAAGGAGAAGGAGAAGGTGAAGTCTGGAGGGTGAAGCAGAAGAAGTAGAAGAAGGAGAAGGAGAAGCTGAAGTCAGGAGGGTGAATCAGAAGAAGTAGAAGAAGGAGAAGGAGAAGGTGAAGTCAGGAGGGTGAATCAGAAGAAGCAGAAGAAGGAGAAGGAGTAGGTGAAGTCTGGAGGGTGAATCAGAAGAATCAGAAGAAGGAGAAGGAGAAGGTGAAGTCTGGAGGGTGAATCAGAAGAAGCAGAAGAAAGAGAAGGAGAAGGTGAAGTCTGGAGGGTGAAGCAGAAGAAACAGAAGAAGGAGAAGGAGAAGGTGAAGACTGGAGGGTGAATCAGAAGAAGTAGAAGAAGGAGAAGGAGAAGGTGAAGTCTGGAGGGTGAATCAGAAGAAGTAGAAGAAGGAGAAGGAGAAGGTGAAGTCTGGAGGGTGAATCAGAAGAAGCAGAAGAAGGAGAAGGAGAAGGTGAAGTCTGGAGGGTGAATCAGAAGAAGCAGAAGAAGGAGAAGGAGAAGATGAAGTCTGGAGGGTGAATCAGAAGAAGTAGAAGAAGGAGAAGGAGAAGGTGAGGTCTGGAGGGTGAATCAGAAGTAGTAGAAGAAGGAGAAGGAGAAGGTGAAGTCTGGAGGGTGAATCAGAAGAAACAGAAGAAGGAGAAGGAGAAGGTGAAGTCTGGAGGGTGAATCAGAAGAAGTAGAAGAAGGAGAAGGAGAAGGTGTAGTCTGGAGGGTGAATCAGAAGAAGTAGACGAAGGAGAAGGAGAAGGTGAAGTCTGGAGGGTGAATCAGAAGAAGCAGAAGAAGGAGATGGAAAAGGTGAAGTCTGGAGGGTGAATCAGAAGAAGTAGAAGAAGGAGAAGGAGAAGGTGAAGTCTGGAGGGTGAATCAGAAGAAGCAGAAGAAGGAGAAGGAGAAGGTGAAGTCTGGAGGGTGATTCAGAAGAAGCAGAATAAGGAGAAGGAGAAGGTGATGTCTGGAGGGTGAATCAGAAGAAGCAGAAGAAGGAGAAGGAGAAGGTGAAGTCTGGAGGGTGAATCAGAAGAAGTAGAAGAAGGAGAAGGAGAAGGTGAAGTCTGGAGGGTGAATCAGAAGAAGTAGAAGAAGGAGAAGGAGAAGGTGAAGTCTGGAGGGTGAATCAGAAGAAGTAGAAGAAGGAGAAGGAGAAGGTGAAGTCTGGAGGGGGAAGCAGAAGAAGTAGAAGAAGGAGAAGGAGAAGGTGAAGTCAGGAGGGTGAATCAGAAGATGTAGAAGAAGGAGAAGGAGAAGGTGAAGTCAGGAGGGTGAATCAGAAGAAGCAGAAGAAGGAGAAGGAGAAGGTGAAGTCTGGAGGGTGAATCAGAAGAATCAGAAGAAGGAGAAGGAGAAGGTGAAGTCTGGAGGGTGAATCAGAAGAAGTAGAAGAAGGAGAAGGAGAAGGTGAAGTCTGGAGGGTGAATCAGAAGAAGCAGAAGAAGGAGAAGGAGAAGGTGAGGTCTGGAGGGTGAATCAGAAGAAGTAGACGAAGGAGAAGGAGAAGGTGAAGTCTGAAGGGTGAATCAGAAGAAGCAGAAGAAGGAGATGGAGAAGGTGAAGTCTGGAGGGTGAATCAGAAGAAGTAGAAGAAGGAGAAGGTGAAGGTGAAGTCTGGAGGGTGAATCAGAAGAAGCAGAAGAAGGAGAAGGAGAAGGTGAAGTCTGGAGGGTGAATCAGAAGAAGCAGAAGAAGGAGAAGGAGAAGGTGAAGTCTGGAGGGTGATTCAGATGAAGCAGAATAAGGAGAAGGAGAAGGTGAAGTCTGGAGGGTGAATCAGAAGAAGCAGAAGAAGGAGAAGGAGAAGGTGAAGTCTGGAGGGTGAATCAGAAGAAGTAGAAGAAGGAGAAGGAGAAGGTGAAGTCTGGAGGGTGAATCAGAAGAAGTAGAAGAAGGAGAAGGAGAAGGTGAAGTCTGGAGGGTGAATCAGAAGAAGTAGAAGAAGGAGAAGGAGAAGGTGAAGTCTGGAGGGTGAAGCAGAAGAAGTAGAAGAAGGAGAAGGAGAAGGTGAAGTCAGGAGGGTGAATCAGAAGATGTAGAAGAAGGAGAAGGAGAAGGTGAAGTCAGGAGGGTGAATCAGAAGAAGCAGAAGAAGGAGAAGGAGAAGGTGAAGTCTGGAGGGTGAATCAGAAGAAGTAGAAGAAGGAGAAGGAGAAGGTGAAGTCTGGAGGGTGAATCAGAAGAAGCAGAAGAAGGAGAAGGAGAAGGTGAAGTCTGGAGGGTGAATCAGAAGAAGCAGAAGAAGGAGAAGGAGAAGGTGAAGTCTGGAGGGTGAATCAGAAGAAGCAGAAGAAGGAGAAGGAGAAGGTGAAGTCTGGAGGGTGAATCAGAAGAAGCAGAATAAGGAGAAGGAGAAGGTGAAGTCTGGAGGGTGAATCAGAAGAAGCAGAAGAAGGAGAAGGAGAAGGTGAAGTCTGGAGGGTGAATCAGAAGAAGTAGAAGAAGGAGAAGGAGAAGGTGAAGTCTGGAGGGTGAAGCAGAAGAAGTAGAAGAAGGAGAAGGAGAAGGTGAAGTCAGGAGGGTGAATCAGAAGAAGTAGAAGAAGGAGAAGGAGAAGGTGAAGTCAGGAGGGTGAATCAGAAGAAGCAGAAGAAGGAGATAGAGAAGGTAAAGTCTGGAGGGTGAATCAGAAGAATCAGAAGAAGGAGAAGGAGAAGGTGAAGTCTGGAGAGTGAAGCAGAAGAAGCAGAAGAAAGAGAAGGAGAAGGTGAAGTCTGGAGGGTGAAGCAGAAGAAACAGAAGAAGGAGAAGGAGAAGGTGAAGACTGGAGGGTGAATCAGAAGAAGTAGAAGAAGGAGAAGGAGAAGGAGAAGTCTGGAGGGTGAATCAGAAGAATTAGAAGAAGGAGAAGGAGAAGGTGAAGTCTGGAGGGTGAATCAGAAGAAGCAGAAGAAGGAGAAGGAGAAGGTGAAGTCTGGAGGGTGAATCAGAAGAAGCAGAAGAAGGAGAAGGAGAAGATGAAGTCTGGAGGGTGAATCAGAAGAAGTAGAAGAAGGAGAAGGAGAAGGTGAGGTCTGGAGGGTGAATCAGAAGAAGCAGAAGAAGGAGAAGGAGAAGGTGAAGTCTGGAGGGTGAATCAGAAGAAGCAGAAGAAGGAGAAGGAGAAGGTGAAGTCTGGAGGGTGAATCAGAAGAAGCAGAAGAAGGAGAAGGAGAAGGTGAAGTCAGGAGGGTGAATCAGAAGAAGCAGAAGAAGGAGAAGGAGTAGGTGAAGTTAGGAGGGTGAATCAGAAGAAGCAGAAGAAGGAGAAGGAGCAGGTGAAGTCAGGGGGGTGTAGCAGAAGAAGTAGAAGAAGGAGAAGGAGAAGGTGAAGTCAGGACGGTGAAGCAGAAGAAGCAGAAGAAGGAGAAGGAGAAGGTGAAGTCAGGAGGGTGAATCAGAAGAAGTAGAAGAAGGAGAAGGAGAAGGTGAAGTCAGGAGGGTGAATCAGAAGAAGTAGAAGAAGGAGAAGGAGAAGGTGAAGTCAGGAGGGTGAATCAGAAGAAGTAGAAGAAGGAGAAGGAGAAGGTGAAGTCAGGAGGGTGAATCAGAAGAAGCAGAAGAAGGAGAAGGAGAAGGTGAAGTCTGGAGGGTGAATCAGAAGAAGTAGAAGAAGGAGAAGGAGAAGGTGAAGTTTGGAGGGTGAAGCAGAAGAAGTAGAAGAAGGAGAAGGAGAAGGTGAAGTCAGGAGGGTGAATCAGAAGAAGTAGAAGAAGGAGAAGGAGAAGGTGAAATCAGAAGGGTGAATCAGAAGAAGCAGAAGAAGGAGAAGGAGAAGGTGAAGTCTGGAGGGTGAATCAGAAGAATCAGAACAAGGAGAAGGAGAAGGTGAAGTCTGGAGGGTGAATCAGAAGAAGCAGAAGAAAGAGAAGGAGAAGGTGAAGTCTGGAGGGTGAAGCAGAAGAAACAGAAGAAGGAGAAGGAGAAGGTGAAGACTGGAGGGTGAATCAGAAGAAGTAGAAGAAGGAGAAGGAGAAGGTGAAGTCTGGAGGGTGAATCAGAAGAAGTAGAAGAAGGAGAAGGAGAAGTTGAAGTCTGGAGGGTGAATCAGAAGAAGCAGAAGAAGGAGAAGGAGAAGGTGAAGTCTGGAGGGTGAATCAGAAGAAGCAGAAGAAGGAGAAGGAGAAGATGAAGTCCGGAGGGTGAATCAGAAGAAGTAGAAGAAGGAGAAGGAGAAGATGAAGTCTGGAGGGTGAATCAGAAGAAACAGAAGAAGGAGAAGGAGAAGGTGAAGTCTGGAGGGTGAATCAGAAGAAGTAGAAGAAGGAGAAGGAGAAGGTGTAGTCTGGAGGGTGAATCAGAAGAAGTAGACGAAGGAGAAGGAGAAGGTGAAGTCTGGAGGGTGAATCAGAAGAAGCAGAAGAAGGAGAAGGAGAAGGTTAAGTCTGGAGGGTGAATCAGAAGAAGTAGAAGAAGGAGAAGGAGAAGGTGAAGTCTGGAGGGTGAATCAGAAGAAGCAGAAGAAGGAGAAGGAGAAGGTGAAGTCTGGAGGGTGAATCAGAAGAAGCAGAAAAAGGAGAAGGAGAAGGTGAAGTCTGGAGGGTGAATCAGAAGAAGCAGAATAAGGAAAAGGAGAAGGTGAAGTCTGGAGGGTGAATCAGAAGAAGCAGAAGAAGGAGAAGGAGAAGGTGAAGTCTGGAGGGTGAATCAGAAGAAGTAGAAGAAGGAGAAGGAGAAGATGAAGTCTGGAGGGTGAATCAGAAGAAGTAGAAGAAGGAGAAGGAGAAGGTGAAGTCTGGAGGGTGAATCAGAAGAAGTAGAAGAAGGAGAAGGAGAAGATGAAGTCTGGAGGGTGAATCAGAAGAAACAGAAGAAGGAGAAGCAGAAGGTGAAGTCTGGAGGGTGAATCAGAAGAAGTAGAAGAAGGAGAAGGAGAAGGTGAAGTCTGGAGGGTGAATCAGAAGAAGCAGAAGAAGGAGAAGGAGATGGTGAAGTCTGGAGGGTGAATCAGAAGAAGTAGAAGAAGGAGAAGGAGAAGGTGAAGTCTGGAGGGTGAATCAGAAGAAGCAGAATAAGGAGAAGGAGAAGGTGAAGTCTGGAGGGTGAATCAGAAGAAGCAGAAGAAGGAGAAGGAGAAGGTGAAGTCTGGAGGGTGAATCAGAAGAAGTAGAAGAAGGAGAAGGAGAAGATGAAGTCTGGAGGGTGAATCAGAAGAAGTAGAAGAAGGAGAAGGAGAAGGTGAAGTCTGGAGGGTGAATCAGAAGAGGTAGAAGAAGGAGAAGGAGAAGATGAAGTCTGGAGGGTGAATCAGAAGAAACAGAAGAATGAGAAGGAGAAGGTGAAGTCTGGAGGGTGAATCAGAAGAAGTAGAAGAAGGAGAAGGAGAAGGTGTAGTCTGGAGGGTGAATCAGAAGAAGTAGACGAAGGAGAAGGAGAAGGTGAAGTCTGGAGGGTGAATCAGAAGAAGCAGAAGAAGGAGAAGGAGAAGGTGAAGTCTGGAGGGTGAATCAGAAGAAGTAGAAGAAGGAGAAGGAGAAGGTGAAGTCTGGAGGGTGAATCAGAAGAAGCAGAAGAAGGAGAAGGAGAAGGTGAAGTCTGGAGGGTGAATCAGAAGAAGCAGAAGAAGGAGAAGGAGAAGGTGAAGTCTGGAGGGTGAATCAGAAGAAGTAGAAGAAGGAGAAGGAGAAGTTGAAGTCTGGAGGGTGAAGCAGAAGAAGTAGAAGATGGAGAAGGAGAAGGTGAAGTCAGGAGGGTGAATCAGAAGAAGTAGAAGAAGGAGAAGGAGAAGGTGAAGTCAGGAGGGTGAATCAGAAGAAGCAGAAGATGGAGAAGGAGAAGGTGAAGTCTGGAGGGTGAATCAGAAGAATCAGAAGAAGGAGAAGGAGAAGGTGAAGTCTGGAGGGTGAATCAGAAGAAGCAGAAGAAGGAGAAGGAGAAGGTGAAGTCTGGAGGGTGAATCAGAAGAAGCAGAATAAGGAGAAGGAGAAGGTGAAGTCTGGAGGGTGAATCAGAAGAAGCAGAAGAAGGAGAAGGAGAAGGTGAAGTCTGGAGGGTGAATCAGAAGAAGTAGAATAAGGAGAAGGAGAAGGTGAAGTCTGGAGGGTGAAGCAGAAGAAGTAGAAGAAGGAGAAGGAGAAGGTGAAGTCAGGAGGGTGAATCAGAAGAAGTAGAAGAAGGAGAAGGAGAAGGTGAAGTCAGGAGGGTGAATCAGAAGAAGCAGAAGAAGGAGATAGAGAAGGTAAAGTCTGGAGGGTGAATCAGAAGAATCAGAAGAAGGAGAAGGAGAAGGTGAAGTCTGGAGAGTGAAGCAGAAGAAGCAGAAGAAAGAGAAGGAGAAGGTGAAGTCTGGAGGGTGAAGCAGAAGAAGCAGAAGTAGGAGAAGGAGTAGGTGAAGTTAGGAGGGTGAATCAGAAGAAGCAGAAGAAGGAGAAGGAGCAGGTGAAGTCAGGGGGGTGTAGCAGAAGAAGTAGAAGAAGGAGAAGGAGAAGGTGAAGTCAGGACGGTGAAGCAGAAGAAGCAGAAGAAGGAGAAGGAGAAGGTGAAGCCTGGAGGGCGCAGCAGAAGAAGCAGAAGAAGGAGAAGGAGAAGGTGAAGTCTGGAGTGTGAAGCAGAAGAAGCAGAAGAAGGAGAAGGAGAAGGTGAAGTCTGGAGGGTGAATCAGAAGAAGTAGAAGAAGGAGAAGGAGAAGGTGAAGTTTGGAGGGTGAAGCAGAAGAAGTAGAAGAAGGAGAAGGAGAAGGTGAAGTCAGGAGGGTGAATCAGAAGAAGTAGAAGAAGGAGAAGGAGAAGGTGAAGTCAGGAGGGTGAATCAGAAGAAGCAGAAGAAGGAGAAGGAGAAGGTGAAGTCTGGAGGGTGAATCAGAAGAATCAGAAGAAGAAGAAGGAGAAGGTGAAGTCTGGAGGGTGAATCAGAAGAAGCAGAAGAAAGAGAAGGAGAAGGTGAAGTCTGGAGGGTGAAGCAGAAGAAACAGAAGAAGGAGAAGGAGAAGGTGAAGACTGGAGGGTGAATCAGAAGAAGTAGAAGAAGGAGAAGGAGAAGGTGAAGTCTGGAGGGTGAATCAGAAGAAGTAGAAGAAGGAGAAGGAGAAGTTGAAGTCTGGAGGGTGAATCAGAAGAAGCAGAAGAAGGAGAAGGAGAAGGTGAAGTCTGGAGGGTGAATCAGAAGAAGCAGAAGAAGGAGAAGGAGAAGATGAAGTCCGGAGGGTGAATCAGAAGAAGTAGAAGAAGGAGAAGGAGAAGGTGAAGTCTGGAGGGTGAATCAGAAGAAGTAGAAGAAGGAGAAGGAGAAGATGAAGTCTGGAGGGTGAATCAGAAGAAACAGAAGAAGGAGAAGGAGAAGGTGAAGTCTGGAGGGTGAATCAGAAGAAGTAGAAGAAGGAGAAGGAGAAGGTGTAGTCTGGAGGGTGAATCAGAAGAAGTAGACGAAGGAGAAGGAGAAGGTGAAGTCTGGAGGGTGAATCAGAAGAAGCAGAAGAAGGAGAAGGAGAAGGTTAAGTCTGGAGGGTGAATCAGAAGAAGTAGAAGAAGGAGAAGGAGAAGGTGAAGTCTGGAGGGTGAATCAGAAGAAGCAGAAGAAGGAGAAGGAGAAGGTGAAGTCTGGAGGGTGAATCAGAAGAAGCAGAAAAAGGAGAAGGAGAAGGTGAAGTCTGGAGGGTGAATCAGAAGAAGCAGAATAAGGAGAAGGAGAAGGTGAAGTCTGGAGGGTGAATCAGAAGAAGCAGAAGAAGGAGAAGGAGAAGGTGAAGTCTGGAGGGTGAATCAGAAGAAGTAGAAGAAGGAGAAGGAGAAGATGAAGTCTGGAGGGTGAATCAGAAGAAGTAGAAGAAGGAGAAGGAGAAGGTGAAGTCTGGAGGGTGAATCAGAAGAAGTAGAAGAAGGAGAAGGAGAAGATGAAGTCTGGAGGGTGAATCAGAAGAAACAGAAGAAGGAGAAGCAGAAGGTGAAGTCTGGAGGTTGAATCAGAAGAAGTAGAAGAAGGAGAAGGAGAAGGTGAAGTCTGGAGGATGAATCAGAAGAAGCAGAAGAAGGAGAAGGAGAAGGTGAAGTCTGGAGGGTGAATCAGAAGAAGTAGAAGAAGGAGAAGGAGAAGGTGAAGTCTGGAGGGTGAATCAGAAGAAGCAGAATAAGGAGAAGGAGAAGGTGAAGTCTGGAGGGTGAATCAGAAGAAGCAGAAGAAGGAGAAGGAGAAGGTGAAGTCTGGAGGGTGAATCAGAAGAAGTAGAAGAAGGAGAAGGAGAAGATGAAGTCTGGAGGGTGAATCAGAAGAAGTAGAAGAAGGAGAAGGAGAAGGTGAAGTCTGGAGGGTGAATCAGAAGAGGTAGAAGAAGGAGAAGGAGAAGATGAAGTCTGGAGGGTGAATCAGAAGAAACAGAAGAATGAGAAGGAGAAGGTGAAGTCTGGAGGGTGAATCAGAAGAAGTAGAAGAAGGAGAAGGAGAAGGTGTAGTCTGGAGGGTGAATCAGAAGAAGTAGACGAAGGAGAAGGAGAAGGTGAAGTCTGGAGGGTGAATCAGAAGAAGCAGAAGAAGGAGAAGGAGAAGGTGAAGTCTGGAGGGTGAATCAGAAGAAGTAGAAGAAGGAGAAGGAGAAGGTGAAGTCTGGAGGGTGAATCAGAAGAAGCAGAAGAAGGAGAAGGAGAAGGTGAAGTCTGGAGGGTGAATCAGAAGAAGCAGAAGAAGGAGAAGGAGAAGGTGAAGTCTGGAGGGTGAATCAGAAGAAGTAGAAGAAGGAGAAGGAGAAGTTGAAGTCTGGAGGGTGAAGCAGAAGAAGTAGAAGATGGAGAAGGAGAAGGTGAAGTCAGGAGGGTGAATCAGAAGAAGTAGAAGAAGGAGAAGGAGAAGGTGAAGTCAGGAGGGTGAATCAGAAGAAGCAGAAGATGGAGAAGGAGAAGGTGAAGTCTGGAGGGTGAATCAGAAGAATCAGAAGAAGGAGAAGGAGAAGGTGAAGTCTGGAGGGTGAATCAGAAGAAGCAAAGGAAGGAGAAGGAGAAGGTGAAGTCTGGAGGGTGAATCAGAAGAAGCAGAATAAGGAGAAGGAGAAGTTGAAGTCTGGAGGGTGAATCAGAAGAAGCAGAATAAGGAGAAGGAGAAGGTGAAGTCTGGAGGGTGTATCAGAAGAAGCAGAAGAAGGAGAAGGAGAAGGTGAAGTCTGGAGGGTGAATCAGAAGAAGTAGAAGAAGGAGAAGGAGAAGGTGAAGTCTGGAGGGTGAAGCAGAAGAAGTAGAAGAAGGAGAAGGAGAAGGTGAAGTCAGGAGGGTGAATCAGAAGAAGTAGAAGAAGGAGAAGGAGAAGGTGAAGTCAGGAGGGTGAATCAGAAGAAGCAGAAGACGGAGAAGGAGAAGGTGAAGTCTGGAGGGTGAATCAGAAGAAACAGAAGAAGGAGAAGGAGAAGGTGAAGTCTGGAGGGTGAATCAGAAGAAGTAGAAGAAGGAGAAGGAGAAGGTGTAGTCTGGAGGGTGAATCAGAAGAAGTAGACGAAGGAGAAGGAGAAGGTGAAGTCTGGAGGGTGAATCAGAAGAAGCAGAAGAAGGAGATGGAGAAGGTGAAGTCTGGAGGGTGAATCAGAAGAAGTAGAAGAAGGAGAAGGAGAAGGTGAAGTCTGGAGGGTGAATCAGAAGAAGCAGAAGAAGGAGAAGGAGAAGGTGAAGTCTGGAGGGTGAATCAGAAGAAGCAGAAGAAGGAGAAGGAGAAGGTGAAGTCTGGAGGGTGATTCAGAAGAAGCAGAATAAGGAGAAGGAGAAGGTGATGTCTGGAGGGTGAATCAGAAGAAGCAGAAGAAGGAGAAGGAGAAGGTGAAGTCTGGAGGGTGAATCAGAAGAAGTAGAAGAAGGAGAAGGAGAAAGTGAAGTCTGGAGGGTGAATCAGAAGAAGTAGAAGAAGGAGAAGGAGAAGGTGAAGTCTGGAGGGTGAATCAGAAGAAGTAGAAGAAGGAGAAGGAGAAGGTGAAGTCTGGAGGGTGAAGCAGAAGAAGTAGAAGAAGGAGAAGGAGAAGGTGAAGTCAGGAGGGTGAATCAGAAGATGTAGAAGAAGGAGAAGGAGAAGGTGAAGTCAGGAGGGTGAATCAGAAGAAGCAGAAGAAGGAGAAGGAGAAGGTGAAGTCTGGAGGGTGAATCAGAAGAATCAGAAGAAGGAGAAGGAGAAGGTGAAGTCTGGAGGGTGAATCAGAAGAAGCAGAAGAAAGAGAAGGAGAAGGTGAAGTCTGGAGGGTGAATCAGAAGAAGTAGAAGAAGGAGAAGGAGAAGGTGAAGTCTGGAGGGTGTATCAGAAGAAGCAGAAGAAGGAGAAGGAGAAGGTGAAGTCTGGAGGGTGAATCAGAAGAAGCAGACGAAGGAGAAGGAGAAGGTGAAGTCTGGAGGGTGAATCAGAAGAAGCAGAAGAAGGAGATGGAGAAGGTGAAGTCTGGAGGGTGAATCTGAAGAAGTAGAAGAAGGAGAAGGTGAAGGTGAAGTCTGGAGGGTGAATCAGAAGAAGCAGAAGAAGGAGAAGGAGAAGGTGAAGTCTGGAGGGTGAATCAGAAGAAGCAGAAGAAGGAGAAGGAGAAGGCGAAGTCTGGAGGGTGATTCAGAAGAAGCAGAATAAGGAGAAGGAGAAGGTGAAGTCTGGAGGGTGAATCAGAAGAAGCAGAAGAAGGAGAAGGAGAAGGTGAAGTCTGGAGGGTGAATCAGAAGAAGTAGAAGAAGGAGAAGGAGAAGGTGAAGTCTGGAGGGTGAATCAGAAGAAGTAGAAGAAGGAGAAGGAGAAGGTGAAGTCTGGAGGGTGAATCAGAAGAAGTAGAAGAAGGAGAAGGAGAAGGTGAAGTCTGGAGGGTGAAGCAGAAGAAGTAGAAGAAGGAGAAGGAGAAGGTGAAGTCAGGAGGGTGAATCAGAAGATGTAGAAGAAGGAGAAGGAGAAGGTGAAGTCAGGAGGGTGAATCAGAAGAAGCAGAAGAAGGAGAAGGAGAAGGTGAAGTCTGGAGGGTGAATCAGAAGAAGTAGAAGAAGGAGAAGGAGAAGGTGAAGTCTGGAGGGTGAATCAGAAGAAGCAGAAGAAGGAGAAGGAGAAGGTGATGTCTGGAGGGTGAATCAGAAGAAGCAGAAGAAGGAGAAGGAGAAGGTGAAGTCTGGAGGGTGAATCAGAAGAAGCAGAAGAAGGAGAAGGAGAAGGTGAAGTCTGGAGGGTGAATCAGAAGAAGCAGAATAAGGAGAAGGAGAAGGTGAAGTCTGGAGGGTGAATCAGAAGAAGTAGAAGAAGGAGAAGGAGAAGGTGAAGTCTGGAGGGTGAATCAGAAGAAGTAGAAGAAGGAGAAGGAGAAGGTGAAGTCTGGAGGGTGAAGCAGAAGAACTAGAAGAAGGAGAAGGAGAAGGTGAAGTCAGGAGAGTGAATCAGAAGAAGTAGAAGAAGGAGAAGGAGAAGGTGAAGTCAGGAGGGTGAATCAGAAGAAGCAGAAGAAGGAGATAGAGAAGGCGAAGTCTGGAGGGTGAATCAGAAGAATCAGAAGAAGGAGAAGGAGAAGGTGAAGTCTGGAGGGTGAAGCAGAAGAAGCAGAAGAAAGAGAAGGAGAAGGTGAAGTCTGGAGGGTGAAGCAGAAGAAACAGAAGAAGGAGAAGGAGAAGGTGAAGACTGGAGGGTGAATCAGAAGAAGTAGAAGAAGGAGAAATGGAAGAAGGTGAAGTCTGGAGGGTGAATCAGAAGAAGTAGAAGAAGGAGAAGGAGAAGGTGAAGTCTGGAGGGTGAATCAGAAGAAGCAGAAGAAGGAGAAGGTAAAGTCTGGAGGGTGAATCAGAAGAAGCAGAAGAAGGAGAAGGAGAAGATGAAGTCTGAAGGGTGAATCAGAAGAAGTAGAAGAAGGAGAAGGAGAAGGTGAGGTCTGGAGGGTGAATCAGAAGAAGCAGAAGAAGGAGAAGGAGAAGGTGAAGTCTGGAGGGTGAATCAGAAGAAGCAGAAGAAGGAGAAGGAGAAGGTGAAGTCTGGAGGGTGAATCAGAAGAAGCAGAAGAAGGAGAAGGAGAAGGTGAAGTCAGGAGGGTGAATCAGAAGAAGCAGAAGAAGGAGAAGGAGAAGGTGAAGTTAGGAGGGTGAATCAGAAGAAGCAGAAGAAGGAGAAGGAGCAGGTGAAGTCAGGGGGGTGTAGCAGAAGAAGTAGAAGAAGGAGAAGGAGAAGGTGAAGTCAGGACGGTGAAGCAGAAGAAGCAGAAGAAGGAGAAGGAGAAGGTGAAGCCTGGAGGGCGCAGCAGAAGAAGCAGAAGAAGGAGAAGGAGAAGGTGAAGTCTGGAGTGTGAAGCAGAAGAAGCAGAAGAAGGAGAAGGAGAAGGTGAAGTCTGGAGGGCGCAGCAGAAGAAGCAGAAGAAGGAGAATGAGAAGGTGAAGTCTGGAGGGTGAATCAGAAGAAGCAGAAGAAGGAGAAGGAGAAGGTGAAGTCTTGAGGGTGAATCAGAAGAAGTAGAAGAAGGAGAAGGAGAAGGTGAAGTCTGGAGGGTGAAGCAGAAGAAGTAGAAGAAGGAGAAGGAGAAGGTGAAGTCAGGAGGGTGAATCAGAAGAAGTAGAAGAAGGAGAAGGAGAAGGTGAAGTCAGGAGGTTGAATCAGAAGAAGCAGAAGAAGGAGAAGGAGAATGTGAAGTCTGGAGGGTGAATCAGAAGAAGTAGAAGAAGGAGAAGGAGAAGGTGAAGTCTGGAGGGTGAATCAGAAGAAGCAGAAGAAGGAGAAGGAGAAGGTGAAGTCTGGAGGGTGAATCAGAAGAAGCAGAAGAAGGAGAAGGAGAAGGTGAAGTCTGGAGGGTGAATCAGAAGAAGCAGAAGAAGGAGAAGGAGAAGGTGAAGTCTGGAGGGTGAATCAGAAGAAGCAGAATAAGGAGAAGGAGAAGGTGAAGTCTGGAGGGTGAATCAGAAGAAGCAGAAGAAGGAGAAGGAGAAGGTGAAGTCTGGAGGGTGAATCAGAAGAAGTAGAAGAAGGAGAAGGAGAAGGTGAAGTCTGGAGGGTGAAGCAGAAGAAGTAGAAGAAGGAGAAGGAGAAGGTGAAGTCAGGAGGGTGAATCAGAAGAAGTAGAAGAAGGAGAAGGAGAAGGTGAAGTCAGGAGGGTGAATCAGAAGCAGCAGAAGAAGGAGATAGAGAAGGTGAAGTCTGGAGGGTGAATCAGAAGAATCAGAAGAAGGAGAAGGAGAAGGTGAAGTCTGGAGGGTGATGCAGTAGAAGCAGAAGAAAGAGAAGGAGAAGGTGAAGTCTGGAGGGTGAAGCAGAAGAAACAGAAGAAGGAGAAGGAGAAGGTGAGGACTGGAGGGTGAATCAGAAGAAGTCGAAGAAGGAGAAGAAGAAGGTGAAGTCTGGAGGGTGAATCAGAAGAAGTAGAAGAAGGAGAAGGAGAAGGTGAAGTCTGGAGGGTGAATCAGAAGAAGCAGAAGAAGGAGAAGGAGAAGGTGAAGTCTGGAGGGTGTATCAGAAGAAGCAGAAGAAGGAGAAGGAGAAGATGAAGTCTGGAGGGTGAATCAGAAGAAGTAGAAGAAGGAGAAGGAGAAGGTGAGGTCTGGAGGGTGAATCAGAAGAAGCAGAAGAAGGAGAAGGAGAAGGTGAAGTCTGGAGGGTGAATCAGAAGAAGCAGAAGAAGGAGAAGGAGAAGGTGAAGTCTGGAGGGTGAATCAGAAGAAGCAGAAGAAGGAGAAGGAGAAGGTGAAGTCAGGAGGGTGAATCAGAAGAAGCAGAAGAAGGAGAAGGAGAAGGTGAATTTAGGAGGGTGAATCAGAAGAAGCAGAAAAAGGAGAAGGAGCAGGTGAATTCAAGGGGGTGTAGCAGAAGAAGTAGAAGAAGGAGAAGGAGAAGGTGAAGTCAGGACGGTGAAGCAGAAGAAGCAGAAGAAGGAGAAGGAGAAGGTGAAGCCTGGAGGGCGCAGCAGAAGAAGCAGAAGAAGGAGAAGGAGAAGGTGAAGTCTGGAGTGTGAAGCAGAAGAAGCAGAAGAAGGAGAAGGAGGAGGTGAAGTCTGGAGGGCGCAGCATAAGAAGCAGAAGAAGGAGAATGAGAAGGTGAAGTCTGGAGGGTGAATCAGAAGAAGCAGAAGAAGGAGAAGGAGAAGGTGAAGTCTGGAGGGTGAATCAGAAGAAGTAGAAGAAGGAGAAGGAGAAGGTGAAGTCTGGAGGGTGAAGCAGAAGAAGTAGAAGAAGGAGAAGGAGAAGGTGAAGTCAGGAGGGTGAATCAGAAGAAGTAGAAGAAGGAGAAGGAGAAGGTGAAGTCAGGAGGGTGAATCAGAAGAAGCAGAAGATGGAGAAGGAGAAGGTGAAGTCTGGAGGTTGAATCAGAAGAATCAGAAGAAGGAGAAGGAGAAGGTGAAGTCTGGAGGGTGAATCAGAAGAAGCAGAAGAAAGAGAAGGAGAAGGTGAAGTCTGGAGGGTGAAGCAGAAGAAACAGAAAAAGGAGAAGGAGAAGGTGAAGACTGGAGGGTGAATCAGAAGAAGTAGAAGAAGGAGAAGGAGAAGGTGAAGTCTGGAGGGTGAATCAGAAGAAGTGGAAGAAGGAGAAGTTGAAGTCTGGAGGGTGAATCAGAAGAAGCAGAAGAAGGAGAAGGAGAAGGTGAAGTCTGGAGGGTGAATCAGAAGAAGCAGAAGAAGGAGAAGGAGAAGATGAAGTCTGGAGGGTGAATCAGAAGAAGGAGAAGAAGGAGAAGGAGAAGGTGATATCTGGAGGGTGAATCAGAAGAAGTAGAAGAAGGAGAAGGAGAAGGTGAAGTCTGGAGGGTGAATCAGAAGAAACAGAAGAAGGAGAAGGAGAAGGTGAAGTCTGGAGGGTGAATCAGAAGAAGTAGAAGAAGGAGAAGGAGAAGGTGTAGTCTGGAGGGTGAATCAGAAGAAGTAGACGAAGGAGAAGGAGAAGGTGAAGTCTGGAGGGTGAATCAGAAGAAGCAGAAGAAGGAGAAGGAGAAGGTGAAGTCTGGAGGGTGAATCAGAAGAAGTAGAAGAAGGAGAAGGAGAAGGTGAAGTCTGGAGGGTGAATCAGAAGAAGCAGAAGAAGGAGAAGGAGAAGGTGAAGTCTGGAGGGTGAATCAGACGAAGCAGAAGAAGGAGAAGGAGAAGGTGAAGTCTGGAGGGTGAATCAGAAGAAGCAGAATAAGGAGAAGGAGAAGGTGAAGTCTGGAGGGTGAATCAGAAGAAGCAGAAGAAGGAGAAGGAGAAGGTGAAGTCTGGAGGGTGAATCAGAAGAAGTAGAAGAAGGAGAAGGAGAAGGTGAAGTCTGGAGGGTGAATCAGAAGAAGTATAAGAAGGAGAAGGAGAAGGTGAAGTCTGGAGGGTGAATCAGAAGAAGTAGAAGAAGGAGAAGAAGCAGGTGAAGTCTGGAGGGTGAAGCAGAAGAAGTAGATGAAGGAGAAGGAGAAGGTGAAGTCAGGAGGGTGAATCAGAAGAAGTAGAAGAAGGAGAAGGAGAAGGTGAGTTCTGGAGGGTGAATCAGAAGAAGCAGAAGAAGGAGAAGGAGAAGGTGAAGTCTGGAGGGTGAATCAGAAGAATCAGAAGAAGGAGAAGGAGAAGGTGAAGTCTGGAGGGTGAATCAGAAGAAGCAGAAGAAAGAGAAGGAGAAGGTGAAGTCTGGAGGGTGAAGCAGAAGAAACAGAAGAAGGAGAAGGAGAAGGTGTAGACTGGAGGGTGAATCAGAAGAAGTAGAAGAAGGAGAAGGAGTAGGTGAAGTCTGGAGGGTGAATCAGAAGAAGTAGAAGAAGGAGAAGGAGAAGGTGAAGTCTGGAGGGTGAATCAGAAGAAGCAGAAGAAGGAGAAGGAGAAGGTGAAGTCTGGAGGGTGAATCAGAAGAAGGAGAAGAAGGAGAAGGAGAAGATGAAGTCTGGAGGGTGAATCAGAAGAAGTAGAAGAAGGAGAAGGAGAAGGTGAAGTCTGGAGGCTGAATCAGAAGAAGTAGAAGAAGGAGAAGGAGAAGGTGAGGTCTGGAGGGTGAATCAGAAGAAGCAGAAGAAGGAGAAGGAGAAGGTGAAGTCTGGAGGGTGAATCAGAAGAAGCAGAAGAAGGAGAAGGAGAAGGTGAAGTCTGGAGGGTGAATCAGAAGAAGCAGAAGAAGGAGAAGGAGAAGGTGAAGTCAGGAGGGTGAATCAGAAGAAGCAGAAGAAGGAGAAGGAGAAGGTGAATTTAGGAGGGTGAATCAGAAGAAGCAGAAGAAGGAGAAGGAGCAGGTGAAGTCAGGGGGGTGTAGCAGAAGAAGTAGAAGAAGGAGAAGGAGAAGGTGAAGTCAGGACGGTGAAGCAGAAGAAGCAGAAGAAGGAGAAGGAGAAGGTGAAGCCTGGAGGGCGCAGCAGAAGAAGCAGAAGAAGGAGAAGGAGAAGGTGAAGTCTGGAGTGTGAAGCAGAAGAAGCAGAAGAAGGAGAAGGAGAAGGTGAAGTCTGGAGGGCGCAGCAGAAGAAGCAGAAGAAGGAGAATGAGAAGGTGAAGTCTGGAGGGTGAATCAGAAGAAGCAGAAGAAGGAGAAGGAGAAGGTGAAGTCTGGAGGGTGAATCAGAAGAAGTAGAAGAAGGAGAAGGAGAAGGTGAAGTCTGGAGGGTGAAGCAGAAGAAGTAGAAGAAGGAGAAGGAGAAGGTGAAGTCAGGAGGGTGAATCAGAAGAAGTAGAAGAAGGAGAAGGAGAAGGTGAAGTCAGGAGGGTGAATCAGAAGAAGCAGAAGAAGGAGAAGGAGAAGGTGAAGTCTGGAGGGTGAATCAGAAGAATCAGAAGAAGGAGAAGGAGAAGGTGAAGTCTGGAGGGTGAATCAGGAGAAGCAGAAGAAAGAGAAGGAGAAGGTGAAGTCTGGAGGGTGAAGCAGAAGAAACAAAAAAAGGAGAAGGAGAAGGTGAAGACTGGAGGGTGAATCAGAAGAAGTAGAAGAAGGAGAAGGAGAAGGTGAAGTCTGGAGGGTGAATCAGAAGAAGTGGAAGAAGGAGAAGGAGAAGTTGAAGTCTGGAGGGTGAATCAGAAGAAGCAGAAGAAGGAGAAGGAGAAGGTGAAGTCTGGATGGTGAATCAGAAGAAGCAGAAGAAGGAGAAGGAGAAGATGAAGTCTGGAGGGTGAATCAGAAGAAGTAGAAGAAGGAGAAGGAGAAGGTAAAGTCTGGAGGGTGAATCAGAAGAAGTAGAAGAAGGAGAAGGAGAAGATGAAGTCTGGAGGGTGAATCAGAAGAAACAGAAGAAGGAGAAGGAGAAGGTGAAGTCTGGAGGGTGAATCAGAAGAAGTAGAAGAAGGAGAAGGAGAAGGTGTAGTCTGGAGGGTGAATCAGAAGAAGTAGACGAAGGAGAAGGAGAAGGTGAAGTCTGGAGGGTGAATCAGAAGAAGCAGAAGAAGGAGAAGGAGAAGGTGAAGTCTGGAGGGTGAATCAGAAGAAGTAGAAGAAGGAGAAGGAGAAGGTGAAGTCTGGAGGGTGAATCAGAAGAAGCAGAAGAAGGAGAAGGAGAAGGTGAAGTCTGGAGGGTGAATCAGAAGAAGCAGAAGAAGGAGAAGGAGAAGGTGAAGTCTGGAGGGTGAATCAGAAGAAGCAGAATAAGGAGAAGGAGAAGGTGATGTCTGGAGGGTGAATCAGAAGAAGCAGAAGAAGGAGAAGGAGAAGGTGAAGTCTGGAGGGTGAATCAGAAGAAGTAGAAGAAGGAGAAGGAGAAGGTGAAGTCTGGAGGGTGAATCAGAAGAAGTATAAGAAGGAGAAGGAGAAGGTGAAGTCTGGAGGGTGAATCAGAAGAAGTAGAAGAAGGAGAAGGAGAAGGTGAAGTCTGGAGGGTGAAGCAGAAGAAGAAGATGAAGGAGAAGGAGAAGGTGAATTCAGGAGGGTGAATCAGAAGAAGTAGAAGAAGGAGAAGGAGAAGGTGAGTTCTGGAGGGTGAATCAGAAGAAGCAGAAGAAGGAGAAGGAGAAGGTGAAGTCTGGAGGGTGAATCAGAAGAATCAGAAGAAGGAGAAGGAGAAGGTGAAGTCTGGAGGGTGAATCAGAAGAAGAAGAAGAAAGAGAAGGAGAAGGTGAAGTCTGGAGGGTGAAGCAGAAGAAACAGAAGAAGGAGAAGGAGAAGGTGAAGACTGGAGGGTGAATCAGAAGAAGTAGAAGAAGGAGAAGGAGAAGGTGAAGTCTGGAGGGTGAATCAGAAGAAGTAGAAGAAGGAGAAGGAGAAGGTGAAGTCAGGACGGTGAAGCAGAAGAAGCAGAAGAAGGAGAAGGAGAAGGTGAGGTCTGGAGGGTGAAGCAGAAGAAGCAGAAGAAGGAGAAGGAGAAGGTGAAGTCTGGAGGGTGAATCAGAAGAAGCAGAATAAGGAGAAGGAGAAGGTGAAGTCTGGAGGGTGAATCAGAAGAAGCAGAAGAAGGAGAAGGAGAAGGTGAAGTCTGGAGGGTGAATCAGAAGAAGTAGAAGAAGGAGAAGGAGAAGGTGAAGTCTGGAGGGTGAATCAGAAGAAGTATAAGAAGGAGAAGGAGAAGGTGAAGTCTGGAGGGTGAATCAGAAGAAGTAGAAGAAGGAGAAGGAGAAGGTGAAGTCTGGAGGGTGAAGCAGAAGAAGAAGATGAAGGACAAGGAGAAGGTGAATTCAGGAGGGTGAATCAGAAGAAGTAGAAGAAGGAGAAGGAGAAGGTGAGTTTTGGAGGGTGAATCAGAAGAAGCAGAAGAAGGAGAAGGAGAAGGTGAAGTCTGGAGGGTGAATCAGAAGAAGTAGAAGAAGGAAAAGGAGAAGGTGAAGTCTGGAGGGTGAATCAGAAGAAGTAGAAGAAGGAGAAGGTGAAGGTGAAGTCTGGAGGGTGAATCAGAAGAAGCAGAAGAAGGAGAAGGAGAAGGTGAAGTCAGGAGGGTGAATCAGAAGAAGCAGAAGAAGGAGAAGGAGAAGGTGAATTTAGGAGGGTGATACAGAAGATGCAGAAGAAGGAGAAGGAGCAGGTGAAGTCAGGGGGGTGTAGCAGAAGAAGTAGAAGAAGGAGAAGGAGAAGGTGAAGTCAGGACGGTGAAGCAGAAGAAGCAGAAGAAGGAGAAGGAGAAGGTGAAGCCTGGAGGGCGCAGCAGAAGAAGCAGAAGAAGGAGAAGGAGAAGGTGAAGTCTGGAGTGTGAAGCAGAAGAAGCAGAAGAAGGAGAAGGAGAAGGTGAAGTCTGGAGGGCGCAGCAGAAGAAGCAGAAGAAGGAGAATGAGAAGGTGAAGTCTGGAGGGTGAATCAGAAGAAGCAGAAGAAGGAGAAGGAGAAGGTGAAGTCTGGAGGGTGAATCAGAAGAAGTAGAAGAAGGAGAAGGAGAAGGTGAAGTCTGGAGGGTGAAGCAGAAGAAGTAGAAGAAGGAGAAGGAGAAGGTGAAGTCAGGAGGGTGAATCAGAAGAAGTAGAAGAAGGAGAAGGAGAAGGTGAAGTCAGGAGGGTGAATCAGAAGAAGCAGAAGAAGGAGAAGGAGAAGGTGAAGTCTGGAGGGTGAATCAGAAGAATCAGAAGAAGGAGAAGGAGAAGGTGAAGTCTGGAGGGTGAATCAGAAGAAGCAGAAGAAAGAGAAGGAGAAGGTGAAGTCTGGAGGGTGAAGCAGAAGAAACAAAAAAAGGAGAAGGAGAAGGTGAAGACTGGAGGGTGAATCAGAAGAAGTAGAAGAAGGAGAAGGAGAAGGTGAAGTCTGGAGGGTGAATCAGAAGAAGTGGAAGAAGGAGAAGGAGAAGTTGAAGTCTGGAGGGTGAATCAGAAGAAGCAGAAGAAGGAGAAGGAGAAGGTGAAGTCTGGATGGTGAATCAGAAGAAGCAGAAGAAGGAGAAGGAGAAGATGAAGTCTGGAGGGTGAATCAGAAGAAGTAGAAGAAGGAGAAGGAGAAGGTAAAGTCTGGAGGGTGAATCAGAAGAAGTAGAAGAAGGAGAAGGAGAAGATGAAGTCTGGAGGGTGAATCAGAAGAAACAGAAGAAGGAGAAGGAGAAGGTGAAGTCTGGAGGGTGAATCAGAAGAAGTAGAAGAAGGAGAAGGAGAAGGTGTAGTCTGGAGGGTGAATCAGAAGAAGTAGACGAAGGAGAAGGAGAAGGTGAAGTCTGGAGGGTGAATCAGAAGAAGCAGAAGAAGGAGAAGGAGAAGGTGAAGTCTGGAGGGTGAATCAGAAGAAGTAGAAGAAGGAGAAGGAGAAGGTGAAGTCTGGAGGGTGAATCAGAAGAAGCAGAAGAAGGAGAAGGAGAAGGTGAAGTCTGGAGGGTGAATCAGAAGAAGCAGAAGAAGGAGAAGGAGAAGGTGAAGTCTGGAGGGTGAATCAGAAGAAGCAGAATAAGGAGAAGGAGAAGGTGATGTCTGGAGGGTGAATCAGAAGAAGCAGAAGAAGGAGAAGGAGAAGGTGAAGTCTGGAGGGTGAATCAGAAGAAGTAGAAGAAGGAGAAGGAGAAGGTGAAGTCTGGAGGGTGAATCAGAAGAAGTATAAGAAGGAGAAGGAGAAGGTGAAGTCTGGAGGGTGAATCAGAAGAAGTAGAAGAAGGAGAAGGAGAAGGTGAAGTCTGGAGGGTGAAGCAGAAGAAGAAGATGAAGGAGAAGGAGAAGGTGAATTCAGGAGGGTGAATCAGAAGAAGTAGAAGAAGGAGAAGGAGAAGGTGAGTTCTGGAGGGTGAATCAGAAGAAGCAGAAGAAGGAGAAGGAGAAGGTGAAGTCTGGAGGGTGAATCAGAAGAATCAGAAGAAGGAGAAGGAGAAGGTGAAGTCTGGAGGGTGAATCAGAAGAAGCAGAAGAAAGAGAAGGAGAAGGTGAAGTCTGGAGGGTGAAGCAGAAGAAACAGAAGAAGGAGAAGGAGAAGGTGAAGACTGGAGGGTGAATCAGAAGAAGTAGAAGAAGGAGAAGGAGAAGGTGAAGTCTGGAGGGTGAATCAGAAGAAGTAGAAGAAGGAGAAGGAGAAGGTGAAGTCAGGACGGTGAAGCAGAAGAAGCAGAAGAAGGAGAAGGAGAAGGTGAGGTCTGGAGGGTGAAGCAGAAGAGGCAGAAGAAGGAGAAGGAGAAGGTGAAGTCTGGAGGGTGAATCAGAAGAAGCAGAATAAGGAGAAGGAGAAGGTGAAGTCTGGAGGGTGAATCAGAAGAAGCAGAAGAAGGAGAAGGAGAAGGTGAAGTCTGGAGGGTGAATCAGAAGAAGTAGAAGAAGGAGAAGGAGAAGGTGAAGTCTGGAGGGTGAATCAGAAGAAGTATAAGAAGGAGAAGGAGAAGGTGAAGTCTGGAGGGTGAATCAGAAGAAGTAGAAGAAGGAGAAGGAGAAGGTGAAGTCTGGAGGGTGAAGCAGAAGAAGAAGATGAAGGAGAAGGAGAAGGTGAATTCAGGAGGGTGAATCAGAAGAAGTAGAAGAAGGAGAAGGAGAAGGTGAGTTCTGGAGGGTGAATCAGAAGAAGCAGAAGAAGGAGAAGGAGAAGGTGAAGTCTGGAGGGTGAATCAGAAGAAGTAGAAGAAGGAGAAGGAGAAGGTGAAGTCTGAAGGGTGAATCAGAAGAAGTAGAAGAAGGAGAAGGTGAAGGTGAAGTCTGGAGGGTGAATCAGAAGAAGTAGAAGAAGGAGAAGGAGAAGGTGTAGTCTGGAGGGTGAATCAGAAGAAGTAGACGAAGGAGAAGGAGAAGGTGAAGTCTGGTGGGTGAATCAGAAGAAGCAGAAGGAGAAGGAGAAGGTGAAGTCTGGAGGGTGAATCAGAAGAAGTAGAAGAAGGAGAAGGAGAAGGTGAAGTCTGGAGGGTGAATCAGAAGAAGCAGAAGAAGGAGAAGGAGAAGGTGAAGTCTGGAGGGTGAATCAGAAGAAGCAGAAGAAGGAGAAGGAGAAGGTGAAGTCTGGAGGGTGAATCAGAAGAAGCAGAATAAGGAGAAGGAGAAGGTGAAGTCTGGAGGGTGAATCAGAAGAAGCAGAAGAAGGAGAAGGAGAAGGTGAAGTCTGGAGGGTGAATCAGAAGAAGTAGAAGAAGGAGAAGGAGAAGGTGAAGTCTGGAGGGTGAATCAGAAGAAGTATAAGAAGGAGAAGGAGAAGGTGAAGTCTGGAGGGTGAATCAGAAGAAGTAGAAGAAGGAGAAGGAGAAGGTGAAGTCTGGAGGGTGAAGCAGAAGAAGAAGATGAAGGAGAAGGAGAAGGTGAATTCAGGAGGGTGAATCAGAAGAAGTAGAAGAAGGAGAAGGAGAAGGTGAGTTCTGGAGGGTGAATCAGAAGAAGGAGAAGGAGAAGGTGAAGTCTGGAGGGTGAATCAGAAGAATCAGAAGAAGGAGAAGGAGAAGGTGAAGTCTGGAGGGTGAATCAGAAGAAGCAGAAGAAAGAGAAGGAGAAGGTGAAGTCTGGAGGGTGAAGCAGAAGAAACAGAAGAAGGAGAAGGAGAAGGTGAAGACTGGAGGGTGAATCAGAAGAAGTAGAAGAAGGAGAAGGAGAAGGTGAAGTCTGGAGGGTGAATCAGAAGAAGCAGAAGAAGGAGAAGGAGAAGGTGAAGTCAGGACGGTGAAGCAGAAGAAGCAGAAGAAGGAGAAGGAGAAGGTGAGGTCTGGAGGGTGAAGCAGAAGAAGCAGAAGAAGGAGAAGGAGAAGGTGAAGTCTGGAGGGTGAATCAGAAGAAGCAGAATAAGGAGAAGGAGAAGGTGAAGTCTGGAGGGTGAATCAGAAGAAGCAGAAGAAGGAGAAGGAGAAGGTGAAGTCTGGAGGGTGAATCAGAAGAAGTAGAAGAAGGAGAAGGAGAAGGTGAAGTCTGGAGGGTGAATCAGAAGAAGTATAAGAAGGAGAAGGAGAAGGTGAAGTCTGGAGGGTGAATCAGAAGAAGTAGAAGAAGGACAGAAGAAGAAGATGAAGGAGAAGGAGAAGGTGAATTCAGGAGGGTGAATCAGAAGAAGTAGAAGAAGGAGAAGGAGAAGGTGAGTTCTGGAGGGTGAATCAGAAGAAGCAGAAGAAGGAGAAGGAGAAGGTGAAGTCTGGAGGGTGAATCAGAAGAATCAGAAGAAGGAGAAGGAGAAGGTGAAGTCTGGAGGGTGAATCAGAAGAAGCAGAAGAAAGAGAAGGAGAAGGTGAAGTCTGGAGGGTGAAGCAGATGAAACAGAAGAAGGAGAAGGAGAAGGTGAAGACTGGAGGGTGAATCAGAAGAAGTAGAAGAAGGAGAAGGAGAAGGTGAAGTCTGGAGGGTGAATCAGAAGAAGCAGAAGAAGGAGAAGGAGAAGGTGAAGTCAGGACGGTGAAGCAGAAGATGCAGAAGAAGGAGAAGGAGAAGGTGAGGTCTGGAGGGTGAATCAGAAGAAGCAGAAGAAGGAGAAGGAGAAGGTGAAGTCTGGAGGGTGAATCAGAAGAAGCAGAAGAAGGAGAAGGAGAAGGTGAAGTCTGGAGGGTGAATCAGAAGAAGCAGAAGAAGGAGAAGGAGAAGGTGAAGTCAGGAGGGTGAATCAGAAGAAGCAGAAGAAGGACAAGGAGAAGGTGAATTTAGGAGGGTGAATCAGAAGAAGCAGAAGAAGGAGAAGGAGCAGGTGAAGTCAGGGGGGTGTAGCAGAAGAAGTAGAAGAAGGAGAAGGAGAAGGTGAAGTCAGGACGGTGAAGCAGAAGAAGCAGAAGAAGGAGAAGGAGAAGGTGAAGCCTGGAGGGCGCAGCAGAAGAAGCAGAAGAAGGAGAAGGAGAAGGTGAAGTCTGGAGTGCGAAGCAGAAGAAGCAGAAGAAGGAGAAGGAGAAGGTGAAGTCTGGAGGGCGCATCAGAAGAAGCAGAAGAAGGAGAATGAGAAGGTGAAGTCTGGAGGGTGAATCAGAAGAAGAAGAAGAAGGAGAAGGAGAAGGTGAAGTCTGGAGGGTGAATCAGAAGAAGTAGAAGAAGGAGAAGGAGAAGGTGAAGTCTGGAGGGTGAAGCAGAAGAAGTAGAAGAAGGAGAAGGAGAAGGTGAAGTCAGGAGGGTGAATCAGAAGAAGTAGAAGAAGGAGAAGGAGAAGGTGAAGTCAGGAGGGTGAATCAGAAGAAGCAGAAGAAGGAGAAGGAGAAGGTGAGGTCTGGAGGGTGAATCAGAAGAATCAGAAGAAGGAGAAGGAGAAGGTGAAGTCTGGAGGGTGAATCAGAAGAAGCAGAAGAAAGAGAAGGAGAAGGTGAAGTCTGGAGGGTGAAGCAGAAGAAACAAAAAAAGGAGAAGGAGAAGGTGAAGACTGGAGGGTGAATCAGAAGAAGTAGAAGAAGGAGAAGTAGAAGGTGAAGTCTGGAGGGTGAATCAGAAGAAGTGGAAGAAGGAGAAGGAGAAGTTGAAGTCTGGAGGGTGAATCAGAAGAAGCAGAAGAAGGAGAAGGAGAAGGTGAAGTCTGGATGGTGAATCAGAAGAAGCAGAAGAAGGAGAAGGAGAAGATGAAGTCTGGAGGGTGAATCAGAAGAAGTAGAAGAAGGAGAAGGAGAAGGTGAAGTCTGGAGGGTGAATCAGAAGAAGTAGAAGAAGGAGAAGGAGAAGATGAAGTCTGGAGGGTGAATCAGAAGAAACAGAAGAAGGAGAAGGAGAAGGTGAAGTCTGGAGGGTGAATCAGAAGAAGTAGAAGAAGGAGAAGGAGAAGGTGTAGTCTGGAGGGTGAATCAGAAGAAGTAGACGAAGGAGAAGGAGAAGGTGAAGTCTGGAGGGTGAATCAGAAGAAGCAGAAGAAGGAGAAGGAGAAGGTGAAGTCTGGAGGGTGAATCAGAAGCAGTAGAAGAAGGAGAAGGAGAAGGTGAAGTCTGGAGGGTGAATCAGAAGAAGCAGAAGAAGGAGAAGGAGAAGGTGAAGTCTGGAGGGTGAATCAGAAGAAGCAGAAGAAGGAGAAGGAGAAGGTGAAGTCTGGAGGGTGAATCACAAGAAGCAGAATAAGGAGAAGGAGAAGGTGAAGTCTGGAGGGTGAATCAGAAGAAGCAGAAGAAGGAGAAGGAGAAGGTGAAGTCTGGAGGGTGAATCAGAAGAAGTAGAAGAAGGAGAAGGAGAAGGTGAAGTCTGGAGGGTGAATCAGAAGAATCAGAAGAAGGAGAAGGAGAAGGTGAAGTCTGGAGGGTGAATCAGAAGAAGCAGAAGAAAGAGAAGGAGAAGGTGAAGTCTGGAGGGTGAAGCAGAAGAAACAGAAGAAGGAGAAGGAGAAGGTGAAGACTGGAGGGTGAATCAGAAGAAGTAGAAGAAGGAGAAGGAGAAGGTGAAGTCTGGAGGGTGAATCAGAAGAAGCAGAAGAAGGAGAAGGAGAAGGTGAAGTCAGGACGGTGAAGCAGAAGAAGCAGAAGAAGGAGAAGGAGAAGGTGAGGTCTGGAGGGTGAAGCAGAAGAAGCAGAAGAAGGAGAAGGAGAAGGTGAAGTCTGGAGGGTGAATCAGAAGAAGCAGAATAAGGAGAAGGAGAAGGTGAAGTCTGGAGGGTGAATCAGAAGAAGCAGAAGAAGGAGAAGGAGAAGGTGAAGTCTGGAGGGTGAATCAGAAGAAGTAGAAGAAGGAGAAGGAGAAGGTGAAGTCTGGAGGGTGAATCAGAAGAAGTATAAGAAGGAGAAGGAGAAGGTGAAGTCTGGAGGGTGAATCAGAAGAAGTAGAAGAAGGACAGAAGAAGAAGATGAAGGAGAAGGAGAAGGTGAATTCAGGAGGGTGAATCAGAAGAAGTAGAAGAAGGAGAAGGAGAAGGTGAGTTCTGGAGGGTGAATCAGAAGAAGCAGAAGAAGGAGAAGGAGAAGGTGAAGTCTGGAGGGTGAATCAGAAGAATCAGAAGAAGGAGAAGGAGAAGGTGAAGTCTGGAGGGTGAATCAGAAGAAGCAGAAGAAAGAGAAGGAGAAGGTGAAGTCTGGAGGGTGAAGCAGATGAAACAGAAGAAGGAGAAGGAGAAGGTGAAGACTGGAGGGTGAATCAGAAGAAGTAGAAGAAGGAGAAGGAGAAGGTGAAGTCTGGAGGGTGAATCAGAAGAAGCAGAAGAAGGAGAAGGAGAAGGTGAAGTCAGGACGGTGAAGCAGAAGATGCAGAAGAAGGAGAAGGAGAAGGTGAGGTCTGGAGGGTGAATCAGAAGAAGCAGAAGAAGGAGAAGGAGAAGGTGAAGTCTGGAGGGTGAATCAGAAGAAGCAGAAGAAGGAGAAGGAGAAGGTGAAGTCTGGAGGGTGAATCAGAAGAAGCAGAAGAAGGAGAAGGAGAAGGTGAAGTCAGGAGGGTGAATCAGAAGAAGCAGAAGAAGGACAAGGAGAAGGTGAATTTAGGAGGGTGAATCAGAAGAAGCAGAAGAAGGAGAAGGAGCAGGTGAAGTCAGGGGGGTGTAGCAGAAGAAGTAGAAGAAGGAGAAGGAGAAGGTGAAGTCAGGACGGTGAAGCAGAAGAAGCAGAAGAAGGAGAAGGAGAAGGTGAAGCCTGGAGGGCGCAGCAGAAGAAGCAGAAGAAGGAGAAGGAGAAGGTGAAGTCTGGAGTGCGAAGCAGAAGAAGCAGAAGAAGGAGAAGGAGAAGGTGAAGTCTGGAGGGCGCATCAGAAGAAGCAGAAGAAGGAGAATGAGAAGGTGAAGTCTGGAGGGTGAATCAGAAGAAGAAGAAGAAGGAGAAGGAGAAGGTGAAGTCTGGAGGGTGAATCAGAAGAAGTAGAAGAAGGAGAAGGAGAAGGTGAAGTCTGGAGGGTGAAGCAGAAGAAGTAGAAGAAGGAGAAGGAGAAGGTGAAGTCAGGAGGGTGAATCAGAAGAAGTAGAAGAAGGAGAAGGAGAAGGTGAAGTCAGGAGGGTGAATCAGAAGAAGCAGAAGAAGGAGAAGGAGAAGGTGAGGTCTGGAGGGTGAATCAGAAGAATCAGAAGAAGGAGAAGGAGAAGGTGAAGTCTGGAGGGTGAATCAGAAGAAGCAGAAGAAAGAGAAGGAGAAGGTGAAGTCTGGAGGGTGAAGCAGAAGAAACAAAAAAAGGAGAAGGAGAAGGTGAAGACTGGAGGGTGAATCAGAAGAAGTAGAAGAAGGAGAAGTAGAAGGTGAAGTCTGGAGGGTGAATCAGAAGAAGTGGAAGAAGGAGAAGGAGAAGTTGAAGTCTGGAGGGTGAATCAGAAGAAGCAGAAGAAGGAGAAGGAGAAGGTGAAGTCTGGATGGTGAATCAGAAGAAGCAGAAGAAGGAGAAGGAGAAGATGAAGTCTGGAGGGTGAATCAGAAGAAGTAGAAGAAGGAGAAGGAGAAGGTGAAGTCTGGAGGGTGAATCAGAAGAAGTAGAAGAAGGAGAAGGAGAAGATGAAGTCTGGAGGGTGAATCAGAAGAAACAGAAGAAGGAGAAGGAGAAGGTGAAGTCTGGAGGGTGAATCAGAAGAAGTAGAAGAAGGAGAAGGAGAAGGTGTAGTCTGGAGGGTGAATCAGAAGAAGTAGACGAAGGAGAAGGAGAAGGTGAAGTCTGGAGGGTGAATCAGAAGAAGCAGAAGAAGGAGAAGGAGAAGGTGAAGTCTGGAGGGTGAATCAGAAGCAGTAGAAGAAGGAGAAGGAGAAGGTGAAGTCTGGAGGGTGAATCAGAAGAAGCAGAAGAAGGAGAAGGAGAAGGTGAAGTCTGGAGGGTGAATCAGAAGAAGCAGAAGAAGGAGAAGGAGAAGGTGAAGTCTGGAGGGTGAATCACAAGAAGCAGAATAAGGAGAAGGAGAAGGTGAAGTCTGGAGGGTGAATCAGAAGAAGCAGAAGAAGGAGAAGGAGAAGGTGAAGTCTGGAGGGTGAATCAGAAGAAGTAGAAGAAGGAGAAGGAGAAGGTGAAGTCTGGAGGGTGAATCAGAAGAAGTATAAGAAGGAGAAGGAGAAGGTGAAGTCTGGAGGGTGAATCAGAAGAAGTAGAAGAAGGAGAAGGAGAAGGTGAAGTCTGGAGGGTGAAGCAGAAGAAGTAGATGAAGGAGAAGGAGAAGGTGAATTCAGGAGGGTGAATCAGAAGAAGTAGAAGAAGGAGAAGGAGAAGGTGAGTTCTGGAGGGTGAATCAGAAGAAGCAGAAGAAGGAGAAGGAGAAGGTGAAGTCTGGAGGGTGAATCAGAAGAATCAGAAGAAGGAGAAGGAGAAGGTGAAGTCTGGAGGGTGAATCAGAAGAAGCAGAAGAAAGAGAAGGAGAAGGTGAAGTCTGGAGGGCGAAGCAGAAGAAACAGAAGAAGGAGAAGGAGAAGGTGAAGACTGGAGGGTGAATCAGAAGAAGTAGAAGAAGGAGAAGGAGAAGGTGAAGTCTGGAGGGTGAATCAGAAGAAGCAGAAGAAGGAGAAGGAGAAGGTGAAGTCAGGACGGTGAAGCAGAAGAAGCAGAAGAAGGAGAAGGAGAAGGTGAAGCCTGGAGGGCGCAGCAGAAGAAGCAGAAGAAGGAGAAGGAGAAGGTGAAGTCTGGAGTGTGAAGCAGAAGAAGCAGAAGAAGGAGAAGGAGAAGGTGAAGTCTGGAGGGCGCAGCAGAAGAAGCAGAAGAAGGAGAATGAGAAGGTGAAGTCTGGAGGGTGAATCAGAAGAAGCAGAAGAAGGAGAAGGAGAAGGTGAAGTCTGGAGGGGGAATCAGAAGAAGTAGAAGAAGGAGAAGGAGAAGGTGAAGTCTGGAGGGTGAAGCAGAAGAAGTAGAAGAAGGAGAAGGAGAAGGTGAAGTCAGGAGGGTGAATCAGAAGAAGTAGAAGAAGGAGAAGGAGAAGGTGAAGTCAGGAGGGTGAATCAGAAGAAGCAGAAGAAGGAGAAGGAGAAGGTGAAGTCTGGAGGGTGAATCAGAAGAAGTAGAAGAAGGAGAAGGAGAAGGTAAAGTCTGGAGGGTGAATCAGAAGAAGTAGAAGAAGGAGAAGGTGAAGGTGAAGTCTGGAGGGTGAATCAGAAGAAGTAGAAGAAGGAGAAGGAGAAGGTGTAGTCTGGAGGGTGAATCAGAAGAAGTAGACGAAGGAGAAGGAGAAGGTGAAGTCTGGAGGGTGAATCAGAAGAAGCAGAAGAAGGAGAAGGAGAAGGTGAAGTCTGGAGGGTGAATCAGAAGAAGTAGAAGAAGGAGAAGGAGAAGGTGAAGTCTGGAGGGTGAATCAGAAGAAGCAGAAGAAGGAGAAGGAGAAGGTGAAGTCTGGAGGGTGAATCAGAAGAAGCAGAAGAAGGAGAAGGAGAAGGTGAAGTCTGGAGGGTGAATCAGAAGAAGCAGAATAAGGAGAAGGAGAAGGTGAAGTCTGGAGGGTGAATCAGAAGAAGTAGAAGAAGGAGAAGGAGAAGGTGAAGTCTGGAGGGTGAATCAGAAGAAGTAGAAGAAGGAGAAGGAGAAGGTGAAGTCTGGAGGGTGAATCAGAAGAAGTATAAGAAGGAGAAGGAGAAGGTGAAGTCTGGAGGGTGAATCAGAAGAACTAGAAGAAGGAGAAGGAGAAGGTGAAGTCTGGAGGGTGAAGCAGAAGAAGAAGATGAAGGAGAAGGAGAAGGTGAATTCAGGAGGGTGAATCAGAAGAAGTAGAAGAAGGAGAAGGAGAAGGTGAGTTCTGGAGGGTGAATCAGAAGAAGCAGAAGAAGGAGAAGGAGAAGGTGAAGTCTGGAGGGTGAATCAGAAGAATCAGAAGAACGAGAAGGAGAAGGTGAAGTCTGGAGGGTGAATCAGAAGAAGCAGAAGAAAGAGAAGGAGAAGGTGAAGTCTGGAGGGTGAAGCAGAAGAAACAGAAGAAGGAGAAGGAGAAGGTGAAGACTGGAGGGTGAATCAGAAGAAGTAGAAGAAGGAGAAGGAGAAGGTGAAGTCTGGAGGGTGAATCAGAAGAAGCAGAAGAAGGAGAAGGAGAAGGTGAAGTCAGGACGGTGAAGCAGAAGAAGCAGAAGAAGGAGAAGGAGAAGGTGAGGTCTGGAGGGTGAAGCAGAAGAAGCAGAAGAAGGAGAAGGAGAAGGTGAAGTCTGGAGGGTGAATCAGAAGAAGCAGAATAAGGAGAAGGAGAAGGTGAAGTCTGGAGGGTGAATCAGAAGAAGCAGAAGAAGGAGAAGGAGAAGGTGAAGTCTGGAGGGTGAATCAGAAGAAGTAGAAGAAGGAGAAGGAGAAGGTGAAGTCTGGAGGGTGAATCAGAAGAAGTATAAGAAGGAGAAGGAGAAGGTGAAGTCTGGAGGGTGAATCAGAAGAAGTAGAAGAAGGACAGAAGAAGAAGATGAAGGAGAAGGAGAAGGTGAATTCAGGAGGGTGAATCAGAAGAAGTAGAAGAAGGAGAAGGAGAAGGTGAGTTCTGGAGGGTGAATCAGAAGAAGCAGAAGAAGGAGAAGGAGAAGGTGAAGTCTGGAGGGTGAATCAGAAGAATCAGAAGAAGGAGAAGGAGAAGGTGAAGTCTGGAGGGTGAATCAGAAGAAGCAGAAGAAAGAGAAGGAGAAGGTGAAGTCTGGAGGGTGAAGCAGAAGAAACAGAAGAAGGAGAAGGAGAAGGTGAAGACTGGAGGGTGAATCAGAAGAAGTAGAAGAAGGAGAAGGAGAAGGTGAAGTCTGGAGGGTGAATCAGAAGAAGCAGAAGAAGGAGAAGGAGAAGGTGAAGTCAGGACGGTGAAGCAGAAGATGCAGAAGAAGGAGAAGGAGAAGGTGAGTTCTGGAGGGTGAATCAGAAGAAGCAGAAGAAGGAGAAGGAGAAGGTGAAGTCTGGAGGGTGAATCAGAAGAAGCAGAAGAAGGAGAAGGAGAAGGTGAAGTCTGGAGGGTGAATCAGAAGAAGCAGAAGAAGGAGAAGGAGAAGGTGAAGTCAGGAGGGTGAATCAGAAGAAGCAGAAGAAGGAGAAGGAGAAGGTGAATTTAGGAGGGTGAATCAGAAGAAGCAGAAGAAGGAGAAGGAGCAGGTGAAGTCAGGGGGGTGTAGCAGAAGAAGTAGAAGAAGGAGAAGGAGAAGGTGAAGTCAGGACGGTGAAGCAGAAGAAGCAGAAGAAGGAGAAGGAGAAGGTGAAGCCTGGAGGGCGCAGCAGAAGAAGCAGAAGAAGGAGAAGGAGAAGGTGAAGTCTGGAGTGTGAAGCAGAAGAAGCAGAAGAAGGAGAAGGAGAAGGTGAAGTCTGGAGGGCGCATCAGAAGAAGCAGATGAAGGAGAATGAGAAGGTGAAGTCTGGAGGGTGAATCAGAAGAAGCAGAAGAAGGAGAAGGAGAAGGTGAAGTCTGGAGGGTGAATCAGAAGATGCAGAAGAAGGAGAAGGAGAAGGTGAGGTCTGGAGGGTGAATCAGAAGAAGCAGAAGAAGGAGAAGGAGAAGGTGAAGTCTGGAGGGTGAATCAGAAGAAGCAGAAGAAGGAGAAGGAGCAGGTGAAGTCAGGGGGGTGTAGCAGAAGAAGTAGAAGAAGGAGAAGGAGAAGGTGAAGTCAGGACGGTGAAGCAGAAGAAGCAGAAGAAGGAGAAGGAGAAGGTGAAGCCTGGAGGGCGCAGCAGAAGAAGCAGAAGAAGGAGAAGGAGAAGGTGAAGTCTGGAGTGTGAAGCAGAAGAAGCAGAAGAAGGAGAAGGAGAAGGTGAAGACTGGAGGGTGAATCAGAAGAAGTAGAAGAAGGAGAAGGAGAAGGTGAAGTCTGGAGGGTGAATCAGAAGAAGCAGAAGAAGGAGAAGGAGAAGGTGAAGTCAGGACGGTGAAGCAGAAGATGCAGAAGAAGGAGAAGGAGAAGGTGAGGTCTGGAGGGTGAATCAGAAGAAGCAGAAGAAGGAGAAGGAGAAGGTGAAGTCTGGAGGGTGAATCAGAAGAAGCAGAAGAAGGAGAAGGAGAAGGTGAAGTCTGGAGGGTGAATCAGAAGAAGCAGAAGAAGGAGAAGGAGAAGGTGAAGTCAGGAGGGTGAATCAGAAGAAGCAGAAGAAGGAGAAGGAGAAGGTGAATTTAGGAGGGTGAATCAGAAGAAGCAGAAGAAGGAGAAGGAGCAGGTGAAGTCAGGGGGGTGTAGCAGAAGAAGTAGAAGAAGGAGAAGGAGAAGGTGAAGTCAGGACGGTGAAGCAGAAGAAGCAGAAGAAGGAGAAGGAGAAGGTGAAGCCTGGAGGGCGCAGCAGAAGAAGCAGAAGAAGGAGAAGGAGAAGGTGAAGTCTGGAGTGTGAAGCAGAAGAAGCAGAAGAAGGAGAAGGAGAAGGTGAAGTCTGGAGGGCGCATCAGAAGAAGCAGATGAAGGAGAATGAGAAGGTGAAGTCTGGAGGGTGAATCAGAAGAAGCAGAAGAAGGAGAAGGAGAAGGTGAAGTCTGGAGGGTGAATCAGAAGAAGTAGAAGAAGGAGAAGGAGAAGGTGAAGTCTGGAGGGTGAAGCAGAAGAAGTAGAAGAAGGAGAAGGAGAAGGTGAAGTCAGGAGGGTGAATCAGAAGAAGTAGAAGAAGGAGAAGGAGAAGGTGAAGTCAGGAGGGTGAATCAGAAGAAGCAGAAGAAGGAGAAGGAGAAGGTGAAGTCTGGAGGGTGAATCAGAAGAATCAGAAGAAGGAGAAGGAGAAGGTGAAGTCTGGAGGGTGAATCAGAAGAAGCAGAAGAAAGAGAAGGAGAAGGTGAAGTCTGGAGGGTGAAGCAGAAGAAACAAAAAAAGGAGAAGGAGAAGGTGAAGACTGGAGGGTGAATCAGAAGAAGTAGAAGAAGGAGAAGGAGAAGGTGAAGTCTGGAGGGTGAATCAGAAGAAGTGGAAGAAGGAGAAGGAGAAGTTGAAGTCTGGAGGGTGAATCAGAAGAAGCAGAAGAAGGAGAAGGAGAAGGTGAAGTCTGGATGGTGAATCAGAAGAAGCAGAAGAAGGAGAAGGAGAAGATGAAGTCTGGAGGGTGAATCAGAAGAAGTAGAAGAAGGAGAAGGAGAAGGTGAAGTCTGGAGGGTGAATCAGAAGAAGTAGAAGAAGGAGAAGGAGAAGATGAAGTCTGGAGGGTGAATCAGAAGAAACAGAAGAAGGAGAAGGAGAAGGTGAAGTCTGGAGGGTGAATCAGAAGAAGTAGAAGAAGGAGAAGGAGAAGGTGTAGTCTGGAGGGTGAATCAGAAGAAGTAGACGAAGGAGAAGGAGAAGGTGAAGTCTGGAGGGTGAATCAGAAGAAGCAGAAGAAGGAGAAGGAGAAGGTGAAGTCTGGAGGGTGAATCAGAAGCAGTAGAAGAAGGAGAAGGAGAAGGTGAAGTCTGGAGGGTGAATCAGAAGAAGCAGAAGAAGGAGAAGGAGAAGGTGAAGTCTGGAGGGTGAATCAGAAGAAGCAGAAGAAGGAGAAGGAGAAGGTGAAGTCTGGAGGGTGAATCAGAAGAAGCAGAATAAGGAGAAGGAGAAGGTGAAGTCTGGAGGGTGAATCAGAAGAAGCAGAAGAAGGAGAAGGAGAAGGTGAAGTCTGGAGGGTGAATCAGAAGAAGTAGAAGAAGGAGAAGGAGAAGGTGAAGTCTGGAGGGTGAATCAGAAGAAGTATAAGAAGGAGAAGGAGAAGGTGAAGTCTGGAGGGTGAATCAGAAGAAGTAGAAGAAGGAGAAGGAGAAGGTGAAGTCTGGAGGGTGAAGCAGAAGAAGTAGATGAAGGAGAAGGAGAAGGTGAATTCAGGAGGGTGAATCAGAAGAAGTAGAAGAAGGAGAAGGAGAAGGTGAGTTCTGGAGGGTGAATCAGAAGAAGCAGAAGAAGGAGAAGGAGAAGGTGAAGTCTGGAGGGTGAATCAGAAGAATCAGAAGAAGGAGAAGGAGAAGGTGATGTCTGGAGGGTGAATCAGAAGAAGCAGAAGAAAGAGAAGGAGAAGGTGAAGTCTGGAGGGTGAAGCAGAAGAAACAGAAGAAGGAGAAGGAGAAGGTGAAGACTGGAGGGTGAATCAGAAGAAGTAGAAGAAGGAGAAGGAGAAGGTGAAGTCTGGAGGGTGAATCAGAAGAAGCAGAAGAAGGAGAAGGAGAAGGTGAAGTCAGGACGGTGAAGCAGAAGAAGCAGAAGAAGGAGAAGGAGAAGGTGAAGCCTGGAGGGCGCAGCAGAAGAAGCAGAAGAAGGAGAAGGAGAAGGTGAAGTCTGGAGTGTGAAGCAGAAGAAGCAGAAGAAGGAGAAGGAGAAGGTGAAGTCTGGAGGGCGCAGCAGAAGAAGCAGAAGAAGGAGAATGAGAAGGTGAAGTCTGGAGGGTGAATCAGAAGAAGCAGAAGAAGGAGAAGGAGAAGGTGAAGTCTGGAGGGTGAATCAGAAGAAGTAGAAGAAGGAGAAGGAGAAGGTGAAGTCTGGAGGGTGAAGAAGAAGAAGTAGAAGAAGGAGAAGGAGAAGGTGAAGTCAGGAGGGTGAATCAGAAGAAGTAGAAGAAGGAGAAGGAGAAGGTGAAGTCAGGAGGGTGAATCAGAAGAAGCAGAAGAAGGAGAAGGAGAAGGTGAAGTCTGGAGGGTGAATCAGAAGAATCAGAAGAAGAAGGAGAAGGTGAAGTCTGGAGGGTGAATCAGAAGAAGCAGAAGAAAGAGAAGGAGAAGGTGAAGTCTGGAGGGTGAAGCAGAAGAAACAAAAAAAGGAGAAGGAGAAGGTGAAGACTGGAGGGTGAATCAGAAGACGTAGAACAAGGAGAAGGAGAAGGTGAAGTCTGGAGGGTGAATCAGAAGAAGTGGAAGAAGGAGAAGGAGAAGTTGAAGTCTGGAGGGTGAATCAGAAGAAGCAGAAGAAGGAGAAGGAGAAGGTGAAGTCTGGAGGGTGAATCAGAAGAAGCAGAAGAAGGAGAAGGAGAAGATGAAGTCTGGAGGGTGAATCAGAAGAAGTAGAAGAAGGAGAAGGAGAAGGTGAAGTCTGGAGGGTGAATCAGAAGAAGTAGAAGAAGGAGAAGGAGAAGGTGAAGTCTGGAGGGTGAAGCAGAAGAAATAGAAGAAGGAGAAGGAGAAGGTGAAGTCAGGAGGGTGAATCAGAAGAAGTAGAAGAAGGAGAAGGAGAAGGTGAAGTCAGGAGCGTGAATCAGAAGAAGCAGAAGAAGGAGAAGGAGAAGGTGAAGTCTGGAGGGTGAATCAGAAGAATCAGAAGAAGGAGAAGGAGAAGGTGAAGTCTGGAGGGTGAATCAGAAGAAGCAGAAGAAAGAGAAGGAGAAGGTGAAGTCTGGAGGGTGAAGCAGAAGAAACAAAAAAAGGAGAAGGAGAAGGTGAAGACTGGAGGGTGAATCAGAAGAAGTAGAAGAAGGAGAAGGAGAAGGTGAAGTCTGGAGGGTGAATCAGAAGAAGTGGAAGAAGGAGAAGGAGAAGTTGAAGTCTGGAGGGTGAATCAGAAGAAGCAGAAGAAGGAGAAGGAGAAGGTGAAGTCTGGAGGGTGAATCAGAAGAAGCAGAAGAAGGAGAAGGAGAAGATGAAGTCTGGAGGGTGAATCAGAAGAAGGAGAAGAAGGAGAAGGAGAAGGTGAAGTCTGGAGGGTGAATCAGAAGAAGTAGAAGAAGGAGAAGGAGAAGATGAAGTCTGGAGGGTGAATCAGATGAAACAGAAGAAGGAGAAGGAGAAGGTGAAGTCTGGAGGGTGAATCAGAAGAAGTAGAAGAAGGAGAAGGAGAAGGTGTAGTCTGGAGGGTGAATCAGAAGAAGTAGACGAAGGAGAAGGAGAAGGTGAAGTCTGGAGGGTGAATCAGAAGAAGCAGAAGAAGGAGAAGGAGAAGGTGAAGTCTGGAGGGTGAATCAGAAGAAGTAGAAGAAGGAGAAGGAGAAGGTGAAGTCTGGAGGGTGAATCAGAAGAAGCAGAAGAAGGAGAAGGAGAAGGTGAAGTCTGGAGGGTGAATCAGAAGAAGCAGAAGAAGGAGAAGGAGAAGGTGAAGTCTGGAGGGTGAATCAGAAGAAGCAGAAGAAGGAGAAGGAGAAGGTGAAGTCTGGAGGGTGAATCAGAAGAAGCAGAATAAGGAGAAGGAGAAGGTGAAGTCTGGAGGGTGAATCAGAAGAAGCAGAAGAAGGAGAAGGAGAAGGTGAAGTCTGGAGGATGAATCAGAAGAAGTAGAAGAAGGAGAAGGAGAAGGTGAAGTCTGGAGGGTGAATCAGAAGAAGTAGAAGAAGGAGAAGGAGAAGGTGAAGTCTGGAGGGTGAATCAGAAGAAGTAGAAGAAGGAGAAGGAGAAGGTGAAGTCTGGAGGGTGAAGCAGAAGAAGTAGAAGAAGGAGAAGGAGAAGGTGAAGTCAGGAGGGTGAATCAGAAGAAGTAGAAGAAGGAGAAGGAGAAGGTGAAGTCAGGAGGGTGAAGCAGAAGAAGCAGAAGAAGGAGAAGGAGAAGGTGAAGTCTGGAGGGTGAAGCAGAAGAAGCAGAAGAAGGAGAAGGAGAAGGTGAATTCTGGAGGGTGAATCAGAAGAAGCAGAAGAAGGAGAAGGAGAAGGTGAAGTCTGGAGGGTGAATCAGAAGAAGCAGAAGAAGGAGAAGGAGAAGTTGAAGTCAGGAGGGTGAATCAGAAGAAGCAGAAGAAGGAGAAGGAGAAGGTGAATTTAGGAGGGTGAATCAGAAGAAGCAGAAGAAGGAGAAGGAGCAGGTGAAGTCAGGGGGGTGTCGCAGAAGAAGTAGAAGAAGGAGAAGGAGAAGGTGAAGTCAGGACTGTGAAGCAGAAGAAGCAGAAGAAGGAGAAGGAGAAGGTGAAGCCTGGAGGGCGCAGCAGAAGAAGCAGAAGAAGGAGAAGGAGAAGGTGAAGTCTGGAGTGTGAAGCAGAAGAAGCAGAAGAAGGAGAATGAGAAGGTGAAGTCTGGAGGGTGAATCAGAAGAAGTAGAAGAAGGAGAAGGAGAAGGTGAAGTCAGGAGGGTGAATCAGAAGAAGTAGAAGAAGGAGAAGGAGAAGGTGAAGTCAGGAGGGTGAATCAGAAGAAGCAGAAGAAGGAGAAGGAGAAGGTGAAGTCTGGAGGGCGAATCAGAAGAAACAGAAGAAAGAGAAGGAGAAGGTGAAGTCTGGAGGGTGAATCAGAAGAAGCAGAAGAAGGAGAAGGAGAAGGTGAAGTCTGGAGGTTGAATCAGAAGACGCAGAATAACGAGAAGGAGAAGGTGAAGTCTGGAGGGTGAATCCGAAGAAGCAGAATAAGGAGAAGGAGAAGGTGAAGTCTGGAGGGTGAATCAGAAGAAGCAGAAGAAGGAGAAGGAGAAGGTGAAGTCTGGAGGGTGAATCAGAAGAGGTAGAAGAAGGAGAAGGAGAAGGTGAAGTCTGGAGGGTGAAGCAGAAGAAGGAGAAGAAGGAGAAGGAGAAGGTGAAGTCAGGAGGGTGAATCAGAAGAAGTAGAAGAAGGAGAAGGAGAAGGTGAAGCCAGGAGGGTGAATCAGAAGAAGCAGAAGAAGGAGAAGGAGAAGGTGAAGTCTGGAGGGTGAATCAGAAGAAGCAGAAGAAGGAGAAGGTGAAGTCTGGAGGGTGAATCAGAAGAAGCAGAAGAAGGAGAAGGAGAAGATGAAGTCTGGAGGGTGAATCAGAAGAAGTAGAAGAAGGAGAAGGAGAAGGTGAAGTCTGGAGGATGAATCAGAAGAAGTAGAAGAAGGAGAAGGAGAAGGTGAAGTCTGGAGGGTGAAGCAGAAGAAGTAGAAGAAGGAGAAGGAGAAGGTGAAGTCTGGAGGGTGAAGCAGAAGAAGTAGAAGAAGGAGAAGGAGAAGGTGAAGTCAGGAGGGTGAATCAGAAGAAGTAGAAGAAGGAGAAGGAGAAGGTGAAGTCAGGAGGGTGAAGCAGAAGAAGCAGAAGAAGGAGAAGGAGAAGGTGAAGTCTGGAGGGTGAAGCAGAAGAAGCAGAAGAAGGAGAAGGAGAAGGTGAATTCTGGAGGGTGAATCAGAAGAAGCAGAAGAAGGAGAAGGAGAAGGTGAAGTCTGGAGGGTGAATCAGAAGAAGCAGAAGAAGGAGAAGGAGAAGTTGAAGTCAGGAGGGTGAATCAGAAGAAGCAGAAGAAGGAGAAGGAGAAGGTGAATTTAGGAGGGTGAATCAGAAGAAGCAGAAGAAGGAGAAGGAGCAGGTGAAGTCAGGGGGGTGTCGCAGAAGAAGTAGAAGAAGGAGAAGGAGAAGGTGAAGTCAGGACTGTGAAGCAGAAGAAGCAGAAGAAGGAGAAGGAGAAGGTGAAGCCTGGAGGGCGCAGCAGAAGAAGCAGAAGAAGGAGAAGGAGAAGGTGAAGTCTGGAGTGTGAAGCAGAAGAAGCAGAAGAAGGAGAATGAGAAGGTGAAGTCTGGAGGGTGAATCAGAAGAAGTAGAAGAAGGAGAAGGAGAAGGTGAAGTCAGGAGGGTGAATCAGAAGAAGTAGAAGAAGGAGAAGGAGAAGGTGAAGTCAGGAGGGTGAATCAGAAGAAGCAGAAGAAGGAGAAGGAGAAGGTGTAGTCTGGAGGGCGAATCAGAAGAAACAGAAGAAAGAGAAGGAGAAGGTGAAGTCTGGAGGGTGAATCAGAAGAAGCAGAAGAAGGAGAAGGAGAAGGTGAAGTCTGGAGGTTGAATCAGAAGAAGCAGAATAACGAGAAGGAGAAGGTGAAGTCTGGAGGGTGAATCCGAAGAAGCAGAATAAGGAGAAGGAGAAGGTGAAGTCTGGAGGGTGAATCAGAAGAAGCAGAAGAAGGAGAAGGAGAAGGTGAAGTCTGGAGGGTGAATCAGAAGAGGTAGAAGAAGGAGAAGGAGAAGGTGAAGTCTGGAGGGTGAAGCAGAAGAAGGAGAAGAAGGAGAAGGAGAAGGTGAAGTCAGGAGGGTGAATCAGAAGAAGTAGAAGAAGGAGAAGGAGAAGGTGAAGCCAGGAGGGTGAATCAGAAGAAGCAGAAGAAGGAGAAGGAGAAGGTGAAGTCTGGAGGGTGAATCAGAAGAAGCAGAAGAAGGAGAAGGAGAAGGTGAAGTCTGGAGGGTGAATCAGAAGAAGCAGAAGAAGGGGAAGGAGAAGATGAAGTCTGGAGGGTGAATCAGAAGAAGTAGAAGAAGGAGAAGGAGAAGGTGAAGTCTGGAGGGTGAATCAGAAGAAGTTGAAGAAGGAGAAGGAGAAGGTGAAGTCTGGAGGGTGAAGCAGAAGAAATAGAAGAAGGAGAAGGAGAAGGTGAAGTCAGGAGGGTGAATCAGAAGAAGTAGAAGAAGGAGAAGGAGAAGGTGAAGTCAGGAGGGTGAATCAGAAGAAGCAGAAGAAGGAGAAGGAGAAGGTGAAGTCTGGAGGGTGAATCAGAAGAATCAGAAGAAGGAGAAGGTGAAGTCTGGAGGGTGAATCAGAAGAAGCAGAAGAAAGAGAAGGAGAAGGTGAAGTCTGGAGGGTGAAGCAGAAGAAACAAAAAAAGGAGAAGGAGAAGGTGAAGACTGGAGGGTGAATCAGAAGAAGTAGAAGAAGGAGAAGGAGAAGGTGAAGTCTGGAGGGTGAATCAGAAGAAGTGGAAGAAGGAGAAGGAGAAGTTGAAGTCTGGAGGGTGAATCAGAAGAAGCAGAAGAAGGAGAAGGAGAAGGTGAAGTCTGGAGGGTGAATCAGAAGAAGCAGAAGAAGGAGAAGGAGAAGATGAAGTCTGGAGGGTGAATCAGAAGAAGTAGAAGAAGGAGAAGGAGAAGGTGAAGTCTGGAGGGTGAATCAGAAGAAGTAGAAGAAGGAGAAGGAGAAGATGAAGTCTGGAGGGTGAATCAGATGAAACAGAAGAAGGAGAAGGAGAAGGTGAAGTCTGGAGGGTGAATCAGAAGAAGTAGAAGAAGGAGAAGGAGAAGGTGTAGTCTGGAGGGTGAATCAGAAGAAGTAGACGAAGGAGAAGGAGAAGGTGAAGTCTGGAGGGTGAATCAGAAGAAGCAGAAGAAGGAGAAGGAGAAGGTGAAGTCTGGAGGGTGAATCAGAAGAAGTAGAAGAAGGAGAAGGAGAAGGTGAAGTCTGGAGGGTGAATCAGAAGAAGCAGAAGAAGGAGAAGGAGAAGGTGAAGTCTGGAGGGTGAATCAGAAGAAGCAGAAGAAGGAGAAGGAGAAGGTGAAGTCTGGAGGGTGAATCAGAAGAAGCAGAATAAGGAGAAGTAGAAGGTGAAGTCTGGAGGGTGAATCAGAAGAAGCAGAAGAAGGAGAAGGAGAAGGTGAAGTCTGGAGGGTGAATCAGAAGAAGTAGAAGAAGGAGAAGGAGAAGGTGAAGTCTGGAGGGTGAATCAGAAGAAGTATAAGAAGGAGATGGAGAAGGTGAAGTCTGGAGGGTGAATCAGAAGAAGTAGAAGAAGGAGAAGGAGAAGGTGAAGTCTGGAGGGTGAAGCAGAAGAAGTAGATGAAGGACAAGGAGAAGGTGAAGTCAGGAGGGTGAATCAGAAGAAGTAGAAGAAGGAGAAGGAGAAGGTGAGGTCTGGAGGGTGAATCAGAAGAAGCAGAAGAAGGAGAGGGAGAAGGTGAAGTCTGGAGGGTGAATCAGAAGAATCAGAAGAAGGAGAAGGAGAAGGTGAAGTCTGGAGGGTGAATCAGAAGAAGCAGAAGAAAAAGAAGGAGAAGGTGAAGTCTGGAGGGTGAAGCAGAAGAAACAGAAGAAGGAGAAGGAGAAGGTGAAGACTGGAGGGTGAATCAGAAGAAGTAGAAGAAGGAGAAGAAGAAGGTGAAGTCTGGAGGGTGAATCAGAAGAAGTAGAAGAAGGAGAAGGAGAAGGTGAAGTCTGGAGGGTGAATCAGAAGAAGCAGAAGAAGGAGAAGGAGAAGGTGAAGTCTGGAGGGTGTATCAGAAGAAGTAGAAGAAGGAGAAGGAGAAGGTGTAGTCTGGAGGGTGAATCAGAAGAAGTAGACGAAGGAGAAGGAGAAGGTGAAGTCTGGAGGGTGAATCAGAAGAAGCAGAAGAAGGAGAAGGAGAAGGTGAAGTCTGGAGGGTGAATCAGAAGAAGTAGAAGAAGGAGAAGGAGAAGGTGAAGTCTGGAGGGTGAATCAGAAGAAGCAGAAGAAGGAGAAGGAGAAGGTGAAGTCTGGAGGGTGAATCAGAAGAAGCAGAAGAAGGAGAAGGAGAAGGTGAAGTCTGGAGGGTGAATCAGAAGAAACAGAAGAAGGAGAAGGAGAAGGTGAAGTCTGGAGGGTGAATCAGAAGAAGTAGAAGAAGGAGAAGGAGAAGGTGTAGTCTGGAGGGTGAATCAGAAGAAGTAGACGAAGGAGAAGGAGAAGGTGAAGTCTGGAGGGTGAATCAGAAGAAGTAGAAGAAGGAGAAGGAGAAGGTGAAGTCTGGAGGGTGAATCAGAAGAAACAGAAGAAGGAGAAGGAGAAGGTGAAGTCTGGAGGGTGAATCAGAAGAAGTAGAAGAAGGAGAAGGAGAAGGTGTAGTCTGGAGGGTGAATCAGAAGAAGTAGACGAAGGAGAAGGAGAAGGTGAAGTCTGGAGGGTGAATCAGAAGAAGCAGAAGAAGGAGAAGGAGAAGGTGAAGTCTGGAGGATGAATCAGAAGAAGTAGAAGAAGGAGAAGGAGAAGGTGAAGTCTGGAGGGTGAATCAGAAGAAGTAGAAGAAGGAGAAGGAGAAGGTGAAGTCTGGAGGGTGAATCAGAAGAAGTAGAAGAAGGAGAAGGAGAAGGTGAAGTCTGGAGGGTGAAGCAGAAGAAGTAGAAGAAGGAGAAGGAGAAGGTGAAGTCAGGAGGGTGAATCAGAAGAAGTAGAAGAAGGAGAAGGAGAAGGTGAAGTCAGGAGGGTGAAGCAGAAGAAGCAGAAGAAGGAGAAGGAGAAGGTGAAGTCTGGAGGGTGAAGCAGAAGAAGCAGAAGAAGGAGAAGGAGAAGGTGAATTCTGGAGGGTGAATCAGAAGAAGCAGAAGAAGGAGAAGGAGAAGGTGAAGTCTGGAGGGTGAATCAGAAGAAGCAGAAGAAGGAGAAGGAGAAGTTGAAGTCAGGAGGGTGAATCAGAAGAAGCAGAAGAAGGAGAAGGAGAAGGTGAATTTAGGAGGGTGAATCAGAAGAAGCAGAAGAAGGAGAAGGAGCAGGTGAAGTCAGGGGGGTGTCGCAGAAGAAGTAGAAGAAGGAGAAGGAGAAGGTGAAGTCAGGACTGTGAAGAAGAAGAAGCAGAAGAAGGAGAAGGAGAAGGTGAAGCCTGGAGGGCGCAGCAGAAGAAGCAGAAGAAGGAGAAGGAGAAGGTGAAGTCTGGAGTGTGAAGCAGAAGAAGCAGAAGAAGGAGAATGAGAAGGTGAAGTCTGGAGGGTGAATCAGAAGAAGTAGAAGAAGGAGAAGGAGAAGGTGAAGTCAGGAGGGTGAATCAGAAGAAGTAGAAGAAGGAGAAGGAGAAGGTGAAGTCAGGAGGGTGAATCAGAAGAAGCAGAAGAAGGAGAAGGAGAAGGTGAAGTCTGGAGGGCGAATCAGAAGAAACAGAAGAAAGAGAAGGAGAAGGTGAAGTCTGGAGGGTGAATCCGAAGAAGCAGAATAAGGAGAAGGAGAAGGTGAAGTCTGGAGGGTGAATCAGAAGAAGCAGAAGAAGGAGAAGGAGAAGGTGAAGTCTGGAGGGTGAATCAGAAGAGGTAGATGAAGGAGAAGGAGAAGGTGAAGTCTGGAGGGTGAAGCAGAAGAAGGAGAAGAAGGAGAAGGAGAAGGTGAAGTCAGGAGGGTGAATCAGAAGAAGTAGAAGAAGGAGAAGGAGAAGGTGAAGCCAGGAGGGTGAATCAGAAGAAGCAGAAGAAGGAGAAGGAGAAGGTGAAGTCTGGAGGGTGAATCAGAAGAAGCAGAAGAAGGAGAAGGAGAAGGTGAAGTCTGGAGGGTGAATCAGAAGAAGCAGAAGAAGGAGAAGGAGAAGATGAAGTCTGGAGGGTGAATCAGAAGAAGTAGAAGAAGGAGAAGGAGAAGGTGAAGTCTGGAGGGTGAATCAGAAGAAGTAGAAGAAGGAGAAGGAGAAGGTGAAGTCTGGAGGGTGAAGCAGAAGAAATAGAAGAAGGAGAAGGAGAATGTGAAGTCAGGAGGGTGAATCAGAAGAAGTAGAAGAAGGAGAAGGAGAAGGTGAAGTCAGGAGGGTGAATCAGAAGAAGCAGAAGAAGGAGAAGGAGAAGGTGAAGTCTGGAGGGTGAATCAGAAGAATCAGAAGAAGGAGAAGGAGAAGGTGAAGTCTGGAGGGTGAATCAGAAGAAGCAGAAGAAAGAGAAGGAGAAGGTGAAGTCTGGAGGGTGAAGCAGAAGAAACAAAAAAAGGAGAAGGAGAAGGTGAAGACTGGAGGGTGAATCAGAAGAAGTAGAAGAAGGAGAAGGAGAAGATGAAGTCTGGAGGGTGAATCAGAAGAAGTAGAAGAAGGAGAAGGAGAAGGTGAAGTCTGGAGGGTGAATCAGAAGAAGTAGAAGAAGGAGAAGGAGAAGATGAAGTCTGGAGGGTGAATCAGATGAAACAGAAGAAGGAGAAGGAGAAGATGAAGTCTGGAGGGTGAATCAGATGAAACAGAAGAAGGAGAAGGAGAAGGTGAAGTCTGGAGGGTGAATCAGAAGAAGTAGAAGAAGGAGAAGGAGAAGGTGTAGTCTGGAGGGTGAATCAGAAGAAGTAGACGAAGGAGAAGGAGAAGGTGAAGTCTGGAGGGTGAATCAGAAGAAGCAGAAGAAGGAGAAGGAGAAGGTGAAGTCTGGAGGGTGAATCAGAAGAAGTAGAAGAAGGAGAAGGAGAAGGTGAAGTCTGGAGGGTGAATCAGAAGAAGCAGAAGAAGGAGAAGGAGAAGGTGAAGTCTGGAGGGTGAATCAGAAGAAGCAGAATAAGGAGAAGGAGAAGGTGAAGTCTGGAGGGTGAATCAGAAGAAGCAGAATAAGGAGAAGGAGAAGGTGAAGTCTGGAGGGTGAATCAGAAGAAGCAGAAGAAGGAGAAGGAGAAGGTGAAGTCTGGAGGGTGAATCAGAAGAAGTAGAAGAAGGAGAAGGAGAAGGTGAAGTCTGGAGGGTGAATCAGAAGAAGTATAAGAAGGAGATGAAGAAGGTGAAGTCTGGAGGGTGAATCAGAAGAAGTAGAAGAAGGAGAAGGAGAAGGTGAAGTCTGGAGGGTGAAGCAGAAGAAGTAGATGAAGGAGAAGGAGAAGGTGAAGTCAGGAGGGTGAATCAGAAGAAGTAGAAGAAGGAGAAGGAGAAGGTGAGGTCTGGAGGGTGAATCAGAAGAAGCAGAAGAAGGAGAGGGAGAAGGTGAAGTCTGGAGGGTGAATCAGAAGAATCAGAAGAAGGAGAAGGAGAAGGTGAAGTCTGGAGGGTGAATCAGAAGAAGCAGAAGAAAGAGAAGGAGAAGGTGAAGTCTGGAGGGTGAAGCAGAAGAAACAGAAGAAGGAGAAGGAGAAGGTGAAGACTGGAGGGTGAATCAGAAGAAGTAGAAGAAGGAGAAGAAGAAGGTGAAGTCTGGAGGGTGAATCAGAAGAAGTAGAAGAAGGAGAAGGAGAAGGTGAAGTCTGGAGGGTGAATCAGAAGAAGCAGAAGAAGGAGAAGGAGAAGGTGAAGTCTGGAGGGTGTATCAGAAGAAGTAGAAGAAGGAGAAGGAGAAGGTGTAGTCTGGAGGGTGAATCAGAAGAAGTAGACGAAGGAGAAGGAGAAGGTGAAGTCTGGAGGGTGAATCAGAAGAAGCAGAAGAAGGAGAAGGAGAAGGTGAAGTCTGGAGGGTGAATCAGAAGAAGTAGAAGAAGGAGAAGGAGAAGGTGAAGTCTGGAGGGTGAATCAGAAGAAGCAAAAGAAGGAGAAGGAGAAGGTGAAGTCTGGAGGGTGAATCAGAAGAAGCAGAAGAAGGAGAAGGAGAAGGTGAAGTCTGGAGGGTGAATCAGAAGAAACAGAAGAAGGAGAAGGAGAAGGTGAAGTCTGGAGGGTGAATCAGAAGAAGTAGAAGAAGGAGAAGGAGAAGGTGTAGTCTGGAGGGTGAATCAGAAGAAGTAGACGAAGGAGAAGGAGAAGGTGAAGTCTGGAGGGTGAATCAGAAGAAGTAGAAGAAGGAGAAGGGGAAGGTGAAGTCTGGAGGGTGAATCAGAAGAAACAGAAGAAGGAGAAGGAGAAGGTGAAGTCTGGAGGGTGAATCAGAAGAAGTAGAAGAAGGAGAAGGAGAAGGTGTAGTCTGGAGGGTGAATCAGAAGAAGTAGACGAAGGAGAAGGAGAAGGTGAAGTCTGGAGGGTGAATCAGAAGAAGCAGAAGAAGGAGAAGGAGAAGATGAAGTCTGGAGGGTGAATCAGAAGAAGTAGAAGAAGGAGAAGGAGAAGGTGAAGTCTGGAGGGTGAATCAGAAGAAGCAGAAGAAGGAGAAGGAGAAGGTGAAGTCTGGAGGGTGAATCAGAAGAAGCAGAAGAAGGAGAAGGAGAAGATGAAGTCTGGAGGGTGAATCAGAAGAAGCAGAATAAGGAGAAGGAGAAGGTGAAGTCTGGAGGGTGAATCAGAAGAAGCAGAAGAAGGAGAAGGAGAAGGTGAAGTCTGGAGGATGAATCAGAAGAAGTAGAAGAAGGAGAAGGAGAAGGTGAAGTCTGGAGGGTGAATCAGAAGAAGTAGAAGAAGGAGAAGGAGAAGGTGAAGTCTGGAGGGTGAAGCAGAAGAAGTAGATGAAGGAGAAGGAGAAGGTGAAGTCAGGAGGGTGAATCAGAAGAAGTAGAAGAAGGAGAAGGAGAAGGTGAGGTCTGGAGGGTGAATCAGAAGAAGCAGAAGAAGGAGAGGGAGAAGGTGAAGTCTGGAGGGTGAATCAGAAGAATCAGAAGAAGGAGAAGGAGAAGGTGAAGTCTGGAGGGTGAATCAGAAGAAGCAGAAGAAAGAGAAGGAGAAGGTGAAGTCTGGAGGGTGAAGCAGAAGAAACAGAAGAAGGAGAAGGAGAAGGTGAAGACTGGAGGGTGAATCAGAAGAAGTAGAAGAAGGAGAAGAAGAAGGTGAAGTCTGGAGGGTGAATCAGAAGAAGTAGAAGAAGGAGAAGGAGAAGGTGAAGTCTGGAGGGTGAATCAGAAGAAGCAGAAGAAGGAGAAGGAGAAGGTGAAGTCTGGAGGGTGTATCAGAAGAAGTAGAAGAAGGAGAAGGAGAAGGTGTAGTCTGGAGGGTGAATCAGAAGAAGTAGACGAAGGAGAAGGAGAAGGTGAAGTCTGGAGGGTGAATCAGAAGAAGCAGAAGAAGGAGAAGGAGAAGGTGAAGTCTGGAGGGTGAATCAGAAGAAGTAGAAGAAGGAGAAGGAGAAGGTGAAGTCTGGAGGGTGAATCAGAAGAAGCAGAAGAAGGAGAAGGAGAAGGTGAAGTCTGGAGGGTGAATCAGAAGAAGCAGAAGAAGGAGAAGGAGAAGGTGAAGTCTGGAGGGTGAATCAGAAGAAACAGAAGAAGGAGAAGGAGAAGGTGAAGTCTGGAGGGTGAATCAGAAGAAGTAGAAGAAGGAGAAGGAGAAGGTGTAGTCTGGAGGGTGAATCAGAAGAAGTAGACGAAGGAGAAGGAGAAGGTGAAGTCTGGAGGGTGAATCAGAAGAAGTAGAAGAAGGAGAAGGGGAAGGTGAAGTCTGGAGGGTGAATCAGAAGAAACAGAAGAAGGAGAAGGAGAAGGTGAAGTCTGGAGGGTGAATCAGAAGAAGTAGAAGAAGGAGAAGGAGAAGGTGTAGTCTGGAGGGTGAATCAGAAGAAGTAGACGAAGGAGAAGGAGAAGGTGAAGTCTGGAGGGTGAATCAGAAGAAGCAGAAGAAGGAGAAGGAGAAGATGAAGTCTGGAGGGTGAATCAGAAGAAGTAGAAGAAGGAGAAGGAGAAGGTGAAGTCTGGAGGGTGAATCAGAAGAAGCAGAAGAAGGAGAAGGAGAAGGTGAAGTCTGGAGGGTGAATCAGAAGAAGCAGAAGAAGGAGAAGGAGAAGGTGAAGTCTGGAGGGTGAATCAGAAGAAGCAGAATAAGGAGAAGGAGAAGGTGAAGTCTGGAGGGTGAATCAGAAGAAGCAGAAGAAGGAGAAGGAGAAGGTGAAGTCTGGAGGATGAATCAGAAGAAGTAGAAGAAGGAGAAGGAGAAGGTGAAGTCTGGAGGGTGAATCAGAAGAAGTAGAAGAAGGAGAAGGAGAAGGTGAAGTCTGGAGGGTGAATCAGAAGAAGTAGAAGAAGGAGAAGGAGAAGGTGAAGTCTGGAGGGTGAAGCAGAAGAAGTAGAAGAAGGAGAAGGAGAAGGTGAAGTCAGGAGGGTGAATCAGAAGAAGTAGAAGAAGGAGAAGGAGAAGGTGAAGTCAGGAGGGTGAAGCAGAAGAAGCAGAAGAAGGAGAAGGAGAAGGTGAAGTCTGGAGGGTGAAGCAGAAGAAGCAGAAGAAGGAGAAGGAGAAGGTGAATTCTGGAGGGTGAATCAGAAGAAGCAGAAGAAGGAGAAGGAGAAGGTGAAGTCTGGAGGGTGAATCAGAAGAAGCAGAAGAAGGAGAAGGAGAAGTTGAAGTCAGGAGGGTGAATCAGAAGAAGCAGAAGAAGGAGAAGGAGAAGGTGAATTTAGGAGGGTGAATCAGAAGAAGCAGAAGAAGGAGAAGGAGCAGGTGAAGTCAGGGGGGTGTCGCAGAAGAAGTAGAAGAAGGAGAAGGAGAAGGTGAAGTCAGGACTGTGAAGCAGAAGGAGCAGAAGAAGGAGAAGGAGAAGGTGAAGCCTGGAGGGCGCAGCAGAAGAAGCAGAAGAAGGAGAAGGAGAAGGTGAAGTCTGGAGTGTGAAGCAGAAGAAGCAGAAGAAGGAGAATGAGAAGGTGAAGTCTGGAGGGTGAATCAGAAGAAGTAGAAGAAGGAGAAGGAGAAGGTGAAGTCAGGAGGGTGAATCATAAGAAGTAGAAGAAGGAGAAGGAGAAGGTGAAGTCAGGAGGGTGAATCAGAAGAAGCAGAAGAAGGAGAAGGAGAAGGTGAAGTCTGGAGGGCGAATCAGAAGAAACAGAAGAAAGAGAAGGAGAAGGTGAAGTCTGGAGGGTGAATCAGAAGAAGCAGAAGAAGGAGAAGGAGAAGGTGAAGTCTGGAGGTTGAATCAGAAGAAGCAGAATAACGAGAAGGAGAAGGTGAAGTCTGGAGGGTGAATCCGAAGAAGCAGAATAAGGAGAAGGAGAAGGTGAAGTCTGGAGGGTGAATCAGAAGAAGCAGAAGAAGGAGAAGGAGAAGGTGAAGTCTGGAGGGTGAATCAGAAGAGGTAGAAGAAGGAGAAGGAGAAGGTGAAGTCTGGAGGGTGAAGCAGAAGAAGGAGAAGAAGGAGAAGGAGAAGGTGAAGTCAGGAGGGTGAATCAGAAGAAGTAGAAGAAGGAGAAGGAGAAGATGAAGTCTGGAGGGTGAATCAGAAGAAGTAGAAGAAGGAGAAGGAGAAGGTGAAGTCTGGAGGGTGAATCAGAAGAAGTAGAAGAAGGAGAAGGAGAAGGTGAAGTCTGGAGGCTGAAGCAGAAGAAACAGAAGAAGGAGAAGGAGAATGTGAAGTCTGGAGGCTGAAGCAGAAGAAACAGAAGAAGGAGAAGGAGAATGTGAAGACTGGAGGGTGAATCAGAAGAAGTAGAAGAAGGAGAAGGAGAAGGTGAAGTCTGGAGGGTGAATCAGAAGAAGTAGAAGAAGGAGAAGAAGAAGGTGAAGTCTGGAGGGTGAATCAGAAGATGCAGAAGAAGGAGAAGGAGAAGATGAAGTCTGGAGGGTGAATCAGAAGAATCAGAAGAAAGAGAAGGAGAAGGTGAAGTCTGGAGGCTGAAGCAGAAGAAACAGAAGAAGGAGAAGGAGAATGTGAAGTCTGGAGGGTGAATCAGAAGAGGTAGAAGAAGGAGAAGAAGAAGGTGAAGTCTGGAGGGTGAAGCAGAAGAAGGAGAAGAAGGAGAAGGAGAAGGTGAAGTCAGGAGGGTGAATCAGAAGAAGCAGAAGAAGGAGAAGGAGAAGGTGAAGTCTGGAGGGTGAATCAGAAGAATCAGAAGAAGGAGAAGGAGAAGGTGAAGTCTGGAGGGTGAATCAGAAGAATCAGAAGAAAGAGAAGGAGAAGGTGAAGTCTGGAGGCTGAAGCAGAAGAAACAGAAGAAGGAGAAGGAGAATGTGAAGACTGGAGGGTGAATCAGAAGAAGTAGAAGAAGGAGAAGGAGAAGGTGAAGTCTGGAGGGTGAATCAGAAGAAGTAGAAGAAGGAGAAGGAGAAGGTGAAGTCTGGAGGGTGAATCAGAAGAAGCAGAAGAAGGAGAAGGAGAAGGTGAAGTCTGGAGGGTGAATCAGAAGATGCAGAAGAAGGAGAAGGAGAAGATGAAGTCTGGAGGGTGAATCAGAAGAAGTAGAAGAAGGAGAAGGAGAAGGTGAAGTCTGGAGGGTGAATCAGAAGAAGTAGAAGAAGGAGAAGGAGAAGGTGAAGTCTGGAGGGTGAATCAGAAGAGGTAGAAGAAGGAGAAGAAGAAGGTGAAGTCTGGAGGGTGAAGCAGAAGAAGGAGAAGAAGGAGAAGGAGAAGGTGAAGTCAGGAGGGTGAATCAGAAGAAGCAGAAGAAGGAGAAGGAGAAGGTGAAGTCTGGAGGTTGAATCAGAAGAAGCAGAATAACGAGAAGGAGAAGGTGAAGTCTGGAGGGTGAATCAGAAGAAGCAGAATAAGGAGAAGGAGAAGGTGAAGTCTGGAGGGTGAATCAGATGAAGCAGAAGAAGGAGAAGGAGAAGGTGAAGACTGGAGGGTGAATCAGAAGAGGTAGAAGAAGGAGAAGGAGAAGGTGAAGTCAGGAGGGTGAATCAGAAGAAGCAGAAGAAGGAGAAGGAGAAGGTGAAGTCTGGTGGGTGAAGCAGAAGAAGCAGAAGAAGGAGAAGGAGAAGGTGAAGTCTGGAGGGTGAAGCAGAAGAAGCAGAAGAAGGAGAAGGAGAAGGTGAAGTCAGGAGGGTGGATCAGAAGAAGTAGAAGAAGGAGAAGGAGAAGGTGAAGTCTGGAGGGTGAATCAGAAGAAGCAGAAGAAGGAGAAGGAGAAGGTGAAGTCTGGAGGGCGCAGCAGAAGAAGCAGAAGAAGGAGAAAGAGAAGGTGAAGTCTGGAGGGTGAAGCAGAAGAAGCAGAAGAAGGAGAAGGAGAGGGTGAAGTCTGGAGGGTGAATCAGAAGAAGTAGAAGAAGGAGAAGGAGAAGGTGAAGTCAGGAGAGTGAAGCAGAAGAAGCAGAAGAAGGAGAAGGAGAAGGTGAAGTCTGGAGGGCGAAGCAGAAGAAGCAGAAGAAGGAGAAGGAGAAGGTGAAGTCTGGAGGGTGAAGCAGAAGAAGCAGAAGAAGGAGAAGGAGTAGGTGAAGTCTGGAGGGTGAATCAGAAGAAGTAGAAGAAGGAGAAGGAGAAGGTGAAGTCAGGAGGGTGAAGCAGAAGAAGCAGAAGAAGGAGAAGGAGAAGGTGAAGTCTGGAGGGTGAAGCAGAAGAAGCAGAAGAAGGAGAAGGAGAAGGTGAAGTCTGGAGGGTGAATCAGAAGAAGCAGAAGAAGGAGAAGGAGAAGGTGAAGTCTGGAGGGTGAATCAGAAGAAGCAGAAGAAGGAGAAGGAGAAGGTGAAGTCAGGAGGGTGAATCAGAAGAAGCGGAAGAAGGAGAAGGAGAAGGTGAATTTAGGAGGGTGAATCAGAAGAAGCAGAAGAAGGAGAAGGAGCAGGTGAAGTCAGGGGGGTGTAGCAGAAGAAGTAGAAGAAGGAGAAGGAGAAGGTGAAGTCAGGACGGTGAAGCAGAAGAAGCAGAAGAAGGAGAAGGAGAAGGTGAAGCCTGGAGGGCGCAGCAGAAGAAGCAGAAGAAGGAGAAGGAGAAGGTGAAGTCTGGAGTGTGAAGCAGAAGAAGCAGAAGAAGGAGAAGGAGAAGGTGAAGTCTGGAGGGCGCAGCAGAAGAAGCAGAAGAAGGAGAATGAGAAGGTGAAGTCTGGAGGGTGAATCAGAAGAAGAAGAAGAAGGAGAAGGAGAAGGAAAAGTCTGGAGGGTGAATCAGAAGAAGTAGAAGAAGGAGAAGGAGAAGGTGAAGTCAGGAGGGTGAATCAGAAGAAGTAGAAGAAGGAGAAGGAGAAGGTGAAGTCAGGAGGGTGAATCAGAAGAAGCAGAAGAAGGAGAAGGAGAAGGTGAAGTCTGGAGGGCGAATCAGAAGAAACAGAAGAAGGAGAAGGAGAAGGTGAAGTCTGGAGGGTGAATCAGAAGAAGCAGAAGAAGGAGAAGGAGAAGGTGAAGTCTGGAGGTTGAAATAGAAGAAGCAGAATAACGAGAAGGAGAAGGTGAAGTCTGGAGGGTGAATCAGAAGAAGCAGAATAAGGAGAAGGAGAAGGTGAAGTCTGGAGGGTGAATCAGAAGAAGCAGAAGAAGGAGAAGGAGAAGGTGAAGTCTGGAGGGTGAATCAGAAGAGGTAGAAGAAGGAGAAGGAGAAGGTGAAGTCTGGAGGGTGAAGCAGAAGAAGGAGAAGAAGGAGAAGGAGAAGGTGAAGTCAGGAGGGTGAATCAGAAGAAGTAGAAGAAGGAGAAGGAGAAGGTGAAGCCAGGAGGGTGAATCAGAAGAAGCAGAAGAAGGAGAAGGAGAAGGTGAAGTCAGGAGGGTGGATCAGAAGAAGTAGAAGAAGGAGAAGGAGAAGGTGCAGTCTGGAGGGTGAATCAGAAGAAGCAGAAGAAGGAGAAGGAGAAGGTGAAGTCTGGAGGTTGAATCAGAAGAAGCAGAATAACGAGAAGGAGAAGGTGAAGTCTGGAGGGTGAATCAGAAGAAGCAGAATAAGGAGAAGGAGAAGGTGAAGTCTGGAGGGTGAATCAGAAGAAGCAGAAGAAGGAGAAGGAGAAGGTGAAGTCTGGAGGGTGAATCAGAAGAGGTAGAAGAAGGAGAAGGAGAAGGTGAAGTCAGGAGGGTGAAGCAGAAGAAGCAGAAGAAGGAGAAGGAGAAGGTGAAGTCTGGTGGGTGAAGCAGAAGAAGCAGAAGAAGGAGAAGGAGAAGGTGAAGTCTGGAGGGTGAAGCAGAAGAAGCAGAAGAAGGAGAAGGAGAAGGTGAAGTCAGGAGGGTGGATCAGAAGAAGTAGAAGAAGGAGAAGGAGAAGGTGAAGTCTGGAGGGTGAATCAGAAGAAGCAGAAGAAGGAGAAGGAGAAGGTGAAGTCTGGAGGGTGAATCAGAAGAAGTAGAAGAAGGAGAAGGAGAAGGTGAAGTCAGGAGGGTGAATCATAAGAAGTAGAAGAAGGAGAAGGAGAAGGTGAAGTCAGGAGGGTGAATCAGAAGAAGCAGAAGAAGGAGAAGGAGAAGGTGAAGTCTGGAGGGCGAATCAGAAGAAACAGAAGAAAGAGAAGGAGAAGGTGAAGTCTGGAGGGTGAATCAGAAGAAGCAGAAGAAGGAGAAGGAGAAGGTGAAGTCTGGAGGTTGAATCAGAAGAAGCAGAATAACGAGAAGGAGAAGGTGAAGTCTGGAGGGTGAATCCGAAGAAGCAGAATAAGGAGAAGGAGAAGGTGAAGTCTGGAGGGTGAATCAGAAGAAGCAGAAGAAGGAGAAGGAGAAGGTGAAGTCTGGAGGGTGAATCAGAAGAGGTAGAAGAAGGAGAAGGAGAAGGTGAAGTCTGGAGGGTGAAGCAGAAGAAGGAGAAGAAGGAGAAGGAGAAGGTGAAGTCAGGAGGGTGAATCAGAAGAAGTAGAAGAAGGAGAAGGAGAAGGTGAAGCCAGGAGGGTGAATCAGAAGAAGCAGAAGAAGGAGAAGGAGAAGGTGAAGTCTGGAGGGTGAATCAGAAGAATCAGAAGAAGGAGAAGGAGAAGGTGAAGTCTGGAGGGTGAATCAGAAGAATCAGAAGAAAGAGAAGGAGAAGGTGAAGTCTGGAGGCTGAAGCAGAAGAAACAGAAGAAGGAGAAGGAGAATGTGAAGACTGGAGGGTGAATCAGAAGAAGTAGAAGAAGGAGAAGGAGAAGGTGAAGTCTGGAGGGTGAATCAGAAGAAGTAGAAGAAGGAGAAGGAGAAGGTGAAGTCTGGAGGGTGAATCAGAAGAAGCAGAAGAAGGAGAAGGAGAAGGTGAAGTCTGGAGGGTGAATCAGAAGATGCAGAAGAAGGAGAAGGAGAAGATGAAGTCTGGAGGGTGAATCAGAAGAAGTAGAAGAAGGAGAAGGAGAAGGTGAAGTCTGGAGGGTGAATCAGAAGAAGTAGAAGAAGGAGAAGGAGAAGGTGAAGTCTGGAGGGTGAATCAGAAGAGGTAGAAGAAGGAGAAGAAGAAGGTGAAGTCTGGAGGGTGAAGCAGAAGAAGGAGAAGAAGGAGAAGGAGAAGGTGAAGTCAGGAGGGTGAATCAGAAGAAGCAGAAGAAGGAGAAGGAGAAGGTGAAGTCTGGAGGTTGAATCAGAAGAAGCAGAATAACGAGAAGGAGAAGGTGAAGTCTGGAGGGTGAATCAGAAGAAGCAGAATAAGGAGAAGGAGAAGGTGAAGTCTGGAGGGTGAATCAGATGAAGCAGAAGAAGGAGAAGGAGAAGGTGAAGACTGGAGGGTGAATCAGAAGAGGTAGAAGAAGGAGAAGGAGAAGGTGAAGTCAGGAGGGTGAAGCAGAAGAAGCAGAAGAAGGAGAAGGAGAAGGTGAAGTCTGGTGGGTGAAGCAGAAGAAGCAGAAGAAGGAGAAGGAGAAGGTGAAGTCTGGAGGGTGAAGCAGAAGAAGCAGAAGAAGGAGAAGGAGAAGGTGAAGTCAGGAGGGTGGATCAGAAGAAGTAGAAGAAGGAGAAGGAGAAGGTGAAGTCTGGAGGGTGAATCAGAAGAAGCAGAAGAAGGAGAAGGAGAAGGTGAAGTCTGGAGGGCGCAGCAGAAGAAGCAGAAGAAGGAGAAAGAGAAGGTGAAGTCTGGAGGGTGAAGCAGAAGAAGCAGAAGAAGGAGAAGGAGAGGGTGAAGTCTGGAGGGTGAATCAGAAGAAGTAGAAGAAGGAGAAGGAGAAGGTGAAGTCAGGAGAGTGAAGCAGAAGAAGCAGAAGAAGGAGAAGGAGAAGGTGAAGTCTGGAGGGCGAAGCAGAAGAAGCAGAAGAAGGAGAAGGAGAAGGTGAAGTCTGGAGGGTGAAGCAGAAGAAGCAGAAGAAGGAGAAGGAGTAGGTGAAGTCTGGAGGGTGAATCAGAAGAAGTAGAAGAAGGAGAAGGAGAAGGTGAAGTCAGGAGGGTGAAGCAGAAGAAGCAGAAGAAGGAGAAGGAGAAGGTGAAGTCTGGAGGGTGAAGCAGAAGAAGCAGAAGAAGGAGAAGGAGAAGGTGAAGTCTGGAGGGTGAATCAGAAGAAGCAGAAGAAGGAGAAGGAGAAGGTGAAGTCTGGAGGGTGAATCAGAAGAAGCAGAAGAAGGAGAAGGAGAAGGTGAAGTCAGGAGGGTGAATCAGAAGAAGCGGAAGAAGGAGAAGGAGAAGGTGAATTTAGGAGGGTGAATCAGAAGAAGCAGAAGAAGGAGAAGGAGCAGGTGAAGTCAGGGGGGTGTAGCAGAAGAAGTAGAAGAAGGAGAAGGAGAAGGTGAAGTCAGGACGGTGAAGCAGAAGAAGCAGAAGAAGGAGAAGGAGAAGGTGAAGCCTGGAGGGCGCAGCAGAAGAAGCAGAAGAAGGAGAAGGAGAAGGTGAAGTCTGGAGTGTGAAGCAGAAGAAGCAGAAGAAGGAGAAGGAGAAGGTGAAGTCTGGAGGGCGCAGCAGAAGAAGCAGAAGAAGGAGAATGAGAAGGTGAAGTCTGGAGGGTGAATCAGAAGAAGAAGAAGAAGGAGAAGGAGAAGGTGAAGTCTGGAGGGTGAATCAGAAGAAGTAGAAGAAGGAGAAGGAGAAGGTGAAGTCTGGAGGGTGAATCAGAAGAATCAGAAGAAGGAGAAGGAGAAGGTGAAGTCAGGAGGGTGAATCAGAAGAAGCAGAAGAAGGAGAAGTAGAAGGTGAAGTCTGGAGGTTGAAATAGAAGAAGCAGAATAACGAGAAGGAGAAGGTGAAGTCTGGAGGGTGAATCAGAAGAAGCAGAATAAGGAGAAGGAGAAGGTGAAGTCTGGAGGGTGAATCAGAAGAAGCAGAAGAAGGAGAAGGAGAAGGTGAAGTCTGGAGGGTGAATCAGAAGAGGTAGAAGAAGGAGAAGGAGAAGGTGAAGTCTGGAGGGTGAAGCAGAAGAAGGAGAAGAAGGAGAAGGAGAAGGTGAAGTCAGGAGGGTGAATCAGAAGAAGTAGAAGAAGGAGAAGGAGAAGGTGAAGCCAGGAGGGTGAATCAGAAGAAGCAGAAGAAGGAGAAGGAGAAGGTGAAGTCAGGAGGGTGGATCAGAAGAAGTAGAAGAAGGAGAAGGAGAAGGTGCAGTCTGGAGGGTGAATCAGAAGAAGCAGAAGAAGGAGAAGGAGAAGGTGAAGTCTGGAGGTTGAATCAGAAGAAGCAGAATAACGAGAAGGAGAAGGTGAAGTCTGGAGGGTGAATCAGAAGAAGCAGAATAAGGAGAAGGAGAAGGTGAAGTCTGGAGGGTGAATCAGAAGAAGCAGAAGAAGGAGAAGGAGAAGGTGAAGTCTGGAGGGTGAATCAGAAGAGGTAGAAGAAGGAGAAGGAGAAGGTGAAGTCAGGAGGGTGAAGCAGAAGAAGCAGAAGAAGGAGAAGGAGAAGGTGAAGTCTGGTGGGTGAAGCAGAAGAAGCAGAAGAAGGAGAAGGAGAAGGTGAAGTCTGGAGGGTGAAGCAGAAGAAGCAGAAGAAGGAGAAGGAGAAGGTGAAGTCAGGAGGGTGGATCAGAAGAAGTAGAAGAAGGAGAAGGAGAAGGTGAAGTCTGGAGGGTGAATCAGAAGAAGCAGAAGAAGGAGAAGGAGAAGGTGAAGTCTGGAGGGCGCAGCAGAAGAAGCAGAAGAAGGAGAAAGAGAAGGTGAAGTCTGGAGGGTGAAGCAGAAGAAGCAGAAGAAGGAAAAGGAGAGGGTGAAGTCTGGAGGGTGAATCAGAAGAAGTAGAAGAAGGAGAAGGAGAAGGTGAAGTCAGGAGAGTGAAGCAGAAGAAGCAGAAGAAGGAGAAGGACAAGGTGAAGTCTGGAGGGCGAAGCAGAAGAAGCAGAAGAAGGAGAAGGAGAAGGTGAAGTCTGGAGGGTGAAGCAGAAGAAGCAGAAGAAGGAGAAGGAGTAGGTGAAGTCTGGAGGGTGAATCAGAAGAAGTAGAAGAAGGAGAAGGAGAAGGTGAAGTCAGGAGGGTGAAGCAGAAGAAGCAGAAGAAGGAGAAGGAGAAGGTGAAGTCTGGAGGGTGAAGCAGAAGAAGCAGAAGAAGGAGAAGGAGAAGGTGAAGTCTGGAGGGAGAATCAGAAGAAGCAGAAGAAGGAGAAGGAGAAGGTGAAGTCTGGAGGGTGAATCAGAAGAAGCAGAAGAAGGAGAAGGAGAAGGTGAAGTCAGGAGGGTGAATCAGAAGAAGCAGAAGAAGGAGAAGGAGAAGGTGAATTTAGGAGGGTGAATCAGAAGAAGCAGAAGAAGGAGAAGGAGCAGGTGAAGTCAGGGGGGTGTAGCAGAAGAAGTAGAAGAAGGAGAAGGAGAAGGTGAAGTCAGGACGGTGAAGCAGAAGAAGCAGAAGAAGGAGAAGGAGAAGGTGAAGCCTGGAGGGCGCAGCAGAAGAAGCAGAAGAAGGAGAAGGAGAAGGTGAAGTCTGGAGTGTGAAGCAGAAGAAGCAGAAGAAGGAGAAGGAGAAGGTGAAGTCTGGAGGGCGCAGCAGAAGAAGCAGAAGAAGGAGAATGAGAAGGTGAAGTCTGGAGGGTGAATCAGAAGAAGCAGAAGAAGGAGAAGGAGAAGGTGAAGTCTGGAGGGTGAATCAGAAGAAGGAGAAGAAGGAGAAGGAGAAGGTGAAGTCAGGAGGGTGAATCAGAAGAAGTAGAAGAAGGAGAAGGAGAAGGTGAAGTCAGGAGGGTGAATCAGAAGAAGCAGAAGAAGGAGAAGGAGAAGGTGAAGTCTGGAGGGCGAATCAGAAGAAACAGAAGAAGGAGAAGGAGAAGGTGAAGTCTGGAGGGTGAATAAGAAGAAGCAGAAGAAGGAGAAGGAGAAGGTGAAGTCTGGAGGTTGAATCAGAAGAAGCAGAATAACGAGAAGGAGAAGGTGAAGTCTGGAGGGTGAATCAGAAGAAGCAGAATAAGGAGAAGGAGAAGGTGAAGTCTGGAGGGTGAATCAGAAGAAGCAGAAGAAGGATAAGGAGAAGGTGAAGTCTGGAGGGTGAATCAGAAGAGGTAGAAGAAGGAGAAGGAGAAGGTGAAGTCTGGAGGGTGAAGCAGAAGAAGGAGAAGAAGGAGAAGGAGAAGGTGAAGTCAGGAGGGTGAATCAGAAGAAGTAGAAGAAGGAGAAGGAGAAGGTGAAGCCAGGAGGGTGAATCAAAAGAAGCAGAAGAAGGAGAAGGAGAAGGTGAAGTCTGGAGGGTGAATCAGAAGAATCAGAAGAAGGAGAAGGAGAAGGTGAAGTCTGGAGGGTGAATCAGAAGAATCAGAAGAAAGAGAAGGAGAAGGTGAAGTCTGGAGGCTGAAGCAGAAGAAACAGAAGAAGGAGAAGGAGAATGTGAAGACTGGAGGGTGAATCAGAAGAAGTAGAAGAAGGAGAAGGAGAAGGTGAAGTCTGGAGGGTGAATCAGAAGAAGTAGAAGAAGGAGAAGGAGAAGGTGAAGTCTGGAGGGTGTATCAGAAGAAGCAGAAGAAGGAGAAGGAGAAGGTGAAGTCTGGAGGGTGAATCAGAAGATGCAGAAGAAGGAGAAGGAGAAGATGAAGTCTGGAGGGTGAATCAGAAGAAGTAGAAGAAGGAGAAGGAGAAGGTGAAGTCTGGAGGGTGAATCAGAAGAAGTAGAAGAAGGAGAAGGAGAAGGTGAAGTCTGGAGGGTGAATCAGAAGAAACAGAAGAAGGAGAAGGAGAAGGTGAAGTCTGGAGGGTGAATCAGAAGAAGTAGAAGAAGGAGAAGGAAAAGGTGTAGTCTGAAGGGTGAATCAGAAGAAGTAGACGAAGGAGAAGGAGAAGGTGAAGTCTGGAGGGTGAATCAGAAGAAGCAGAAGAAGGAGAAGGAGAAGATGAAGTCTGGAGGGTGAATCAGAAGAAGTAGAAGACGGAGAAGGAGAAGGTGAAGTCTGGAGGGTGAATCAGAAGAAGCAGAAGAAGGAGAAGGAGAAGGTGAAGTCTGGAGGGTGAATCAGAAGAAGCAGTAGAAGGAGAAGGAGAAGGTGAAGTCTGGAGGGTGAATCAGAAGAAGCAGAATAAGGAGAAGGAGAAGGTGAAGTCTGGAGGGTGAATCAGAAGAAGCAGAAGAAGGAGAAGGAGAAGGTGAAGTCTGGAGGATGAATCAGAAGAAGTAGAAGAAGGAGAAGGAGAAGGTGAAGTCTGGAGGGTGAATCAGAAGAAGTAGAAGAAGGAGAAGGAGAAGGTGAAGTCTGGAGGGTGAATCAGAAGAAGTAGAAGAAGGAGAAGGAGAAGGTGAAGTCTGGAGGGTGAAGCAGAAGAAGTAGAAGAAGGAGAAGGAGAAGGTGAAGTCAGGAGGGTGAATCAGAAGAAGTAGAAGAAGGAGAAGGAGAAGGTGAAGTCAGGAGGGTGAAGCAGAAGAAGCAGAAGAAGGAGAAGGAGAAGGTGAAGTCTGGAGGGTGAAGCAGAAGAAGCAGATGAAGGAGAAGGAGAAGGTGAAGTCTGGAGGGTGAATCAGAAGAAACAGAAGAAAGAGAAGGAGAAGGTGAAGTCTGGAGGGTGAATCAGAAGAAGCAGAATAAGGAGAAGGAGAAGGTGAAGTCTGGAGGGTGAATCAGAAGAAGCAGAAGAAGGAGAAGGAGAAGGTGAAGTCTGGAGGGTGAATCAGAAGAAGTAGAAGAAGGAGAAGGAGAAGGTGAAGTCTGGAGGGTGAAGCAGAAGAAGTAGAAGAAGGAGAAGGAGAAGGTGAAGTCAGGAGGGTGAATCAGAAGAAGCAGAAGAAGGAGAAGGAGAAGGTGAAGTCTGGATGGTGAATCAGAAGAATCAGAAGAAGGAGAAGGAGAAGATGAAGTCTGGAGGGTGAATCAGAAGAAGCAGAAGAAAGAGAAGGAGAAGGTGAAGTCTGGAGGGTGAAGCAGAAGAAACAGAAGAAGGAGAAGGAGTAGGTGAAGACTGGAGGGTGAATCAGAAGAAGTAGAAGAAGGAGAAGGAGAAGGTGAAGTCTGGAGGGTGAATCAGACGAAGTAGAAGAAGGAGAAGGAGAAGGTGAAGTCTGGAGGGTGAATCAGAAGAAGCAGAAGAAAGAGAAAAGAGGGTGAAGTTAGGAGGGTGCATCAGAAGAAGCAGAAGAAGGAGAAGGAGAAGGTGAAGTCTGGAGGGTGAAGCAGAAGAAGCAGAAGAAGGAGAAGGAGAAGGTGAAGTCTGGAGGGTGAATCAGAAGAAGCAGAAGAAGGAGAAGGAGAAGGTGAAGTCTGGAGGGTGAATCAGAAGAAGCAGAAGAAGGAGAAGGAGAAGGTGAAGTCAGGGGGGTGTAGCAGAAGAAGTAGAAGAAGGAGAAGGAGAAGGTGAAGTCAGGACGGTGAAGCAGAAGAAGCAGAAGAAGGAGAAGGAGAAGGTGAAGCCTGGAGGGCGCAGCAGAAGAAGCAGAAGAAGGAGAAGGAGAAGGTGAAGTCAGGGGGGTGTAGCAGAAGAAGTAGAAGAAGGAGAAGGAGAAGGTGAAGTCAGGACGGTGAAGCAGAAGAAGCAGAAGAAGGAGAAGGAGAAGGTGAAGCCTGGAGGGCGCAGCAGAAGAAGCAGAAGAAGGAGAAGGAGAAGGTGAAGTCTGGAGTGTGAAGCAGAAGAAGCAGAAGAAGGAGAAGGAGAAGGTGAAGTCTGGAGGGCGCAGCAGAAGAAGCAGAAGAAGGAGAATGAGAAGGTGAAGTCTGGAGGGTGAATCAGAAGAAGCAGAAGAAGGAGAAGGAGAAGGTGAAGTCTGGAGGGTGAATCAGAAGAAGGAGAAGAAGGAGAAGGAGAAGGTGAAGTCAGGAGGGTGAATCAGAAGAAGTAGAAGAAGGAGAAGGAGAAGGTGAAGTCAGGAGGGTGAATCAGAAGAAGCAGAAGAAGGAGAAGGAGAAGGTGAAGTCTGGAGGGCGAATCAGAAGAAACAGAAGAAGGAGAAAGAGAAGGTGAAGTCTGGAGGGTGAATAAGAAGAAGCAGAAGAAGGAGAAGGAGAAGGTGAAGTCTGGAGGTTGAATCAGAAGAAGCAGAATAACGAGAAGGAGAAGGAGAAGTCTGGAGGGTGAATCAGAAGAAGCAGAATAAGGAGAAGGAGAAGGTGAAGTCTGGAGGGTGAATCAGAAGAAGCAGAAGAAGGAGAAGGAGAAGGTGAAGTCTGGAGGGTGAATCAGAAGAGGTAGAAGAAGGAGAAGGAGAAGGTGAAGTCTGGAGGGTGAAGCAGAAGAAGGAGAAGAAGGAGAAGGAGAAGGTGAAGTCAGGAGGGTGAATCTGAAGAAGTAGAAGAAGGAGAAGGAGAAGGTGAAGCCAGGAGGGTGAACCAGAAGAAGCAGAAGAAGGAGAAGGAGAAGGTGAAGTCTGGAGGGTGAATCAGAAGAATCAGAAGAAGGAGAAGGAGAAGGTGAAGTCTGGAGGGTGTATCAGAAGAATCAGAAGAAAGAGAAGGAGAAGGTGAAGTCTGGAGGCTGAAGCAGAAGAAACAGAAGAAGGAGAAGGAGAATGTGAAGACTGGAGGGTGAATCAGAAGAAGTAGAAGAAGGAGAAGGAGAAGGTGAAGTCTGGAGGGTGAATCAGAAGAAGTAGAAGAAGGAGAAGGAGAAGGTGAAGTCTGGAGGGTGAATCAGAAGAAGCAGAAGAAGGAGAAGGAGAAGGTGAAGTCTGGAGGGTGAATCAGAAGATGCAGAAGAAGGAGAAGGAGAAGATGAAGTCTGGAGGGTGAATCAGAAGAAGTAGAAGAAGGAGAAGGAGAAGGTGAAGTCTGGAGGGTGAATCAGAAGAAGTAGAAGAAGGAGAAGGAGAAGGTGAAGTCTGGAGGGTGAATCAGAAGAAACAGAAGAAGGAGAAGGAGAAGGTGAAGTCTGGAGGGTGAATCAGAAGAAGTAGAAGAAGGAGAAGGAGAAGGTGTAGTCTGGAGGGTGAATCAGAAGAAGTAGACGAAGGAGAAGGAGAAGGTGAAGTCTGGAGGGTGAATCAGAAGAAGCAGAAGAAGGAGAAGGAGAAGATGAAGTCTGGAGGGTGAATCAGAAGAAGTAGAAGACGGAGAAGGAGAAGGTGAAGTCTGGAGGGTGAATCAGAAGAAGCAGAAGAAGGAGAAGGAGAAGGTGAAGTCTGGAGGGTGAATCAGAAGAAGCAGAAGAAGGAGAAGGAGAAGGTGAAGTCTGGAGGGTGAATCAGAAGAGGTAGAAGAAGGAGAAGGAGAAGGTGAAGTCTGGAGGGTGAAGCGGAAGAAGGAGAAGAAGGAGAAGGAGAAGGTGAAGTCAGGAGGGTGAATCAGAAGAAGTAGAAGAAGGAGAAGGAGAAGGTGAAGCCAGGAGGGTGAATCAGAAGAAGCAGAAGAAGGAGAAGGAGAAGGTGAAGTCAGGAGGGTGGATCAGAAGAAGTAGAAGAAGGAGAAGGAGAAGGTGCAGTCTGGAGGGTGAATCAGAAGAAGCAGAAGAAGGAGAAGGAGAAGGTGAAGTCTGGAGGTTGAATCAGAAGAAGCAGAATAACGAGAAGGAGAAGGTGAAGTCTGGAGGGTGAATCAGAAGAAGCAGAATAAGGAGAAGGAGAAGGTGAAGTCTGGAGGGTGAATCAGAAGAAGCAGAAGAAGGAGAAGGAGAAGGTGAAGTCAGGAGGGTGAAGCAGAAGAAGCAGAAGAAGGAGAAGGAGAAGGTGAAGTCTGGTGGGTGAAGCAGAAGAAGCAGAAGAAGGAGAAGGAGAAGGTGAAGTCTGGAGGGTGAAGCAGAAGAAGCAGAAGAAGGAGAAGGAGAAGGTGAAGTCAGGAGGGTGGATCAGAAGAAGTAGAAGAAGGAGAAGGAGAAGGTGAAGTCTGGAGGGTGAATCAGAAGAAGCAGAAGAAGGAGAAGGAGAAGGTGAAGTCTGGAGGGCGCAGCAGAAGAAGCAGAAGAAGGAGAAAGAGAAGGTGAAGTCTGGAGGGTGAAGCAGAAGAAGCAGAAGAAGGAGAAGGAGAGGGTGAAGTCTGGAGGGTGAATCATAAGAAGTAGAAGAAGGAGAAGGAGAAGGTGAAGTCAGGAGAGTGAAGCAGAAGAAGCAGAAGAAGGAGAAGGAGAAGGTGAAGTCTGGAGGGCGAAGCAGAAGAAGCAGAAGAAGGAGAAGGAGAAGGTGAAGTCTGGAGGGTGAAGCAGAAGAAGCAGAAGAAGGAGAAGGAGTAGGTGAAGTCTGGAGGGTGAATCAGAAGAAGTAGAAGAAGGAGAAGGAGAAGGTGAAGTCAGGAGGGTGAAGCAGAAGAAGCAGAAGAAGGAGAAGGAGAAGGTGAAGTCTGGAGGGTGAAGCAGAAGAAGCAGAAGAAGGAGAAGGAGAAGGTGAAGTCTGGAGGGTGAATCAGAAGAAGCAGAAGAAGGAGAAGGAGAAGGTGAAGTCTGGAGGGTGAATCAGAAGAAGCAGAAGAAGGAGAAGGAGAAGGTGAAGTCAGGAGGGTGAATCAGAAGAAGCAGAAGAAGGAGAAGGAGAAGGTGAATTTAGGAGGGTGAATCAGAAGAAGCAGAAGAAGGAGAAGGAGCAGGTGAAGTCAGGGGGGTGTAGCAGAAGAAGTAGAAGAAGGAGAAGGAGAAGGTGAAGTCAGGACGGTGAAGCAGAAGAAGCAGAAGAAGGAGAAGGAGAAGGTGAAGCCTGGAGGGCGCAGCAGAAGAAGCAGAAGAAGGAGAAGGAGAAGGTGAAGTCTGGAGTGTGAAGCAGAAGAAGCAGAAGAAGGAGAAGGAGAAGGTGAAGTCTGGAGGGCGCAGCAGAAGAAGCAGAAGAAGGAGAATGAGAAGGTGAAGTCTGGAGGGTGAATCAGAAGAAGCAGAAGAAGGAGAAGGAGAAGGTGAAGTCTGGAGGGTGAATCAGAAGAAGGAGAAGAAGGAGAAGGAGAAGGTGAAGTCTGGAGGGCGAATCAGAAGAAACAGAAGAAGGAGAAGGAGAAGGTGAAGTCTGGAGGGTGAATAAGAAGAAGCAGAAGAAGGAGAAGGAGAAGGTGAAGTCTGGAGGTTGAATCAGAAGAAGCAGAATAACGAGAAGGAGAAGGTGAAGTCTGGAGGGTGAATCAGAAGAAGCAGAATAAGGAGAAGGAGAAGGTGAAGTCTGGAGGGTGAATCAGAAGAAGCAGAAGAAGGAGAAGGAGAAGGTGAAGTCTGGAGGGTGAATCAGAAGAGGTAGAAGAAGGAGAAGGAGAAGGTGAAGTCTGGAGGGTGAAGCAGAAGAAGGAGAAGAAGGAGAAGGAGAAGGTGAAGTCAGGAGGGTGAATCAGAAGAAGTAGAAGAAGGAGAAGGAGAAGGTGAAGCCAGGAGGGTGAATCAGAAGAAGCAGAAGAAGGAGAAGGAGAAGGTGTAGTCTGGAGGGTGAATCAGAAGAAGTAGACGAAGGAGAAGGAGAAGGTGAAGTCTGGAGGGTGAATCAGAAGAAGCAGAAGAAGGAGAAGGAGAAGATGAAGTCTGGAGGGTGAATCAGAAGAAGTAGAAGACGGAGAAGGAGAAGGTGAAGTCTGGAGGGTGAATCAGAAGAAGCAGAAGAAGGAGAAGGAGAAGGTGAAGTCTGGAGCTGAATCAGAAGAAGCAGAAGAAGGAGAAGGAGAAGGTGAAGTCTGGAGGGTGAATCAGAAGAAGCAGAATAAGGAGAAGGAGAAGGTGAAGTCTGGAGGGTGAATCAGAAGAAGCAGAAGAAGGAGAAGGAGAAGGTGAAGTCTGGAGGATGAATCAGAAGAAGTAGAAGAAGGAGAAGGAGAAGGTGAAGTCTGGAGGGTGAATCAGAAGAAGTAGAAGAAGGAGAAGGAGAAGGTGAAGTCTGGAGGGTGAATCAGAAGAAGTAGAAGAAGGAGAAGGAGAAGGTGAAGTCTGGAGGGTGAAGCAGAAGAAGTAGAAGAAGGAGAAGGAGAAGGTGAAGTCAGGAGGGTGAATCAGAAGAAGTAGAAGAAGGAGAAGGAGAAGGTGAAGTCAGGAGGGTGAAGCAGAAGAAGCAGAAGAAGGAGAAGGAGAAGGTGAAGTCTGGAGGGTGGAGCAGAAGAAGCAGAAGAAGGAGAAGGAGAAGGTGAAGTCTGGAGGGTGAATCAGAAGAAACAGAAGAAAGAGAAGGAGAAGGTGAAGTCTGGAGGGTGAATCAGAAGAAGTAGAAGAAGGAGAAGGAGAAGGTGAAGTCTGGAGGGTGAATCAGAAGAAGCAGAAGAAGGAGAAGGAGAAGGTGAAGTCTGGAGGGTGAATCAGAAGAAGCAGAAGAAGGAGAAGGAAAAGGTGAAGTCTGGAGGGTGAATCAGAAGAAGCAGAAGAAGGAGAAGGAGAAGGTGAAGTCTGGAGGGTGAATCAGAAGAAGCAGAATAAGGAGAAGGAGAAGGTGAAGTCTGGAGGGTGAATCAGAAGAAGCAGGAGAAGGAGAAGGAGAAGGTGAAGTCTGGAGGGTGAATCAGAAGAAGTAGAAGAAGGAGAAGGAGAAGGTGAAGTCTGGAGGGTGAAGCAGAAGAAGTAGAAGAAGGAGAAGGAGAAGGTGAAGTCAGGAGGGTGAATCAGAAGAAGCAGAAGAAGGAGAAGGAGAAGGTGAAGTCTGGAGGGTGAATCAGAAAAATCAGAAGAAGGAGAAGGAGAAGATGAAGTCTGGAGGGTGAATCAGAAGAAGCAGAAGAAAGAGAAGGAGAAGGTGAAGTCTGGAGGGTGAAGCAGAAGAAACAGAAGAAGGAGAAGGAGTAGGTGAAGACTGGAGGGTGAATCAGAAGAAGTAGAAGAAGGAGAAGGAGAAGGTGAAGTCTGGAGGGTGAATCAGACGAAGTAGAAGAAGGAGAAGGAGAAGGTGAAGTCTGGAGGGTGAATCAGAAGAAGCAGAAGAAGGAGAAAAGAGGGTGAATTTAGGAGGGTGAATCAGAAGAAGCAGAAGAAGGAGAAGGAGAAGGTGAAGTCTGGAGGGTGAAGCAGAAGAAGCAGAAGAAGGAGAAGGAGAAGGTGAAGTCTGGAGGGTGAATCAGAAGAAGCAGAAGAAGGAGAAGGAGAAGGTGAAGTCTGGAGGGTGAATCAGAAGAAGCAGAAGAAGGAGAAGGAGAAGGTGAATTTAGGAGGGTGAATCAGAAGAAGCAGAAGAAGGAGAAGGAGCAGGTGAAGTCAGGGGGGTGTAGCAGAAGAAGTAGAAGAAGGAGAAGGAGAAGGTGAAGTCAGGACGGTGAAGCAGAAGAAGCAGAAGAAGGAGAAGGAGAAGGTGAAGCCTGGAGGGCGCAGCAGAAGAAGCAGAAGAAGGAGAAGGAGAAGGTGAAGTCTGGAGTGTGAAGCAGAAGAAGCAGAAGAAGGAGAAGGAGAAGGTGAAGTCTGGAGGGCGCAGCAGAAGATGCAGAAGAAGGAGAATGAGAAGGTGAAGTCTGGAGGGTGAATCAGAAGAAGCAGAAGAAGGAGAAGGAGAAGGTGAAGTCTGGAGGGTGAATCAGAAGAAGGAGAAGAAGGAGAAGGAGAAGGTGAAGTCAGGAGGGTGAATCAGAAGAAGTAGAAGAAGGAGAAGGAGAAGGTGAAGTCAGGAGGGTGAATCAGAAGAAGCAGAAGAAGGAGAAGGAGAAGATGAAGTCTGGAGGGCGAATCAGAAGAAACAGAAGAAGGAGAAGGAGAAGGTGAAGTCTGGAGGGTGAATAAGAAGAAGCAGAAGAAGGAGAAGGAGAAGGTGAAGTCTGGAGGTTGAATCAGAAGAAGCAGAATAACGAGAAGGAGAAGGTGAAGTCTGGAGGGTGAATCAGAAGAAGCAGAATAAGGAGAAGGAGAAGGTGAAGTCTGGAGGGTGAATCAGAAGAAGCAGAAGAAGGAGAAGGAGAAGGTGAAGTCTGGAGGGTGAATCAGAAGAGGTAGAAGAAGGAGAAGGAGAAGGTGAAATCTGGAGGGTGAAGCAGAAGAAGGAGAAGAAGGAGAAGGAGAAGGTGAAGTCAGGAGGGTGAATCAGAAGAAGTAGAAGAAGGAGAAGGAGAAGGTGAAGCCAGGAGGGTGAATCAGAAGAAGCAGAAGAAGGAGAAGGAGAAGGTGAAGTCTGGAGGGTGAATCAGAAGAATCAGAAGAAGGAGAAGGAGAAGGTGAAGTCTGGAGGGTGAATCAGAAGAATCAGAAGAAAGAGAAGGAGAAGGTGAAGTCTGGAGGCTGAAGCAGAAGAAACAGAAGAAGGAGAAGGAGAATGTGAAGACTGGAGGGTGAATCAGAAGAAGTAGAAGAAGGAGAAGGAGAAGGTGAAGTCTGGAGGGTGAATCAGAAGAAGTAGAAGAAGGAGAAGGAGAAGGTGAAGTCTGGAGGGTGAATCAGAAGAAGCAGAAGAAGGAGAAGGAGAAGGTGAAGTCTGGAGGGTGAATCAGAAGATGCAGAAGAAGGAGAAGGAGAAGATGAAGTCTGGAGGGTGAATCAGAAGAAGTAGAAGAAGGAGAAGGAGAAGGTGAAGTCTGGAGGGTGAATCAGAAGAAGAAGAAGAAGGAGAAGGAGAAGGTGAAGTCTGGAGGGTGAATCAGAAGAAACAGAAGAAGGAGAAGGAGAAGGTGAAGTCTGGAGGGTGAATCAGAAGAAGTAGAAGAAGGAGAAGGAGAAGGTGTAGTCTGGAGGGTGAATCAGAAGAAGTAGACGAAGGAGAAGGAGAAGGTGAAGTCTGGAGGGTGAATCAGAAGAAGCAGAAGAAGGAGAAGGAGAAGATGACGTCTGGAGGGTGAATCAGAAGAAGTAGAAGACGGAGAAGGAGAAGGTGAAGTCTGGAGGGTGAATCAGAAGAAGCAGAAGAAGGAGAAGGAGAAGGTGAAGTCTGGAGGGTGAATCAGAAGAAGCAGAAGAAGGAGAAGGAGAAGGTGAAGTCTGGAGGGTGAATCAGAAGAAGCAGAATAAGGAGAAGGAGAAGGTGAAGTCTGGAGGGTGAATCAGAAGAAGCAGAAGAAGGAGAAGGAGAAGGTGAAGTCTGGAGGATGAATCAGAAGAAGTAGAAGAAGGAGAAGGAGAAGGTGAAGTCTGGAGGGTGAATCAGAAGAAGTAGAAGAAGGAGAAGGAGAAGGTGAAGTCTGGAGGGTGAATCAGAAGAAGTAGAAGAAGGAGAAGGAGAAGGTGAAGTCTGGAGGGTGAAGCAGAAGAAGTAGAAGAAGGAGAAGGAGAAGGTGAAGTCAGGAGGGTGAATCAGAAGAAGTAGAAGAAGGAGAAGGAGAAGGTGAAGTCAGGAGGGTGAAGCAGAAGAAGCAGAAGAAGGAGAAGGAGAAGGTGAAGTCTGGAGGGTGAAGCAGAAGAAGCAGAAGAAGGAGAAGGAGAAGGTGAAGTCTGGAGGGTGAATCAGAAGAAACAGAAGAAAGAGAAGGAGAAGGTGAAGTCTGGAGTGTGAATCAGAAGAAGTAGAAGAAGGAGAAGGAGAAGGTGAAGTCTGGAGGGTGAATCAGAAGAAGCAGAAGAAGGAGAAGGAGAAGGTGAAGTCTGGAGGGTGAATCAGAAGAAGCAGAAGAAGGAGAAGGAAAAGGTGAAGTCTGGAGGGTGAATCAGAAGAAGCAGAAGAAGGAGAAGGAGAAGGTTAAGTCTGGAGGGTGAATCAGAAGAAGCAGAATAAGGAGAAGGAGAAGGTGAAGTCTGGAGGGTGAATCAGAAGAAGCAGAAGAAGGAGAAGGAGAAGGTGAAGTCTGGAGGGTGAATCAGAAGAAGTAGAAGAAGGAGAAGGAGAAGGTGAAGTCTGGAGGGTGAAGCAGAAGAAGTAGAAGAAGGAGAAGGAGAAGGTGAAGTCAGGAGGGTGAATCAGAAGAAGCAGAAGAAGGAGAAGGAGAAGGTGAAGTCTGGAGGGTGAATCAGAAGAATCAGAAGAAGGAGAAGGAGAAGATGAAGTCTGGAGGGTGAATCAGAAGAAGCAGAAGAAAGAGAAGGAGAAGGTGAAGTCTGGAGGGTGAAGCAGAAGAAACAGAAGAAGGAGAAGGAGTAGGTGAAGACTGGAGGGTGAATCAGAAGAAGTAGAAGAAGGAGAAGGAGAAGGTGAAGTCTGGAGGGTGAATCAGACGAAGTAGAAGAAGGAGAAGGAGAAGGTGAAGTCTGGAGGGTGAAGCAGAAGAAGCAGAAGAAGGAGAAGGAGAGGGTGAAGTCTGGAGGGTGAATCAGAAGAAGTAGAAGAAGGAGAAGGAGAAGGTGAAGTCAGGAGAGTGAAGCAGAAGAAGCAGAAGAAGGAGAAGGAGAAGGTGAAGTCTGGAGGGCGAAGCAGAAGAAGCAGAAGAAGCAGAAGGAGAAGGTGAAGTCTGGAGGGTGAAGCAGAAGAAGCAGAAGAAGGAGAAGGAGTAGGTGAAGTCTGGAGGGTGAATCAGAAGAAGTAGAAGAAGGAGAAGGATAAGGTGAAGTCAGGAGGGTGAAGCAGAAGAAGCAGAAGAAGGAGAAGGAGAAGGTGAAGTCTGGAGGGTGAAGCAGAAGAAGCAGAAGAAGGAGAAGGAGAGGGTGAAGTCTGGAGGGTGAATCAGAAGAAGCAGAAGAAGGAGAAAAGAGGGTGAAGTTAGGAGGGTGAATCAGAAGAAGCAGAAGAAGGAGAAGGAGCAGGTGAAGTCAGGGGGGTGAAGCAGAAGAAGTAGAAGAAGGAGAAGGAGAAGGTGAAGTCAGGACGGTGAAGCAGAAGAAGCAGAAGAAGGAGAAGGAGAAGGTGAAGTCTGGAGGGTGAAGCAGAAGAAGCAGAAGAAGGAGAAGGAGAGGGTGAAGTCTGGAGGGTGAATCAGAAGAAGTAGAAGAAGGAGAAGGAGAAGGTGAAGTCAGGAGAGTGAAGCAGAAGAAGCAGAAGAAGGAGAAGGAGAAGGTGAAGTCTGGAGGGCGAAGCAGAAGAAGCAGAAGAAGCAGAAGGAGAAGGTGAAGTCTGGAGGGTGAAGCAGAAGAAGCAGAAGAAGGAGAAGGAGTAGGTGAAGTCTGGAGGGTGAATCAGAAGAAGTAGAAGAAGGAGAAGGATAAGGTGAAGTCAGGAGGGTGAAGCAGAAGAAGCAGAAGAAGGAGAAGGAGAAGGTGAAGTCTGGTGGGTGAAGCAGAAGAAGCAGAAGAAGGAGAAGGAGAAGGTGAAGTCTGGAGGGTGAAGCAGAAGAAGCAGAAGAAGGAGAAGGAGAAGGTGAAGTCAGGAGGGTGGATCAGAAGAAGTAGAAGAAGGAGAAGGAGAAGGTGAAGTCTGGAGGGTGAATCAGAAGAAGCAGAAGAAGGAGAAGGAGAAGGTGAAGTCTGGAGGGCGCAGCAGAAGAAGCAGAAGAAGGAGAAAGTGAAGGTGAAGTCTGGAGGGTGAAGCAGAAGAAGCAGAAGAAGGAGAAGGAGAGGGTGAAGTCTGGAGGGTGAATCAGAAGAAGTAGAAGAAGGAGAAGGAGAAGGTGAAGTCTGGAGGGTGAAGCAGAAGAAGTAGAAGAAGGAGAAGGAGAAGGTGAAGTCAGGAGGGTGAATCAGAAGAAGCAGAAGAAGGAGAAGGAGAAGGTGAAGTCTGGAGGGTGAATCAGAAGAATCAGAAGAAGGAGAAGGAGAAGATGAAGTCTGGAGGGTGAATCAGAAGAAGCAGAAGAAAGAGAAGGAGAAGGTGAAGTCTGGAGGGTGAAGCAGAAGAAACAGAAGAAGGAGAAGGAGTAGGTGAAGACTGGAGGGTGAATCAGAAGAAGTAGAAGAAGGAGAAGGAGAAGGTGAAGTCTGGAGGGTGAATCAGACGAAGTAGAAGAAGGAGAAGGAGAAGGTGAAGTCTGGAGGGTGAATCAGAAGAAGCAGAAGAAGGAGAAGGAGAAGGTGAAGTTAGGAGGGTGAATCAGAAGAAGCAGAAGAAGGAGAAGTAGAAGGTGAAGTCAGGAGAGTGAAGCAGAAGAAGCAGAAGAAGGAGAAGGAGAAGGTGAAGTCTGGAGGGCGAAGCAGAAGAAGCAGAAGAAGGAGAAGGAGAAGGTGAAGTCTGGAGGGTGAAGCAGAAGAAGCAGAAGAAGGAGAAGGAGTAGGTGAAGTCTGGAGGGTGAATCAGAAGAAGTAGAAGAAGGAGAAGGAGAAGGTGAAGTCTGGAGGGTGAATCAGAAGAAGCAGAAGAAGGAGAAGGAGAAGGTGAAGTCTGGAGGGCGCAGCAGAAGAAGCAGAAGAAGGAGAAAGAGAAGGTGAAGTCTGGAGGGTGAAGCAGAAGAAGCAGAAGAAGGAGAAGGAGAGGGTGAAGTCTGGAGGGTGAATCAGAAGAAGTAGAAGAAGGAGAAGGAGAAGGTGAAGTCAGGAGAGTGAAGCAGAGGAAGCAGAAGAAGGAGAAGGAGAAGGTGAAGTTTGGAGGGCGAAGCAGAAGAAGCAGAAGAAGGAGAAGGAGTAGGTGAAGTCTGGAGGGTGAAGCAGAAGAAGCAGAAGAAGGAGAAGGAGTAGGTGAAGTCAGGAGGGTGAAGCAGAAGAAGCAGAAGAAGGAGAAGGAGAAGGTGAAGTCTGGTGGGTGAAGCAGAAGAAGCAGAAGAAGGAGAAGGAGAAGGTGAAGTCTGGAGGGTGAAGCAGAAGAAGCAGAAGAAGGAGAAGGAGAAGGTGAAGTCAGGAGGGTGGATCAGAAGAAGTAGAAGAAGGAGAAGGAGAAGGTGAAGTCTGGAGGGTGAATCAGAAGAAGCAGAAGAAGGAGAAGGAGAAGGTGAAGTCTGGAGGGCGCAGCAGAAGAAGCAGAAGAAGGAGAAAGAGAAGGTGAAGTCTGGAGGGTGAAGCAGAAGAAGCAGAAGAAGGAGAAGGAGAGGGTGAAGTCTGGAGGGTGAATCAGAAGAAGTAGAAGAAGGAGAAGGAGAAGGTGAAGTCAGGAGAGTGAAGCAGAAGAAGCAGAAGAAGGAGAAGGAGAAGGTGAAGTCTGGAGGGCGAAGCAGAAGAAGCAGAAGAAGGAGAAGGAGAAGGTGAAGTCTGGAGGGTGAAGCAGAAGAAGCAGAAGAAGGAGAAGGAGTAGGTGAAGTCTGGAGGGTGAATCAGAAGAAGTAGAAGAAGGAGAAGGAGAAGGTGAAGTCAGGAGGGTGAAGCAGAAGAAGCAGAAGAAGGAGAAGGAGAAGGTGAAGTCTGGAGGGTGAAGCAGAAGAAGCAGAAGAAGGAGAAGGAGAAGGTGAAGTCTGGAGGGTGAATCAGAAGAAGCAGAAGAAGGAGAAGGAGAAGGTGAAGTCTGGAGGGTGAATCAGAAGAAGCAGAAGAAGGAGAAGGAGAAGGTGAAGTCAGGAGGGTGAATCAGAAGAAGCAGAAGAAGGAGAAGGAGAAGGTGAATTTAGGAGGGTGAATCAGAAGAAGCAGAAGAAGGAGAAGGAGCAGGTGAAGTCAGGGGGGTGTAGCAGAAGAAGTAGAAGAAGGAGAAGGAGAAGGTGAAGTCAGGACGGTGAAGCAGAAGAAGCAGAAGAAGGAGAAGGAGAAGGTGAAGCCTGGAGGGCGCAGCAGAAGAAGCAGAAGAAGGAGAAGGAGAAGGTGAAGTCTGGAGTGTGAAGCAGAAGAAGCAGAAGAAGGAGAAGGAGAAGGTGAAGTCTGGAGGGTGAAGCAGAAGAAACAGAAGAAGGAGAAGGAGAAGGTGAAGACTGGAGGGTGAATCAGAAGAAGTAGAAGAAGGAGAAGGAGAAGGTGAAGTCTGGAGGGTGAATCAGAAGAAGTAGAAGAAGGAGAAGGAGAAGTTGAAGTCTGGAGGGTGAATCAGAAGAAGCAGAAGAAGGGGAAGGAGAAGGTGAAGTCTGGAGGGTGAATCAGAAGAAGCAGAAGAAGGAGAAGGAGAAGATGAAGTCTGGAGGGTGAATCAGAAGAAGTAGAAGAAGGAGAAGGAGAAGGTGAAGTCTGGAGGGTGAATCAGAACAAGTAGAAGAAGGAGATGGAGAAGATGAAGTCTGGAGGGTGAATCAGAAGAAAGAGAAGAAGGAGAAGGAGAAGGTGAAGTCTGGAGGGTGAATGAGAAGAAGTAGAAGAAGGAGAAGGAGAAGGTGTAGTCTGGAGGGTGAATCAGAAGAAGTAGACGAAGGAGAAGGAGAAGGTGAAGTCTGGAGGGTGAATCAGAAGAAGCAGAAGAAGGAGAAGGAGAAGGTGAAGTCTGGAGGGTGAATCAGAAGAAGTAGAAGAAGGAGAAGGAGAAGTTGAAGTCTGGAGGGTGAATCAGAAGAAGCAGAAGAAAGAGAAGGAGAAGGTGAAGTCTGGAGGGTGAATCAGAAGAAGTAGAAGAAGGAGAAGGAGAAGGTGAAGTCTGGAGGGTGAATCAGAAGAAGCAGAAGAAGGAGAAGGAGAAGGTGAAGTCTGGAGGGTGAATCAGAAGAAGCAGAAGAAGGAGAAGGAAAAGGTGAAGTCTGGAGGGTGAATCAGAAGAAGCAGAAGAAGGAGAAGGAGAAGGTGAAGTCTGGAGGGTGAATCAGAAGAAGCAGAATAAGGAGAAGGAGAAGGTGAAGTCTGGAGGGTGAATCAGAAGAAGCAGAAGAAGGAGAAGGAGAAGGTGAAGTCTGGAGGGTGAATCAGAAGAAGTAGAAGAAGGAGAAGGAGAAGGTGAAGTCTGGAGGGTGAAGCAGAAGAAGTAGAAGAAGGAGAAGGAGAAGGTGAAGTCAGGAGGGTTAATCAGAAGAAGCAGAAGAAGGAGAAGGAGAAGGTGAATTCTGGAGGGTGAATCAGAAGAATCAGAAGAAGGAGAAGGAGAAGATGAAGTCTGGAGGGTGAATCAGAAGAAGCAGAAGAAAGAGAAGGAGTAGGTGAAGACTGGAGGGTGAATCAGAAGAAGCAGAAGAAGGAGAAGGAGAAGGTGAAGTCTGGAGGGTGAATCAGAAGAAGCAGAAGAAGGAGAAGGAGAAGGTGAAGTCAGGAGGGTGAATCAGAAGAAGCAGAAGAAGGAGAAGGAGAAGGTGAATTTAGGAGGGTGAATCAGAAGAAGCAGAAGAAGGAGAAGGAGCAGGTGAAGTCAGGGGGGTGTAGCAGAAGAAGTAGAAGAAGGAGAAGGAGAAGGTGAAGTCAGGACGGTGAAGCAGAAGAAGCAGAAGAAGGAGAAGGAGAAGGTTAAGCCTGGAGGGCGCAGCAGAAGAAGCAGAAGAAGGAGAAGGAGAAGGTGAAGTCTGGAGTGTGAAGCAGAAGAAGCAGAAGAAGGAGAAGGAGAAGGTGAAGTCTGGAGGGTGAAGCAGAAGAAACAGAAGAAGGAGAAGGAGAAGGTGAAGACTGGAGGGTGAATCAGAAGAAGTAGAAGAAGGAGAAGGAGAAGGTGAAGTCTGGAGGGTGAATCAGAAGAAGTAGAAGAAGGAGAAGGAGAAGTTGAAGTCTGGAGGGTGAATCAGAAGAAGCAGAAGAAGGAGAAGGAGAAGGTGAAGTCTGGAGGGTGAATCAGAAGAAGCAGAAGAAGGAGAAGGAGAAGATGAAGTCTGGAGGGTGAATCAGAAGAAGTAGAAGAAGGAGAAGGAGAAGGTGAAGTCTGGAGGGTGAATCAGAACAAGTAGAAGAAGGAGAAGGAGAAGATGAAGTCTGGAGGGTGAATCAGAAGAAAGAGAAGAAGGAGAAGGAGAAGGTGAAGTCTGGAGGGTGAATCAGAAGAAGCAGAAGAAGGAGAAGGAGAAGGTGAAGTCTGGAGGGTGAATCAGAAGAAGCAGAAGAAGGAGAAGGAGAAGGTGAAGTCTGGAGGGTGAATCAGAAGAAGCAGAGAAGGAGAAGGAGAAGATGAAGTCTGGAGGGTGAATCAGAAGAAGTAGAAGAAGGAGAAGGAGAAGGTGAAGTCTGGAGGGTGAATCAGAACAAGTAGAAGAAGGAGAAGGAGAAGATGAAGTCTGGAGGGTGAATCAGAAGAAAGAGAAGAAGGAGAAGGAGAAGGTGAAGTCTGGAGGGTGAATGAGAAGAAGTAGAAGAAGGAGAAGGAGAAGGTGTAGTCTGGAGGGTGAATCAGAAGAAGTAGACGAAGGAGAAGGAGAAGGTGAAGTCTGGAGGGTGAATCAGAAGAAGCAGAAGAAGGAGAAGGAGAAGGTGAAGTCTGGAGGGTGAATCAGAAGAAGTAGAAGAAGGAGAAGGAGAAGGTGAATTCTGGAGGGTGAATCAGAAGAATCAGAAGAAGGAGAAGGAGAAGATGAAGTCTGGAGGGTGAATCAGAAGAAGCAGAAGAAAGAGAAGGAGAAGGTGAAGTCTGGAGGGTGAAGCAGAAGAAACAGAAGAAGGAGAAGGAGTAGGTGAAGACTGGAGGGTGAATCAGAAGAAGTAGAAGAAGGAGAAGGAGAAGGTGAAGTCAGGAGGGTGAATCAGAAGAAGCAGAAGAAGGAGAAGAAGAAGGTGAAGTCAGGAGGGTGAAGCAGAAGAAGCAGAAGAAGGAGAAGGAGAAGGTGAAGTCTGGAGGGTGAAGCAGAAGAAGCAGAAGAAGGAGAAGGAGAAGGTGAAGTCTGGAGGGTGAATCAGAAGAAGCAGAAGAAGGAGAAGGAGAAGGTGAAGTCTGGAGGGTGAATCAGAAGAAGCAGAAGAAGGAGAAGGAGAAGGTGAAGTCAGGAGGGTGAATCAGAAGAAGCAGAAGAAGGAGAAGGAGAAGGTGAATTTAGGAGGGTGAATCAGAAGAAGCAGAAGAAGGAGAAGGAGCAGGTGAAGTCAGGGGGGTGTAGCAGAAGAAGTAGAAGAAGGAGAAGGAGAAGGTGAAGTCAGGACGGTGAAGCAGAAGAAGGAGAAGAAGGAGAAGGAGAAGGTGAAGCCTGGAGGGCGCAGCAGAAGAAGCAGAAGAAGGAGAAGGAGAAGGTGAAGTCTGGAGTGTGAAGCAGAAGAAGCAGAAGAAGGAGAAGGAGAAGGTGAAGTCTGGAGGGTGAAGCAGAAGAAACAGAAGAAGGAGAAGGAGAAGGTGAAGACTGGAGGGTGAATCAGAAGAAGTAGAAGAAGGAGAAGGAGAAGGTGAAGTCTGGAGGGTGAATCAGAAGAAGTAGAAGAAGGAGAAGGAGAAGTTGAAGTCTGGAGGGTGAATCAGAAGAAGCAGAAGAAGGAGAAGGAGAAGGTGAAGTCTGGAGGGTGAATCAGAAGAAGCAGAAGAAGGAGAAGGAGAAGATGAAGTCTGGAGGGAGAATCAGAAGAAGTAGAAGAAGGAGAAGGAGAAGGTGAAGTCTGGAGGGTGAATCAGAACAAGTAGAAGAAGGAGAAGGAGAAGATGAAGTCTGGAGGGTGAATCAGAAGAAAGAGAAGAAGGAGAAGGAGAAGGTGAAGTCTGGAGGGTGAATGAGAAGAAGTAGAAGAAGGAGAAGGAGAAGGTGTAGTCTGGAGGGTGAATCAGAAGAAGTAGACGAAGGAGAAGGAGAAGGTGAAGTCTGGAGGGTGAATCAGAAGAAGCAGAAGAAGGAGAAGGAGAAGGTGAAGTCTGGAGGGTGAATCAGAAGAATTAGAAGAAGGAGAAGGAGAAGGTGAAGTCTGGAGGGTGAATCAGAAGAAGCAGAAGAAAGAGAAGGAGAAGGTGAAGTCTGGAGGGTGAATCAGAAGAAGTAGAAGAAGGAGAAGGAGATGGTGAAGTCTGGAGAGTGAATCAGAAGAAGCAGAAGAAGGAGAAGGAGAAGGTGAAGTCTGGAGGGTGAATCAGAAGAAGCAGAAGAAGGAGAAGGAAAAGGTGAAGTCTGGAGGGTGAATCAGAAGAAGCAGAAGAAGGAGAAGGAGAAGGTGAAGTCTGGAGGGTGAATCAGAAGAAGCAGAATAAGGAGAAGGAGAAGGTGAAGTCTGGAGGGTGAATCTGAAGAAGCAGAAGAAGGAGAAGGAGAAGGTGAAGTCTGGAGGGTGAATCAGAAGAAGTAGAAGAAGGAGAAGGAGAAGGTGAAGTCTGGAGGGTGAAGCAGAAGAAGTAGAAGAAGGAGAAGGAGAAGGTGAAGTCAGGAGGGTGAATCAGAAGAAGCAGAAGAAGGAGAAGGAGAAGGTGAAGTCTGGAGGGTGAATCAGAAGAATCAGAAGAAGGAGAAGGAGAAGATGAAGTCTGGAGGGTGAATCAGAAGAAGCAGAAGAAAGTGAAGGAGAAGGTGAAGTCTGGAGGGTGAAGCAGAAGAAACAGAAGAAGGAGAAGGAGTAGGTGAATACTGGAGGGTGAATCAGAAGAAGTAGAAGAAGGAGAAGGAGAAGGTGAAGTCTGGAGGGTAAATCAGACGAAGTAGAAGAAGGAGAAGGAGAAGGTGAAGTCTGGAGGGTGAATCAGAAGAAGCAGAAGAAGGAGAAGGAGAAGGTGAAGTTAGGAGGGTGAATCAGAAGAAGCAGAAGAAGGAGAAGGAGCAGGTGAAGTCAGGGGGGTGAAGCAGAAGAAGTAGAAGAAGGAGAAGGAGAAGGTGAAGTCAGGACGGTGAAGCAGAAGAAGCAGAAGAAGGAGAAGGAGAAGGTGAAGTCTGGAGGGTGAAGCAGAAGAAGCAGAAGAAGGAGAAGGAGAGGGTGAAGTCTGGAGGGTGAATCAGAAGAAGTAGAAGAAGGAGAAGGAGAAGGTGAAGTCAGGAGACTGAAGCAGAAGAAGCAGAAGAAGGAGAAGGAGAAGGTGAAGTCTGGAGGGCGAAGCAGAAGAAGCAGAAGAAGGAGAAGGAGAAGGTGAAGTCTGGAGGGTGAAGCAGAAGAAGCAGAAGAAGGAGAAGGAGTAGGTGAAGTCTGGAGGGTGAATCAGAAGAAGTAGAAGAAGGAGAAGGATAAGGTGAAGTCAGGAGGGTGAAGCAGAAGTAGCAGAAGAAGGAGAAGGAGAAGGTGAAGTCTGGTGGGTGAAGCAGAAGAAGCAGAAGAAGGAGAAGGAGAAGGTGAAGTCTGGAGGGTGAAGCAGAAGAAGCAGAAGAAGGAGAAGGAGAAGGTGAAGTCTGGAGGGTGAAGCAGAAGAAGCAGAAGAAGGAGAAGGAGTAGGTGAAGTCTGGAGGGTGAATCAGAAGAAGTAGAAGAAGGAGAAGGAGAAGGTGAAGTCAGGAGGGTGAAGCAGAAGAAGCAGAAGAAGGAGAAGGAGAAGGTGAAGTCTGGAGGGTGAAGCAGAAGAAGCAGAAGAAGGAGAAGGAGAAGGTGAAGTCTGGAGGGTGAATCAGAAGAAGCAGAAGAAGGAGAAGGAGAAGGTGAAGTCTGGAGGGTGAATCAGAAGAAGCAGAAGAAGGAGAAGGAGAAGGTGAAGTCAGGAGGGTGAATCAGAAGAAGCAGAAGAAGGAGAAGGAGAAGGTGAATTTAGGAGGGTGAATCAGAAGAAGCAGAAGAAGGAGAAGGAGCAGGTGAAGTCAGGGGGGTGTAGCAGAAGAAGTAGAAGAAGGAGAAGGAGAAGGTGAAGTCAGGACGGTGAAGCAGAAGAAGCAGAAGAAGGAGAAGGAGAAGGTGAAGCCTGGAGGGCGCAGCAGAAGAAGCAGAAGAAGGAGAAGGAGAAGGTGAAGTCTGGAGTGTGAAGCAGAAGAAGCAGAAGAAGGAGAAGGAGAAGGTGAAGTCTGGAGGGTGAAGCAGAAGAAACAGAAGAAGGAGAAGGAGAAGGTGAAGACTGGAGGGTGAATCAGAAGAAGTAGAAGAAGGAGAAGGAGAAGGTGAAGTCTGGAGGGTGAATCAGAAGAAGTAGAAGAAGGAGAAGGAGAAGTTGAAGTCTGGAGGGTGAATCAGAAGAAGCAGAAGAAGGGGAAGGAGAAGGTGAAGTCTGGAGGGTGAATCAGAAGAAGCAGAAGAAGGAGAAGGAGAAGATGAAGTCTGGAGGGTGAATCAGAAGAAGTAGAAGAAGGAGAAGGAGAAGGTGAAGTCTGGAGGGTGAATCAGAACAAGTAGAAGAAGGAGATGGAGAAGATGAAGTCTGGAGGGTGAATCAGAAGAAAGAGAAGAAGGAGAAGGAGAAGGTGAAGTCTGGAGGGTGAATGAGAAGAAGTAGAAGAAGGAGAAGGAGAAGGTGTAGTCTGGAGGGTGAATCAGAAGAAGTAGACGAAGGAGAAGGAGAAGGTGAAGTCTGGAGGGTGAATCAGAAGAAGCAGAAGAAGGAGAAGGAGAAGGTGAAGTCTGGAGGGTGAATCAGAAGAAGTAGAAGAAGGAGAAGGAGAAGTTGAAGTCTGGAGGGTGAATCAGAAGAAGCAGAAGAAAGAGAAGGAGAAGGTGAAGTCTGGAGGGTGAATCAGAAGAAGTAGAAGAAGGAGAAGGAGAAGGTGAAGTCTGGAGGGTGAATCAGAAGAAGCAGAAGAAGGAGAAGGAGAAGGTGAAGTCTGGAGGGTGAATCAGAAGAAGCAGAAGAAGGAGAAGGAAAAGGTGAAGTCTGGAGGGTGAATCAGAAGAAGCAGAAGAAGAAGAAGGAGAAGGTGAAGTCTGGAGGGTGAATCAGAAGAAGCAGAATAAGGAGAAGGAGAAGGTGAAGTCTGGAGGGTGAATCAGAAGAAGCAGAAGAAGGAGAAGGAGAAGGTGAAGTCTGGAGGGTGAATCAGAAGAAGTAGAAGAAGGAGAAGGAGAAGGTGAAGTCTGGAGGGTGAAGCAGAAGAAGTAGAAGAAGGAGAAGGAGAAGGTGAAGTCAGGAGGGTTAATCAGAAGAAGCAGAAGAAGGAGAAGGAGAAGGTGAATTCTGGAGGGTGAATCAGAAGAATCAGAAGAAGGAGAAGGAGAAGATGAAGTCTGGAGGGTGAATCAGAAGAAGCAGAAGAAAGAGAAGGAGTAGGTGAAGACTGGAGGGTGAATCAGAAGAAGCAGAAGAAGGAGAAGGAGAAGGTGAAGTCTGGAGGGTGAATCAGAAGAAGCAGAAGAAGGAGAAGGAGAAGGTGAAGTCAGGAGGGTGAATCAGAAGAAGCAGAAGAAGGAGAAGGAGAAGGTGAATTTAGGAGGGTGAATCAGAAGAAGCAGAAGAAGGAGAAGGAGCAGGTGAAGTCAGGGGGGTGTAGCAGAAGAAGTAGAAGAAGGAGAAGGAGAAGGTGAAGTCAGGACGCTGAAGCAGAAGAAGCAGAAGAAGGAGAAGGAGAAGGTTAAGCCTGGAGGGCGCAGCAGAAGAAGCAGAAGAAGGAGAAGGAGAAGGTGAAGTCTGGAGTGTGAAGCAGAAGAAGCAGAAGAAGGAGAAGGAGAAGGTGAAGTCTGGAGGGTGAAGCAGAAGAAACAGAAGAAGGAGAAGGAGAAGGTGAAGACTGGAGGGTGAATCAGAAGAAGTAGAAGAAGGAGAAGGAGAAGGTGAAGTCTGGAGGGTGAATCAGAAGAAGTAGAAGAAGGAGAAGGAGAAGTTGAAGTCTGGAGGGTGAATCAGAAGAAGCAGAAGAAGGAGAAGGAGAAGGTGAAGTCTGGAGGGTGAATCAGAAGAAGCAGAAGAAGGAGAAGGAGAAGGTGAAGTCTGGAGGGTGAATCAGAAGAAGCAGAAGAAGGAGAAGGAGAAGGTGAAGTCTGGAGGGTGAATCAGAAGAAGCAGAGAAGGAGAAGGAGAAGATGAAGTCTGGAGGGTGAATCAGAAGAAGTAGAAGAAGGAGAAGGAGAAGGTGAAGTCTGGAGGGTGAATCAGAACAAGTAGAAGAAGGAGAAGGAGAAGATGAAGTCTGGAGGGTGAATCAGAAGAAAGAGAAGAAGGAGAAGGAGAAGGTGAAGTCTGGAGGGTGAATGAGAAGAAGTAGAAGAAGGAGAAGGAGAAGGTGTAGTCTGGAGGGTGAATCAGAAGAAGTAGACGAAGGAGAAGGAGAAGGTGAAGTTTGGAGGGTGAATCAGAAGAAGCAGAAGAAGGAGAAGGAGAAGGTGAAGTCTGGAGGGTGAATCAGAAGAAGTAGAAGAAGGAGAAGGAGAAGGTGAAGTCTGGAGGGTGAATCAGAAGAATCAGAAGAAGGAGAAGGAGAAGATGAAGTCTGGAGGGTGAATCAGAAGAAGCAGAAGAAAGAGAAGGAGAAGGTGAAGTCTGGAGGGTGAAGCAGAAGAAACAGAAGAAGGAGAAGGAGTAGGTGAAGACTGGAGGGTGAATCAGAAGAAGTAGAAGAAGGAGAAGGAGAAGGTGAAGTCAGGAGGGTGAATCAGAAGAAGCAGAAGAAGGAGAAGAAGAAGGTGAAGTCAGGAGGGTGAAGCAGAAGAAGCAGAAGAAGGAGAAGGAGAAGGTGAAGTCTGGAGGGTGAAGCAGAAGAAGCAGAAGAAGGAGAAGGAGAAGGTGAAGTCTGGAGGGTGAATCAGAAGAAGCAGAAGAAGGAGAAGGAGAAGGTGAAGTCTGGAGGGTGAATCAGAAGAAGCAGAAGAAGGAGAAGGAGAAGGTGAAGTCAGGAGGGTGAATCAGAAGAAGCAGAAGAAGGAGAAGGAGAAGGTGAATTTAGGAGGGTGAATCAGAAGAAGCAGAAGAAGGAGAAGGAGCAGGTGAAGTCAGGGGGGTGTAGCAGAAGAAGTAGAAGAAGGAGAAGGAGAAGGTGAAGTCAGGACGGTGAAGCAGAAGAAGGAGAAGAAGGAGAAGGAGAAGGTGAAGCCTGGAGGGCGCAGCAGAAGAAGCAGAAGAAGGAGAAGGAGAAGGTGAAGTCTGGAGTGTGAAGCAGAAGAAGCAGAAGAAGGAGAAGGAGAAGGTGAAGTCTGGAGGGTGAAGCAGAAGAAACAGAAGAAGGAGAAGGAGAAGGTGAAGACTGGAGGGTGAATCAGAAGAAGTAGAAGAAGGAGAAGGAGAAGGTGAAGTCTGGAGGGTGAATCAGAAGAAGTAGAAGAAGGAGAAGGAGAAGTTGAAGTCTGGAGGGTGAATCAGAAGAAGCAGAAGAAGGAGAAGGAGAAGGTGAAGTCTGGAGGGTGAATCAGAAGAAGCAGAAGAAGGAGAAGGAGAAGATGAAGTCTGGAGGGTGAATCAGAAGAAGTAGAAGAAGGAGAAGGAGAAGGTGAAGTCTGGAGGGTGAATCAGAACAAGTAGAAGAAGGAGAAGGAGAAGATGAAGTCTGGAGGGTGAATCAGAAGAAAGAGAAGAAGGAGAAGGAGAAGGTGAAGTCTGGAGGGTGAATGAGAAGAAGTAGAAGAAGGAGAAGGAGAAGGTGTAGTCTGGAGGGTGAATCAGAAGAAGTAGACGAAGGAGAAGGAGAAGGTGAAGTCTGGAGGGTGAATCAGAAGAAGCAGAAGAAGGAGAAGGAGAAGGTGAAGTCTGGAGGGTGAATCAGAAGAATTAGAAGAAGGAGAAGGAGAAGGTGAAGTCTGGAGGGTGAATCAGAAGAAGCAGAAGAAAGAGAAGGAGAAGGTGAAGTCTGGAGGGTGAATCAGAAGAAGTAGAAGAAGGAGAAGGAGATGGTGAAGTCTGGAGAGTGAATCAGAAGAAGCAGAAGAAGGAGAAGGAGAAGGTGAAGTCTGGAGGGTGAATCAGAAGAAGCAGAAGAAGGAGAAGGAAAAGGTGAAGTCTGGAGGGTGAATCAGAAGAAGCAGAAGAAGGAGAAGGAGAAGGTGAAGTCTGGAGGGTGAATCAGAAGAAGCAGAATAAGGAGAAGGAGAAGGTGAAGTCTGGAGGGTGAATCTGAAGAAGCAGAAGAAGGAGAAGGAGAAGGTGAAGTCTGGAGGGTGAATCAGAAGAAGTAGAAGAAGGAGAAGGAGAAGGTGAAGTCTGGAGGGTGAAGCAGAAGAAGTAGAAGAAGGAGAAGGAGAAGGTGAAGTCAGGAGGGTGAATCAGAAGAAGCAGAAGAAGGAGAAGGAGAAGGTGAAGTCTGGAGGGTGAATCAGAAGAATCAGAAGAAGGAGAAGGAGAAGATGAAGTCTGGAGGGTGAATCAGAAGAAGCAGAAGAAAGTGAAGGAGAAGGTGAAGTCTGGAGGGTGAAGCAGAAGAAACAGAAGAAGGAGAAGGAGTAGGTGAATACTGGAGGGTGAATCAGAAGAAGTAGAAGAAGGGGAAGGAGAAGGTGAAGTCTGGAGGGTAAATCAGACGAAGTAGAAGAAGGAGAAGGAGAAGGTGAAGTCTGGAGGGTGAATCAGAAGAAGCAGAAGAAGGAGAAGGAGAAGGTGAAGTTAGGAGGGTGAATCAGAAGAAGCAGAAGAAGGAGAAGGAGCAGGTGAAGTCAGGGGGGTGAAGCAGAAGAAGTAGAAGAAGGAGAAGGAGAAGGTGAAGTCAGGACGGTGAAGCAGAAGAAGCAGAAGAAGGAGAAGGAGAAGGTGAAGTCTGGAGGGTGAAGCAGAAGAAGCAGAAGAAGGAGAAGGAGAGGGTGAAGTCTGGAGGGTGAATCAGAAGAAGTAGAAGAAGGAGAAGGAGAAGGTGAAGTCAGGAGACTGAAGCAGAAGAAGCAGAAGAAGGAGAAGGAGAAGGTGAAGTCTGGAGGGCGAAGCAGAAGAAGCAGAAGAAGGAGAAGGAGAAGGTGAAGTCTGGAGGGTGAAGCAGAAGAAGCAGAAGAAGGAGAAGGAGTAGGTGAAGTCTGGAGGGTGAATCAGAAGAAGTAGAAGAAGGAGAAGGATAAGGTGAAGTCAGGAGGGTGAAGCAGAAGAAGCAGAAGAAGGAGAAGGAGAAGGTGAAGTCTGGTGGGTGAAGCAGAAGAAGCAGAAGAAGGAGAAGGAGAAGGTGAAGTCTGGAGGGTGAAGCAGAAGAAGCAGAAGAAGGAGAAGGAGAAGGTGAAGTCAGGAGGGTGGATCAGAAGAAGTAGAAGAAGGAGAAGGAGAAGGTGAAGTCTGGAGGGTGAATCAGAAGAAGCAGAAGAAGGAGAAGGAGAAGGTGAAGTCTGGAGGGCGCTGCAGAAGAAGCAGAAGAAGGAGAAAGAGAAGGTGAAGTCTGGAGGGTGAAGCAGAAGAAGCAGAAGAAGGAGAAGGAGAGGGTGAAGTCTGGAGGGTGAATCAGAAGAAGTAGAAGAAGGAGAAGGAGAAGGTGAAGTCAGGAGAGTGAAGCAGAAGAAGCAGAAGAAGGAGAAGGAGAAGGTGAAGTCTGGAGGGCGAAGCAGAAGAAGCAGAAGAAGGAGAAGGAGAAGGTGAAGTCTGGAGGGTGAAGCAGAAGAAGCAGAAGAAGGAGAAGGAGTAGGTGAAGTCTGGAGGGTGAATCAGAAGAAGTAGAAGAAGGAGAAGGAGAAGGTGAAGTCAGGAGGGTGAAGCAGAAGAAGCAGAAGAAGGAGAAGGAGAAGGTGAAGTCTGGAGGGTGAAGCAGAAGAAGCAGAAGAAGGAGAAGGAGAAGGTGAAGTCTGGAGGGTGAATCAGAAGAAGCAGAAGAAGGAGAAGGAGAAGGTGAAGTCTGGAGGGTGAATCAGAAGAAGCAGAAGAAGGAGAAGGAGAAGGAGAAGTCAGGAGGGTGAATCAGAAGAAGCAGAAGAAGGAGAAGGAGAAGGTGAATTTAGGAGGGTGAATCAGAAGAAGCAGAAGAAGGAGAAGGAGCAGGTGAAGTCAGGGGGGTGTAGCAGAAGAAGTAGAAGAAGGAGAAGGAGAAGGTGAAGTCAGGACGGTGAAGCAGAAGAAGCAGAAGAAGGAGAAGGAGAAGGTGAAGCCTGGAGGGCGCAGCAGAAGAAGCAGAAGAAGGAGAAGGAGAAGGTGAAGTCTGGAGTGTGAAGCAGAAGAAGCAGAAGAAGGAGAAGGAGAAGGTGAAGTCTGGAGGGTGAAGCAGAAGAAACAGAAGAAGGAGAAGGAGAAGGTGAAGAATGGAGGGTGAATCAGAAGAAGTAGAAGAAGGAGAAGGAGAAGGTGATGTCTGGAGGGTGAATCAGAAGAAGTAGAAGAAGGAGAAGGAGATGTTGAAGTCTGGAGGGTGAATCAGAAGAAGCAGAAGAAGGAGAAGGAGAAGGTGAAGTCTGGAGGGTGAATCAGAAGAAGCAGAAGAAGGAGAAGGAGAAGATGAAGTCTGGAGGGTGAATCAGAAGAAGTAGAAGAAGGAGAAGGAGAAGGTGAAGTCTGGAGGGTGAATCAGAAGAAGTAAAAGAAGGAGAAGGAGAAGATGAAGTCTGGAGGGTGAATCAGAAGAAAGAGAAGTAGAAGGAGAAGGTGAAGTCTGGAGGGTGAATCAGAAGAAGTAGAAGAAGGAGAAGGAGAAGGTGTAGTCTGGAGGGTGAATCAGAAGAAGTAGACGAAGGAGAAGGAGAAGGTGAAGTCTGGAGGGTGAATCAGAAGAAGCAGAAGAAGGAGAAGGAGAATGTGAAGTCTGGAGGGTGAATCAGAAGAAGTAGAAGAAGGAGAAGGAGAAGGTGAAGTCTGGAGGGTGAATCAGAAGAAGCAGAAGAAGGAGAAGGAGAAGGTGAAGTCTGGAGGGTGAATCAGAAGAAGCAGAAGAAGGAGAAGGAGAAGGTGAAGTCTGGAGGGTGAATCAGAAGAAGCAGAATAAGGAGAAGGAGAAGGTGAAGTCTGGAGGGTGAATCAGAAGAAGCAGAAGAAGGAGAAGGAGAAGGTGAAGTCTGGAGGGTGAATCAGAAGAAGTAGAAGAAGGAGAAGGAGAAGGTGAAGTCTGGAGGGTGAATCAGAAGAAGCAGAAGAAGGAGAAGGAGAAGATGAAGTCTGGAGGGTGAATCAGAAGAAGTAGAAGAAGGAGAAGGAGAAGGTGAAGTCTGGAGGGTGAATCAGAACAAGTAGAAGAAGGAGATGGAGAAGATGAAGTCTGGAGGGTGAATCAGAAGAAAGAGAAGAAGGAGAAGGAGAAGGTGAAGTCTGGAGGGTGAATGAGAAGAAGTAGAAGAAGGAGAAGGAGAAGGTGTAGTCTGGAGGGTGAATCAGAAGAAGTAGACGAAGGAGAAGGAGAAGGTGAAGTCTGGAGGGTGAAGCAGAAGAAGCAGAAGAAGGAGAAGGAGAAGGTGAAGTCTGGAGGGCGAAGCAGAAGAAGCAGAAGAAGGAGAAGGAGAAGGTGAAGTCTGGAGGGTGAAGCAGAAGAAGCAGAAGAAGGAGAAGGAGTAGGTGAAGTCTGGAGGGTGAATCAGAAGAAGTAGAAGAAGGAGAAGGAGAAGGTGAAGTCAGGAGGGTGAAGCAGAAGAAGGAGAAGGAGAAGGTGAAGTCTGGAGGGTGAAGCAGAAGAGCAGAAGAAGGAGAAGGAGAAGGTGAAGTCTGGAGGGTGAATCAGAAGAAGCAGAAGAAGGAGAAGGAGAAGGTGAAGTCTGGAGGGTGAATCAGAAGAAGCAGAAGAAGGAGAAGGAGAAGGAGAAGTCAGGAGGGTGAATCAGAAGAAGCAGAAGAAGGAGAAGGAGAAGGTGAATTTAGGAGGGTGAATCAGAAGAAGCAGAAGAAGGAGAAGGAGCAGGTGAAGTCAGGGGGGTGTAGCAGAAGAAGTAGAAGAAGGAGAAGGAGAAGGTGAAGTCAGGACGGTGAAGCAGAAGAAGCAGAAGAAGGAGAAGGAGAAGGTGAAGCCTGGAGGGCGCAGCAGAAGAAGCAGAAGAAGGAGAAGGAGAAGGTGAAGTCTGGAGTGTGAAGCAGAAGAAGCAGAAGAAGGAGAAGGAGAAGGTGAAGTCTGGAGGGTGAAGCAGAAGAAACAGAAGAAGGAGAAGGAGAAGGTGAAGACTGGAGGGTGAATCAGAAGAAGTAGAAGAAGGAGAAGGAGAAGGTGATGTCTGGAGGGTGAATCAGAAGAAGTAGAAGAAGGAGAAGGAGATGTTGAAGTCTGGAGGGTGAATCAGAAGAAGCAGAAGAAGGAGAAGGAGAAGGTGAAGTCTGGAGGGTGAATCAGAAGAAGCAGAAGAAGGAGAAGGAGAAGATGAAGTCTGGAGGGTGAATCAGAAGAAGTAGAAGAAGGAGAAGGAGAAGGTGAAGTCTGGAGGGTGAATCAGAAGAAGTAAAAGAAGGAGAAGGAGAAGATGAAGTCTGGAGGGTGAATCAGAAGAAAGAGAAGTAGAAGGAGAAGGTGAAGTCTGGAGGGTGAATCAGAAGAAGTAGAAGAAGGAGAAGGAGAAGGTGTAGTCTGGAGGGTGAATCAGAAGAAGTAGACGAAGGAGAAGGAGAAGGTGAAGTCTGGAGGGTGAATCAGAAGAAGCAGAAGAAGGAGAAGGAGAATGTGAAGTCTGGAGGGTGAATCAGAAGAAGTAGAAGAAGGAGAAGGAGAAGGTGAAGTCTGGAGGGTGAATCAGAAGAAGCAGAAGAAGGAGAAGGAGAAGGTGAAGTCTGGAGGGTGAATCAGAAGAAGCAGAAGAAGGAGAAGGAGAAGGTGAAGTCTGGAGGGTGAATCAGAAGAAGCAGAATAAGGAGAAGGAGAAGGTGAAGTCTGGAGGGTGAATCAGAAGAAGCAGAAGAAGGAGAAGGAGAAGGTGAAGTCTGGAGGGTGAATCAGAAGAAGTAAAAGAAGGAGAAGGAGAAGGTGAAGTCTGGAGGGTGAATCAGAAGAAGCAGAAGAAGGAGAAGGAGAAGATGAAGTCTGGAGGGTGAATCAGAAGAAGTAGAAGAAGGAGAAGGAGAAGGTGAAGTCTGGAGGGTGAATCAGAACAAGTAGAAGAAGGAGATGGAGAAGATGAAGTCTGGAGGGTGAATCAGAAGAAAGAGAAGAAGGAGAAGGAGAAGGTGAAGTCTGGAGGGTGAATGAGAAGAAGTAGAAGAAGGAGAAGGAGAAGGTGTAGTCTGGAGGGTGAATCAGAAGAAGTAGACGAAGGAGAAGGAGAAGGTGAAGTCTGGAGGGTGAATCAGAAGAAGCAGAAGAAGGAGAAGGAGAAGGTGAAGTCTGGAGGGTGAATCAGAAGAAGTAGAAGAAGGAGAAGGAGAAGTTGAAGTCTGGAGGGTGAATCAGAAGAAGCAGAAGAAAGAGAAGGAGAAGGTGAAGTCTGGAGGGTGAATCAGAAGAAGTAGAAGAAGGAGAAGGAGAAGGTGAAGTCTGGAGGGTGAATCAGAAGAAGCAGAAGAAGGAGAAGGAGAAGGTGAAGTCTGGAGGGTGAATCAGAAGAAGCAGAAGAAGGAGAAGGAAAAGGTGAAGTCTGGAGGGTGAATCAGAAGAAGCAGAAGAAGGAGAAGGAGAAGGTGAAGTCTGGAGGGTGAATCAGAAGAAGCAGAATAAGGAGAAGGAGAAGGTGAAGTCTGGAGGGTGAATCAGAAGAAGCAGAAGAAGGAGAAGGAGAAGGTGAAGTCTGGAGGGTGAATCAGAAGAAGTAGAAGAAGGAGAAGGAGAAGGTGAAGTCTGGAGGGTGAAGCAGAAGAAGTAGAAGAAGGAGAAGGAGAAGGTGAAGTCAGGAGGGTTAATCAGAAGAAGCAGAAGAAGGAGAAGGAGAAGGTGAATTCTGGAGGGTGAATCAGAAGAATCAGAAGAAGGAGAAGGAGAAGATGAAGTCTGGAGGGTGAATCAGAAGAAGCAGAAGAAAGAGAAGGAGAAGGTGAAGTCTGGAGGGTGAAGCAGAAGAAGCAGAAGAAGGAGAAGGAGAAGGTGAAGTCTGGAGGGTGAAGCAGAAGAAGCAGAAGAAGGAGAAGGAGAAGGTGAAGTCTGGAGGGTGAATCAGAAGAAGCAGAAGAAGGAGAAGGAGAAGGTGAAGTCTGGAGGGTGAATCAGAAGAAGCAGAAGAAGGAGAAGGAGAAGGTGAAGTCAGGAGGGTGAATCAGAAGAAGCAGAAGAAGGAGAAGGAGAAGGTGAATTTAGGAGGGTGAATCAGAAGAAGCAGAAGAAGGAGAAGGAGCAGGTGAAGTCAGGGGGGTGTAGCAGAAGAAGTAGAAGAAGGAGAAGGAGAAGGTGAAGTCAGGACGGTGAAGCAGAAGAAGCAGAAGAAGGAGAAGGAGAAGGTGAAGCCTGGAGGGCGCAGCAGAAGAAGCAGAAGAAGGAGAAGGAGAAGGTGAAGTCTGGAGTGTGAAGCAGAAGAAGCAGAAGAAGGAGAAGGAGAAGGTGAAGTCTGGAGGGTGAAGCAGAAGAAACAGAAGAAGGAGAAGGAGAAGGTGAAGACTGGAGGGTGAATCAGAAGAAGTAGAAGAAGGAGAAGGAGAAGGTGAAGTCTGGAGGGTGAATCAGAAGAAGTAGAAGAAGGAGAAGGAGAAGTTGAAGTCTGGAGGGTGAATCAGAAGAAGCAGAAGAAGGAGAAGGAGAAGGTGAAGTCTGGAGGGTGAATCAGAAGAAGCAGAAGAAGGAGAAGGAGAAGATGAAGTCTGGAGGGTGAATCAGAAGAAGTAGAAGAAGGAGAAGGAGAAGGTGAAGTCTGGAGGGTGAATCAGATCAAGTAGAAGAAGGAGAAGGAGAAGATGAAGTCTGGAGGGTGAATCAGAAGTAAGAGAAGAAGGAGAAGGAGAAGGTGAAGTCTGGAGGGTGAATGAGAAGAAGTAGAAGAAGGAGAAGGAGAAGGTGTAGTCTGGAGGGTGAATCAGAAGAAGTAGACGAAGGAGAAGGAGAAGGTGAAGTCTGGAGGGTGAATCAGAAGAAGCAGAAGAAGGAGAAGGAGAAGGTGAAGTCTGGAGGGTGAATCAGAAGAAGTAGAAGAAGGAGAAGGAGAAGGTGAAGTCTGGAGGGTGAATCAGAAGAAGCAGAAGAAAGAGAAGGAGAAGGTGAAGTCTGGAGGGTGAATCAGAAGAAGTAGAAGAAGGAGAAGGAGAAGGTGAAGTCTGGAGGGTGAATCAGAAGAATCAGAAGAAGGAGAAGGAGAAGATGAAGTCTGGAGGGTGAATCAGAAGAAGCAGAAGAAAGAGAAGGAGAAGGTGAAGTCTGGAGGGTGAAGCAGAAGAAACAGAAGAAGGAGAAGGAGTAGGTGAAGACTGGAGGGTGAATCAGAAGAAGTAGAAGAAGGAGAAGGAGAAGGTGAAGTCAGGAGGGTGAATCAGAAGAAGCAGAAGAAGGAGAAGGAGAAGGTGAAGTCAGGAGGGTGAAGCAGAAGAAGCAGAAGAAGGAGAAGGAGAAGGTGAAGTCTGGAGGGTGAAGCAGAAGAAGCAGAAGAAGGAGAAGGAGAAGGTGAAGTCTGGAGGGTGAATCAGAAGAAGCAGAAGAAGGAGAAGGAGAAGGTGAAGTCTGGAGGGTGAATCAGAAGAAGCAGAAGAAGGAGAAGGAGAAGGTGAAGTCAGGAGGGTGAATCAGAAGAAGCAGAAGAAGGAGAAGGAGAAGGTGAATTTAGGAGGGTGAATCAGAAGAAGCAGAAGAAGGAGAAGGAGCAGGTGAAGTCAGGGGGGTGTAGCAGAAGAAGTAGAAGAAGGAGAAGGAGAAGGTGAAGTCAGGACGGTGAAGCAGAAGAAGGAGAAGAAGGAGAAGGAGAAGGTGAAGCCTGGAGGGCGCAGCAGAAGAAGCAGAAGAAGGAGAAGGAGAAGGTGAAGTCTGGAGTGTGAAGCAGAAGAAGCAGAAGAAGGAGAAGGAGAAGGTGAAGTCTGGAGGGTGAAGCAGAAGAAACAGAAGAAGGAGAAGGAGAAGGTGAAGACTGGAGGGTGAATCAGAAGAAGTAGAAGAAGGAGAAGGAGAAGGTGAAGTCTGGAGGGTGAATCAGAAGAAGTAGAAGAAGGAGAAGGAGAAGTTGAAGTCTGGAGGGTGAATCAGAAGAAGCAGAAGAAGGAGAAGGAGAAGGTGAAGTCTGGAGGGTGAATCAGAAGAAGCAGAAGAAGGAGAAGGAGAAGATGAAGTCTGGAGGGTGAATCAGAAGAAGTAGAAGAAGGAGAAGGAGAAGGTGAAGTCTGGAGGGTGAATCAGAACAAGTAGAAGAAGGAGAAGGAGAAGATGAAGTCTGGAGGGTGAATCAGAAGAAAGAGAAGAAGGAGAAGGAGAAGGTGAAGTCTGGAGGGTGAATGAGAAGAAGTAGAAGAAGGAGAAGGAGAAGGTGTAGTCTGGAGGGTGAATCAGAAGAAGTAGACGAAGGAGAAGGAGAAGGTGAAGTCTGGAGGGTGAATCAGAAGAAGCAGAAGAAGGAGAAGGAGAAGGTGAAGTCTGGAGGGTGAATCAGAAGAATTAGAAGAAGGAGAAGGAGAAGGTGAAGTCTGGAGGGTGAATCAGAAGAAGCAGAAGAAAGAGAAGGAGAAGGTGAAGTCTGGAGGGTGAATCAGAAGAAGTAGAAGAAGGAGAAGGAGAAGGTGAAGTCTGGAGAGTGAATCAGAAGAAGCAGAAGAAGGAGAAGGAGAAGGTGAAGTCTGGAGGGTGAATCAGAAGAAGCAGTAGAAGGAGAAGGAAAAGGTGAAGTCTGGAGGGTGAATCAGAAGAAGCAGAAGAAGGAGAAGGAGAAGGTGAAGTCTGGAGGGTGAATCAGAAGAAGCAGAATAAGGAGAAGGAGAAGGTGAAGTCTGGAGGGTGAATCAGAAGAAGCAGAAGAAGGAGAAGGAGAAGGTGAAGTCTGGAGGGTGAATCAGAAGAAGTAGAAGAAGGAGAAGGAGAAGGTGAAGTCTGGAGGGTGAAGCAGAAGAAGTAGAAGAAGGAGAAGGAGAAGGTGAAGTCAGGAGGGTGAATCAGAAGAAGCAGAAGAAGGAGAAGGAGAAGGTGAAGTCTGGAGGGTGAATCAGAAGAATCAGAAGAAGGAGAAGGAGAAGATGAAGTCTGGAGGGTGAATCAGAAGAAGCAGAAGAAAGTGAAGGAGAAGGTGAAGTCTGGAGGGTGAAGCAGAAGAAACAGAAGAAGGAGAAGGAGTAGGTGAATACTGGAGGGTGAATCAGAAGAAGTAGAAGAAGGAGAAGGAGAAGGTGAAGTCTGGAGGGTGAATCAGACGAAGTAGAAGAAGGAGAAGGAGAAGGTGAAGTCTGGAGGGTGAATCAGAAGAAGCAGAAGAAGGAGAAGGAGAAGGTGAAGTTAGGAGGGTGAATCAGAAGAAGCAGAAGAAGGAGAAGGAGCAGGTGAAGTCAGGGGGGTGAAGCAGAAGAAGTAGAAGAAGGAGAAGGAGAAGGTGAAGTCAGGACGGTGAAGCAGAAGAAGCAGAAGAAGGAGAAGGAGAAGGTGAAGTCTGGAGGGTGAAGCAGAAGAAGGAGAAGGAGAGGGTGAAGTCTGGAGGGTGAATCAGAAGAAGTAGACGAAGGAGAAGGAGAAGGTGAAGTCAGGAGGGTGGATCAGAAGAAGCAGAAGAAGGAGAAGGAGTAGGTGAAGTCTGGAGGGTGAATCAGAAGAAGTAGAAGAAGGAGAAGGATAAGGTGAAGTCAGGAGGGTGAAGCAGAAGAAGCAGAAGAAGGAGAAGGAGAAGGTGAAGTCTGGTGGGTGAAGCAGAAGAAGCAGAAGAAGGAGAAGGAGAAGGTGAAGTCTGGAGGGTGAAGCAGAAGAAGCAGAAGAAGGAGAAGGAGAAGGTGAAGTCAGGAGGGTGGATCAGAAGAAGTAGAAGAAGGAGAAGGAGAAGGTGAAGTCTGGAGGGTGAATCAGAAGAAGCAGAAGAAGGAGAAGGAGAAGGTGAAGTCTGGAGGGCGCTGCAGAAGAAGCAGAAGAAGGAGAAAGAGAAGGTGAAGTCTGGAGGGTGAAGCAGAAGAAGCAGAAGAAGGAGAAGGAGAGGGTGAAGTCTGGAGGGTGAATCAGAAGAAGTAGAAGAAGGAGAAGGAGAAGGTGAAGTCAGGAGAGTGAAGCAGAAGAAGCAGAAGAAGGAGAAGGAGAAGGTGAAGTCTGGAGGGCGAAGCAGAAGAAGCAGAAGAAGGAGAAGGAGAAGGTGAAGTCTGGAGGGTGAAGCAGAAGAAGCAGAAGAAGGAGAAGGAGTAGGTGAAGTCTGGAGGGTGAATCAGAAGAAGTAGAAGAAGGAGAAGGAGAAGGTGAAGTCAGGAGGGTGAAGCAGAAGAAGCAGAAGAAGGAGAAGGAGAAGGTGAAGTCTGGAGGGTGAAGCAGAAGAAGCAGAAGAAGGAGAAGGAGAAGGTGAAGTCTGGAGGGTGAATCAGAAGAAGCAGAAGAAGGAGAAGGAGAAGGTGAAGTCTGGAGGGTGAATCAGAAGAAGCAGAAGAAGGAGAAGGAGAAGGAGAAGTCAGGAGGGTGAATCAGAAGAAGCAGAAGAAGGAGAAGGAGAAGGTGAATTTAGGAGGGTGAATCAGAAGAAGCAGAAGAAGGAGAAGGAGCAGGTGAAGTCAGGGGGGTGTAGCAGAAGAAGTAGAAGAAGGAGAAGGAGAAGGTGAAGTCAGGACGGTGAAGCAGAAGAAGCAGAAGAAGGAGAAGGAGAAGGTGAAGCCTGGAGGGCGCAGCAGAAGAAGCAGAAGAAGGAGAAGGAGAAGGTGAAGTCTGGAGTGTGAAGCAGAAGAAGCAGAAGAAGGAGAAGGAGAATGTGAAGTCTGGAGGGTGAAGCAGAAGAAACAGAAGAAGGAGAAGGAGAAGGTGAAGACTGGAGGGTGAATCAGAAGAAGTAGAAGAAGGAGAAGGAGAAGGTGATGTCTGGAGGGTGAATCAGAAGAAGTAGAAGAAGGAGAAGGAGATGTTGAAGTCTGGAGGGTGAATCAGAAGAAGCAGAAGAAGGAGAAGGAGAAGGTGAAGTCTGGAGGGTGAATCAGAAGAAGCAGAAGAAGGAGAAGGAGAAGATGAAGTCTGGAGGGTGAATCAGAAGAAGCAGAAGAAGGAGAAGGAGAAGATGAAGTCTGGAGGGTGAATCAGAAGAAGTAGAAGAAGGAGAAGGAGAAGATGAAGTCTGGAGGGTGAATCAGAAGAAGTAGAAGAAGGAGAAGGAGAAGATGAAGTCTGGAGGGTGAATCAGAAGAAAGAGAAGTAGAAGGAGAAGGTGAAGTCTGGAGGGTGAATCAGAAGAAGTAGAAGAAGGAGAAGGAGAAGGTGTAGTCTGGAGGGTGAATCAGAAGAAGTAGACGAAGGAGAAGGAGAAGGTGAAGTCTGGAGGGTGAATCAGAAGAAGCAGAAGAAGGAGAAGGAGAATGTGAAGTCTGGAGGGTGAATCAGAAGAAGTAGAAGAAGGAGAAGGAGAAGGTGAAGTCTGGAGGGTGAATCAGAAGAAGCAGAAGAAGGAGAAGGAGAAGGTGAAGTCTGGAGGGTGAATCAGAAGAAGCAGTAGAAGGAGAAGGAGAAGGTGAAGTCTGGAGGGTGAATCAGAAGAAGCAGAATAAGGAGAAGGAGAAGGTGAAGTCTGGAGGGTGAATCAGAAGAAGCAGAAGAAGGAGAAGGAGAAGGTGAAGTCTGGAGGGTGAATCAGAAGAAGTAGAAGAAGGAGAAGGAGAAGGTGAAGTCTGGAGGGTGAATCAGAAGAAGTAGAAGAAGGAGAAGGAGAAGGTGAAGTCTGGAGGGTGAATCAGAAGAAGTAGAAGAAGGAGAAGGAGAAGGTGAAGTCTGGAGGGTGAAGCAGAAGAAGTAGATGAAGGAGAAGGAGAAGGTGAAGTCAGGAGGGTGAATCAGAAGAAGTAGAAGAAGGAGAAGGAGAAGGTGAGGTCTGGAGGGTGAATCAGAAGAAGCAGAAGAAGGAGAAGGAGAAGGTGAAGTCTGGAGGGTGAATCAGAAGAATCAGAAGAAGGAGAAGGAGAAGGTGAAGTCTGGAGGGTGAATCAGAAGAAGCAGAAGAAAGAGAAGGAGAAGGTGAAGTCTGGAGGGTGAAGCAGAAGAAACAGAAGAAGGAGAAGGAGAAGGTGAAGACTGGAGGGTGAATCAGAAGAAGTAGAAGAAGGAGAAGGAGAAGGTGAAGTCTGGAGGGTGAATCAGAAGAAGTAGAAGAAGGAGAAGGAGAAGGTGAAGTCTGGAGGGTGAATCAGAAGAAGCAGAAGAAGGAGCAGGAGAAGGTGAAGTCTGGAGGGTGAATCAGAAGAAGGAGAAGAAGGAGAAGGAGAAGATGAAGTCTGGAGGGTGAATCAGAAGAAGTAGAAGAAGGAGAAGGAGAAGGTGTAGTCTGGAGGGTGAATCAGAAGAAGTAGACGAAGGAGAAGGAGAAGGTGAAGTCTGGAGGGTGAATCAGAAGAAGCAGAAGAAGGAGAAGGAGAAGGTGAAGTCTGGAGGGTGAATCAGAAGAAGTAGAAGAAGGAGAAGGAGAAGGTGAAGTCTGGAGGGTGAATCAGAAGAAGCAGAAGAAGGAGAAGGAGAAGGTGAAGTCTGGAGGGTGAATCAGAAGAAGCAGAAGAAGGAGAAGGAGAAGTTGAAGTCTGGAGGGTGAAACAGAAGAAGCAGAATAAGGAGAAGGAGAAGGTGAAGTCTGGAGGGTGAATCAGAAGAAGCAGAAGAAGGAGAAGGAGAAGGTGAAGTCTGGAGGGTGAATCAGAAGAAGTAGAAGAAGGAGAAGGAGAAGGTGAAGTCTGGAGGGTGAAGCAGAAGAAGTAGAAGAAGGAGAAGGAGAAGGTGAAGTCAGGAGGGTGAATCAGAAGAAGTAGAAGAAGGAGAAGGAGAAGGTGAAGTCAGGAGGGTGAATCAGAAGAAGTAGAAGAAGGAGAAGGAGAAGGTGAAGTCTGGAGGGGGAATCAGAAGAATCAGAAGAAGGAGAAGGAGAAGGTGAAGTCTGGAGGGTGAATCAGAAGAAGCAGAAGAAAGAGAAGGAGAAGGTGAAGTCTGGAGGGTGAAGCAGAAGAAACAGAAGAAGGAGAAGGAGAAGGTGAAGACTGGAGGGTGAATCAGAAGAAGTAGAAGAAGGAGAAGGAGAAGGTGAAGTCTGGAGGGTGAATCAGAAGAAGTAGAAGAAGGAGAAGGAGTAGTTGAAGTCTGGAGGGTGAATCAGAAGAAGCAGAAGAAGGAGAAGGAGAAGGTGAAGTCTGGAGGGTGAATCAGAAGAAGCAGAAGAAGGAGAAGGAGAAGATGAAGTCTGGAGGGTGAATCAGAAGAAGTAGAAGAAGGAGAAGGAGAAGGTGAAGTCTGGAGGGTGAATCAGAAGAAGTAGAAGAAGGAGAAGGAGAAGATGAAGTCTGGAGGGTGAATCAGAAGAAGGAGAAGGAGAAGGTGAAGTCTGGAGGGTGAATCAGAAGAAGTAGAAGAAGGAGAAGGAGAAGGTGTAGTCTGGAGGGTGAATCAGAAGAAGTAGACGAAGGAGAAGGAGAAGGTGAAGTCTGGAGGGTGAATCAGAATAAGCAGAAGAAGGAGAAGGAGAAGGTGAAGTCTGGAGGGTGAATCAGAAGAAGTAGAAGAAGGAGAAGGAGAAGGTGAAGTCTGGAGGGTGAATCAGAAGAAGCAGAAGAAGGAGAAGGAGAAGGTGAAGTCTGGAGGGTGAATCAGAAGAAGCAGAAGAAGGAGAAGGAGAAGGTGAAGTCTGGAGGGTGAATCAGAAGAAGCAGAATAAGGAGAAGGAGAAGGTGAAGTCTGGAGGGTGAATCAGAAGAAGCAGAAGAAGGAGAAGGAGAAGGTGAAGTCTGGAGGGTGAATCAGAAGAAGTAGAAGAAGGAGAAGGAGAAGGTGAAGTCTGGAGGGTGAATCAGAAGAAGTAGAAGAAGGAGAAGGAGAAGGTGAAGTTTGGAGGGTGAAGCAGAAGAAGTAGATGAAGGAGAAGTAGAAGGTGAAGTCAGGAGGGTGAATCAGAAGAAGTAGAAGAAGGAGAAGGAGAAGGTGAGGTCTGGAGGGTGAATCAGAAGAAGCAGAAGAAGGAGAAGGAGAAGGTGAAGTCTGGAGGGTGAATCAGAAGAATCAGAAGAAGGAGAAGGAGAAGGTGAAGTCTGGAGGGTGAATCAGAAGAAGCAGAAGAAAGAGAAGGAGAAGGTGAAGTCTGGAGGGTGAAGCAGAAGAAACAGAAGAAGGAGAAGGAGAAGGTGAAGACTGGAGGGTGAATCAGAAGAAGTAGAAGAAGGAGAAGGAGAAGGTGAAGTCTGGAGGGTGAATCAGAAGAAGTAGAAGAAGGAGAAGGAGAAGGTGAAGTCTGGAGGGTGAATCAGAAGAAGCAGAAGAAGGAGAAGGAGAAGGTGAAGTCTGGAGGGTGAATCAGAAGAAGGAGCAGAAGGAGAAGGAGAAGATGAAGTCTGGAGGGTGAATCAGAAGAAGTAGAAGAAGGAGAAGGAGAAGGTGAAGTCTGGAGGGTGAATCAGAAGAAGGAGAAGAAGGAGAAGGAGAAGATGAAGTCTGGAGGGTGAAACAGAAGAAACAGAAGAAGGAGAAGGAGAAGGTGAAGACTGGAGGGTGAATCAGAAGAAGTAGAAGAAGGAGAAGGAGATGGTGAAGTCTGGAGGGTGAATCAGAAGAAGTAGAAGAAGGAGAAGGAGAAGGTGAAGTCTGGAGGGTGTATCAGAGGAAGTAGACGAAGGAGAAGGAGAAGGTGAAGTCTGGAGGGTGAATCAGAAGAAGCAGAAGAAGGAGAAGGAGAAGGTGAAGTCTGGAGGGTGAATCAGAAGAAGTAGAAGAAGGAGAAGGAGAAGGTGAAGTCTGGAGGGTGAATCAGAAGAAGCAGAAGAAGGAGAAGGAGAAGGTGAAGTCTGGAGGGTGAATCAGAAGAAGCAGAAGAAGGAGAAGGAGAAGGTGAAGTCTGGAGGGTGAAACAGAAGAAGCAGAATAAGGAGAAGGAGAAGGTGAAGTCTGGAGGGTGAATCAGAAGAAGCAGAAGAAGGAGAAGGAGAAGGTGAAGTCTGTAGGGTGAATCAGAAGAAGTAGAAGAAGGAGAAGGAGAAGGTGAAGTCTGGAGGGTGAATCAGAAGAAGTAGAAAAAGGAGAAGGAGAAGGTGAAGTCTGGAGCGTGAAGCAGAAAAAGTAGAAGAAGGAGAAGGAGAAGGTGAAGTCAGGAGGGTGAATCAGAAGAAGTAGAAGAAGGAGAAGGAGAAGGTGAAGTCAGGAGGGTGAATCAGAAGAAGCAGAAGAAGGAGAAGGAGAAGGTGAAGTGTGGAGGGTGAATCAGAAGAATCAGAAGAAGGAGAAGGAGAAGGTGAAGTCTGGAGGGTGAATCAGAAGAAGCAGAAGAAAGAGAAGGAGAAGGTGAAGTCTGGAGGGTGAATCAGAAGAAGTAGAAGAAGGAGAAGGAGAAGGTGAAGTCTGGAGGGTGAATCAGAAGAAGCAGAAGAAGGAGAAGGAGAAGGTGATGTCTGGAGGGTGAATCAGAAGAAGCAGAAGAAGGAGAAGTAGAAGGTGAAGTCTGGAGGGTGAATCAGAAGAAGCAGAAGAAGGAGAAGGAGAAGGTGAAGTCTGGAGGGTGAATCAGAAGAAGCAGAATAAGGAGAAGGAGAAGGTGTAGTCTGGAGGGTGAATCAGAAGAAGCAGAAGAAGGAGAAGGAGAAGGTGAAGTCTGGAGGGTGAATCAGAAGAAGTAGAAGAAGGAGAAGGAGAAGGTGAAGTCTGGGGGGTGAAGCAGAAGAAGTAGAAGAAGGAGAAGGAGAAGGTGAAGTCAGGAGGGTGAATCAGAAGAAGTAGAAGAAGGAGAAGGAGAAGGTGAAGTCAGGAGGGTGAATCAGAAGAAGCAGAAGAAGGAGAAGGAAAAGGTGAAGTCTGGAGGGCGAATCAGAAGAAACAGAAGAAGGAGAAGGAGAAGGTGAAATCTGGAGGGTGAATCAGAACAAGCAGAAGAAGGAGAAGGAGAAGGTGAAGTCTGGAGGTTGAATCAGAAGAAGCAGAATAAGGAGAAGGAGAAGGTGAAGTCTGGAGGGTGAATCAGAAGAAGCAGAATAAGGAGAAGGAGAAGGTGAAGTCTGGAGGGTGAATCAGAAGAAGCAGAAGAAGGAGAAGGAGAAGGTGAAGTCTGGAGGGTGAATCAGAAGAGGTAGAAGAAGGAGAAGGAGAAGGTGAAGTCTGGAGGGTGAAGCAGAAGAAGGAGAAGAAGGAGAAGGAGAAGGTGAAGTCTGGAGGGTGAATCAGAAGAATCAGAAGAAGGAGAAGGAGAAGGTGAAGTCTGGATGGTGAATCAGAAGAATCAGAAGAAAGAGAAGGAGAAGGTGAAGTCTGGAGGCTGAAGCAGAAGAAACAGAAGAAGGAGAAGGAGAATGTGAAGACTGGAGGGTGAATCAGAAGAAGTAGAAGAAGGAGAAGGAGAAGGTGAAGTCTGGAGGGTGAATCAGAAGAAGTAGAAGAAGGAGAAGGAGAAGGTGAAGTCTGGAGGGTGAATCAGAAGAAGCAGAAGAAGGAGAAGGAGAAGGTGAAGTCTGGAGGGTGAATCAGAAGATGCAGAAGAAGGAGAAGGAGAAGATGAAGTCTGGAGGGTGAATCAGAAGAAGTAGAAGAAGGAGAAGGAGAAGGTGAAGTCTGGAGGGTGAATCAGAAGAAGTAGAAGAAGGAGAAGGAGAAGGTGAAGTCTGGAGGGTGAATCAGAAGAAACAGAAGAAGGAGAAGGAGAAGGTGAAGTCTGGAGGGTGAATCAGAAGAAGTAGAAGAAGGAGAAGGAGAAGGTGAAGTCTGGAGGGTGAATCAGAAGAAGCAGAAGAAGGAGAAGGAGAAGATGAAGTCTGGAGGGTGAATCAGAAGAAGTAGAAGAAGGAGAAGGAGAAGGTGAAGTCTGGAGGGTGAATCAGAAGAAGCAGAAGAAGGAGAAGGAGAAGGTGAAGTCTGGAGGGTGAATCAGAAGAAGCAGAAGAAGGAGAAGGAGAAGGTGAAGTCTGGAGGGTGAACCAGAAGAAGCAGAATAAGGAGAAGGAGAAGGTGAAGTCTGGAGGGTGAATCAGAAGAAGTAGAAGAAGGAGAAGGAGAAGGTGAAGTCTGGAGGGTGAATCAGAAGAAGTAGAAGAAGGAGAAGGAGAAGGTGAAGTCTGGAGGGTGAATCAGAAGAAGTAGAAGAAGGAGAAGGAGAAGGTGAAGTCTGGAGGGTGAAGCAGAAGAAGTTGAAGAAGGAGAATGAGAAGGTGAAGTCAGGAGGGTGAATCAGAAGAAGTAGAAGAAGGAGAAGGAGAAGGTGAAGTCAGGAGGGTGAATCAGAAGAAGCAGAAGAAGGAGAAGGAGAAGGTGAAGTCTGGAGGGTGAATCAGAAGAATCAGAAGAAGGAGAAGGAGAAGGTGAAGTCTGGAGGGAGAATCAGAAGAAGCAGAAGAAAGAGAAGGAGAAGGTGAAGTCTGGAGGGTGAATCAGAAGAAGTAGAAGAAGGAGAAGGAGAAGGTGAAGTCTGGAGGGTGAATCAGAAGAAGCAGAAGAAGGAGAAGGAGAAGGTGAAGTCTGGAGGGTGAATCAGAAGAAGCAGAAGAAGGAGAAGGAAAAGGTGAAGTCTGGAGGGTGAATCAGAAGAAGCAGAAGAAGGAGAAGGAGAAGGTGAAGTCTGGAGGGTGAATCAGAAGAAGCAGAATAAGGAGAAGGAGAAGGTGAAGTCTGGAGGGTGAATCAGAAGAAGCAGAAGAAGGAGAAGGAGAAGGTGAAGTCTGGAGGGTGAATCAGAAGAAGTAGAAGAAGGAGAAGGGGAAGGTGAAGTCTGGAGGGTGAAGCAGAAGAAGTAGAAGAAGGAGAAGGAGAAGGTGAAGTCAGGAGGGTGAATCAGAAGAAGCAGAAGAAGGAGAAGGAGAAGGTGAAGTCTGGAGGGTGAATCAGAAGAATCAGAAGAAGGAGAAGGAGAAGATGAAGTCTGGAGGGTGAATCAGAAGAAGCAGAAGAAAGAGAAGGAGAAGGGGAAGTCTGGAGGGTGAAGCAGAAGAAACAGAAGAAGGAGAAGGAGTAGGTGAAGACTGGAGGGTGAATCAGAAGAAGTAGAAGAAGGAGAAGGAGAAGGTGAAGTCTGGAGGGTGAATCAGACGAAGTAGAAGAAGGAGAAGGAGAAGGTGAAGTCTGGAGGGTGAATCAGAAGAAGTAGAAGAAGGAGAAGGAGAAGGTGAAGTCTGGAGGGTGAATCAGAAGAAGCAGAAGAAGGAGAAGGAGAAGATGAAGTCTGGAGGGTGAATCAGAAGAAGTAGAAGAAGGAGAAGGAGAAGGTGAGGTCTGGAGGGTGAATCAGAAGAAGCAGAAGAAGGAGAAGGAGAAGGTGAAGTCTGGAGGGTGAATCAGAAGAAGCAGAGGAAGGAGAAGGAGAAGGTGAAGTCTGGAGGGTGAATCAGAAGAAGCAGAAGAAGGAGAAGGAAAAGGTGAAGTCAGGAGCGTGAATCAGAAGAAGCAGAAGAAGGAGAAGGAGAAGGTGAAGTTAGGAGGGTGAATCAGAAGAAGCAGAAGAAGGAGAAGGAGCAGGTGAAGTCAGGGGGGTGAAGCAGAAGAAGTAGAAGAAGGAGAAGGAGAAGGTGAAGTCAGGACGGTGAAGCAGAAGAAGCAGAAGAAGGAGAAGGAGAAGGTGAAGTCTGGAGGGTGAAGCAGAAGAAGCAGAAGAAGGAGAAGGAGAGGGTGAAGTCTGGAGGGTGAATCAGAAGAAGTAGAAGAAGGAGAAGGAGAATGTGAAGTCAGGAGAGTGAAGCAGAAGAAGCAGAAGAAGGAGAAGGAGAAGGTGAAGTCTGGAGGGCGAGGCAGAAGAAGCAGAAGAAGGAGAAGGAGAAGGTGAAGTCTGGAGGGTGAAGCAGAAGAAGCAGAAGAAGGAGAAGGAGTAGGTGAAGTCTGGAGGGCGAATCAGAAGAAGTAGAAGAAGGAGAAGGATAAGGTGAAGTCAGGATGGTGAAGCAGAAGAAGCAGAAGAAGGAGAAGGAGAAGGTGAAGTCTGGAGGGTGAAGCAGAAGAAGTAGAAGAAGGAGAAGGAGAAGGTGAAGTCTGGAGGGTGAAGCAGAAGAAGCAGAAGAAGGAGAAGGAGAAGGTGAAGTCAGGAGGGTGGATCAGAAGAAGTAGAAGAAGGAGAAGGAGAAGGTGAAGTCTGGAGGGTGAATCAGAAGAAGCAGAAGAAGGAGAAGGAGAAAGTGAAGTCTGGAGGGCGCAGCAGAAGAAGCAGAAGAAGGAGAAAGAGAAGGTGTAGTCTGGAGGGTGAAGCAGAAGAAGCAGAAGAAGGAGAAGGAGAGGGTGAAGTCTGGAGGGTGAATCAGAAGAAGTAGAAGAAGGAGAAGGAGAAGGTGAAGTCAGGAGAGTGAAGCAGAAGAAGCAGAAGAAGGAGAAGGAGAAGGTGAAGTCTGGAGGGCGAAGCAGAAGAAGCAGAAGAAGGAGAAGGAGAAGGTGAAGTCTGGAGGGTGAAGCAGAAGAAGCAGAAGAAGGAGAAGGAGTAGGTGAAGTCTGGAGGGTGAATCAGAAGAAGTAGAAGAAGGAGAAGGAGAAGGTGAAGTCAGGAGGGTGAAGCAGAAGAAGCAGAAGAAGGAGAAGGGGAAGGTGAAGTCTGGAGGGTGAAGCAGAAGAAGCAGAAGAAGGAGAAGGAGAAGGTGAAGTCTGGAGGGTGAATCAGAAGAAGCAGAAGAAGGAGAAGGAGAAGGTGAAGTCTGGAGGGTGAATAAGAAGAAGCAGAAGAAGGAGAAGGAGAAGATGAAGTCTGGAGGGTGAATCAGAAGAAGTAGAAGAAGGAGAAGGAGAAGATGAGGTCTGGAGGGTGAATCAGAAGAAGCAGAAGAAGGAGAAGGAGAAGGTGAAGTCTGGAGGGTGAATCAGAAGAAGCAGAAGAAGGAGAAGGAGAAGGTGAAGTCTGGAGGGTGAATTAGAAGAAGCAGAAGAAGGAGAAGGAGAAGGTGAAGTCAGGAGGGTGAATCAGAAGAAGCAGAAGAAGGAGAAGGAGCAGGTGAAGTCAGGGGGGTGAAGCAGAAGAAGTAGAAGAAGGAGAGGGAGAAGGTGAAGTCAGGAGGGTGAAGCAGAAGAAGCAGAAGAAGGAGAAGGAGAAGGTGAAGTCTGGAGGGCGCAGCAGAAGAAGCAGAAGAAGGAGAAGGAGAAGGTGAAGTCTGCAGGGTGAATCAGAAGAAGTAGAAGAAGGAGAAGGAGAAGGTGAAGTCAGGAGAGTGAAGCAGAAGAAGCAGAAGAAGGAGAAGGAGAAGGTGAAGTCTGGAGGGTGAAGCAGAAGAAGCAGAAGAAGGAGAAGGAGAAGGTGAAGTCTGGAGGGCGAAGCAGAAGAAGCAGAAGAAGGAGAAGGAGAAGGTGAAGTCTGGAGGGTGAAGCAGAAGAAGCAGAAGAAGGAGAAGGAGAAGGTGAAGTCTGGAGGGTGAATCAGAAGAAGTAGAAGAAGGAGAAGGAGAAGGTGAAGTCAGGAGGGTGAATCAGAAGAAGTAGAAGAAGGAGAAGGAGAAGGTGAAGTCAGGAGGGTGAAGCAGAAGAAGCAGAAGAAGGAGAAGGAGAAGGTGAAGTCAGGAGGGTGAATCGGAAGAAGTAGAAGAAGGAGAAGGAGAAGGTGAAGTCTGGAGGGTGAATCAGAAGAAGTAGAAGAAGGAGAAGGAGAAGGTGATGTCTGGAGGATGAATCAGAAGAAGTAGAAGAAGGAGAAGGAGAAGGTGAAGTCTGGAGGGTGAATCAGAAGAAGCAGAAGAAGGAGAAGGAGAAGGTGACGTCTGGAGGGAGAAGCAGAAGACGTAGAAGAAGGAGAAGGAGAAGGTGAAGTCTGGAGGGTGAATCAGAAGAAGCAGAAGAAGGAGAAGGAGAAGGTGAAGTCTGGAGGGTGAATCAGAAGAAGTAGAAGAAGGAGAAGGAGAAGGTGAAGTCTGGGGGGTGAAGCAGAAGAAGTAGAAGAAGGAGAAGGAGAAGGTGAAGTCAGGAGGGTGAATCAGAAGAAGTAGAAGAAGGAGAAGGAGAAGGTGAAGTCAGGAGGGTGAATCAGAAGAAGCAGAAGAAGGAGAAGGAAAAGGTGAAGTCTGATGGGTGAATCAGAAGAAGCAGAATAAGGAGAAGGAGAAGGTGAAGTCTGGAGGGTGAATCAGAAGAAGCAGAAGAAGGAGAAGGAGAAGGTGAAGTCTGGAGGGTGAATCAGAAGAAGTAGAAGAAGGAGAAGGAGAAGGTGAAGTCTGGAGGGTGAAGCAGAAGAAGTAGAAGAAGGAGAAGGAGAAGGTGAAGTCAGGAGGGTGAATCAGAAGAAGCAGAAGAAGGAGAAGGAGAAGGTGAAGTCTGGAGGGTGAATCAGAAGAATCAGAAGAAGGAGAAGGAGAAGATGAAGTCTGGAGGGTGAATCAGAAGAAGTAGACGAAGGAGAAGGAGAAGGTGAAGTCTGGAGGGTGAATCAGAAGAAGCAGAAGAAGGAGAAGGAGAAGGTGAAGTCTGGAGGGTGAATCAGAAGAAGTAGAAGAAGGAGAAGGAGAAGGTGAAGTCTGGAGGGTGAAGCAGAAGAAGTAGAAGAAGGAGAAGGAGAAGGTGAAGTCAGGAGGGTGAATCAGAAGAAGCAGAAGAAGGAGAAGGAGAAGGTGAAGTCTGGAGGGTGAATCAGAAGAATCAGAAGAAGGAGAAGGAGAAGATGAAGTCTGGAGGGTGAATCAGAAGAAGCAGAAGAAAGTGAAGGAGAAGGTGAAGTCTGGAGGGTGAAGCAGAAGAAACAGAAGAAGGAGAAGGAGTAGGTGAATACTGGAGGGTGAATCAGAAGAAGTAGAAGAAGGAGAAGGAGAAGGTGAAGTCTGGAGGGTGAATCAGACGAAGTAGAAGAAGGAGAAGGAGAAGGTGAAGTCTGGAGGGTGAATCAGAAGAAGCAGAAGAAGGAGAAGGAGAAGGTGAAGTTAGGAGGGTGAATCAGAAGAAGCAGAAGAAGGAGAAGGAGCAGGTGAAGTCAGGGGGGTGAAGCAGAAGAAGTAGAAGAAGGAGAAGGAGAAGGTGAAGTCAGGACGGTGAAGCAGAAGAAGCAGAAGAAGGAGAAGGAGAAGGTGAAGTCTGGAGGGTGAAGCAGAAGAAGGAGAAGGAGAGGGTGAAGTCTGGAGGGTGAATCAGAAGAAGTAGACGAAGGAGAAGGAGAAGGTGAAGTCAGGAGACTGAAGCAGAAGAAGCAGAAGAAGGAGAAGGAGAAGGTGAAGTCTGGAGGGCGAAGCAGAAGAAGCAGAAGAAGGAGAAGGAGAAGGTGAAGTCTGGAGGGTGAAGCAGAAGAAGCAGAAGAAGGAGAAGGAGTAGGTGAAGTCTGGAGGGTGAATCAGAAGAAGTAGAAGAAGGAGAAGGATAAGGTGAAGTCAGGAGGGTGAAGCAGAAGAAGCAGAAGAAGGAGAAGGAGAAGGTGAAGTCTGGTGGGTGAAGCAGAAGAAGCAGAAGAAGGAGAAGGAGAAGGTGAAGTCTGGAGGGTGAAGCAGAAGAAGCAGAAGAAGGAGAAGGAGAAGGTGAAGTCAGGAGGGTGGATCAGAAGAAGTAGAAGAAGGAGAAGGAGAAGGTGAAGTCTGGAGGGTGAATCAGAAGAAGCAGAAGAAGGAGAAGGAGAAGATGAAGTCTGGAGGGCGAAGCAGAAGAAGCAGAAGAAGGAGAAGGAGAAGGTGAAGTCTGGAGGGTGAAGCAGAAGAAGCAGAAGAAGGAGAAGGAGAAGGTGAAGTCTGGAGGGTGAATCAGAAGAAGCAGAAGAAGGAGAAGGAGAAGGAGAAGTCAGGAGGGTGAATCAGAAGAAGCAGAAGAAGGAGAAGGAGAAGGTGAATTTAGGAGGGTGAATCAGAAGAAGCAGAAGAAGGAGAAGGAGCAGGTGAAGTCAGGGGGGTGTAGCAGAAGAAGTAGAAGAAGGAGAAGGAGAAGGTGAAGTCAGGACGGTGAAGCAGAAGAAGCAGAAGAAGGAGAAGGAGAAGGTGAAGCCTGGAGGGCGCAGCAGAAGAAGCAGAAGAAGGAGAAGGAGAAGGTGAAGTCTGGAGTGTGAAGCAGAAGAAGCAGAAGAAGGAGAAGGAGAATGTGAAGTCTGGAGGGTGAAGCAGAAGAAACAGAAGAAGGAGAAGGAGAAGGTGAAGACTGGAGGGTGAATCAGAAGAAGTAGAAGAAGGAGAAGGAGAAGGTGATGTCTGGAGGGTGAATCAGAAGAAGTAGAAGAAGGAGAAGGAGATGTTGAAGTCTGGAGGGTGAATCAGAAGAAGCAGAAGAAGGAGAAGGAGAAGGTGAAGTCTGGAGGGTGAATCAGAAGAAGCAGAAGAAGGAGAAGGAGAAGATGAAGTCTGGAGGGTGAATCAGAAGAAGCAGAAGAAGGAGAAGGAGAAGATGAAGTCTGGAGGGTGAATCAGAAGAAGTAGAAGAAGGAGAAGGAGAAGATGAAGTCTGGAGGGTGAATCAGAAGAAGTAGAAGAAGGAGAAGGAGAAGATGAAGTCTGGAGGGTGAATCAGAAGAAAGAGAAGTAGAAGGAGAAGGTGAAGTCTGGAGGGTGAATCAGAAGAAGTAGAAGAAGGAGAAGGAGAAGGTGTAGTCTGGAGGGTGAATCAGAAGAAGTAGACGAAGGAGAAGGAGAAGGTGAAGTCTGGAGGGTGAATCAGAAGAAGCAGAAGAAGGAGAAGGAGAATGTGAAGTCTGGAGGGTGAATCAGAAGAAGTAGAAGAAGGAGAAGGAGAAGGTGAAGTCTGGAGGGTGAATCAGAAGAAGCAGAAGAAGGAGAAGGAGAAGGTGAAGTCTGGAGGGTGAATCAGAAGAAGCAGTAGAAGGAGAAGGAGAAGGTGAAGTCTGGAGGGTGAATCAGAAGAAGCAGAATAAGGAGAAGGAGAAGGTGAAGTCTGGAGGGTGAATCAGAAGAAGCAGAAGAAGGAGAAGGAGAAGGTGAAGTCTGGAGGGTGAATCAGAAGAAGTAGAAGAAGGAGAAGGAGAAGGTGAAGTCTGGAGGGTGAATCAGAAGAAGTAGAAGAAGGAGAAGGAGAAGGTGAAGTCTGGAGGGTGAATCAGAAGAAGTAGAAGAAGGAGAAGGAGAAGGTGAAGTCTGGAGGGTGAAGCAGAAGACGTAGATGAAGGAGAAGGAGAAGGTGAAGTCAGGAGGGTGAATCAGAAGAAGTAGAAGAAGGAGAAGGAGAAGGTGAGGTCTGGAGGGTGAATCAGAAGAAGCAGAAGAAGGAGAAGGAGAAGGTGAAGTCTGGAGGGTGAATCAGAAGAATCAGAAGAAGGAGAAGGAGAAGGTGAAGTCTGGAGGGTGAATCAGAAGAAGCAGAAGAAAGAGAAGGAGAAGGTGAAGTCTGGAGGGTGAAGCAGAAGAAACAGAAGAAGGAGAAGGAGAAGGTGAAGACTGGAGGGTGAATCAGAAGAAGTAGAAGAAGGAGAAGGAGAAGGTGAAGTCTGGAGGGTGAATCAGAAGAAGTAGAAGAAGGAGAAGGAGAAGGTGAAGTCTGGAGGGTGAATCAGAAGAAGCAGAAGAAGGAGAAGGAGAAGGTGAAGTCTGGAGGGTGAATCAGAAGAAGGAGAAGAAGGAGAAGGAGAAGATGAAGTCTGGAGGGTGAATCAGAAGAAGTAGAAGAAGGAGAAGGAGAAGGTGTAGTCTGGAGGGTGAATCAGAAGAAGTAGACGAAGGAGAAGGAGAAGGTGAAGTCTGGAGGGTGAATCAGAAGAAGCAGAAGAAGGAGAAGGAGAAGGTGAAGTCTGGAGGGTGAATCAGAAGAAGTAGAAGAAGGAGAAGGAGAAGGTGAAGTCTGGAGGGTGAATCAGAAGAAGCAGAAGAAGGAGAAGGAGAAGGTGAAGTCTGGAGGGTGAATCAGAAGAAGCAGAAGAAGGAGAAGGAGAAGTTGAAGTCTGGAGGGTGAAACAGAAGAAGCAGAATAAGGAGAAGGAGAAGGTGAAGTCTGGAGGGTGAATCAGAAGAAGCAGAAGAAGGAGAAGGAGAAGGTGAAGTCTGGAGGGTGAATCAGAAGAAGTAGAAGAAGGAGAAGGAGAAGGTGAAGTCTGGAGGGTGGAGCAGAAGAAGTAGAAGAAGGAGAAGGAGAAGGTGAAGTCAGGAGGGTGAATCAGAAGAAGTAGAAGAAGGAGAAGGAGAAGGTGAAGTCAGGAGGGTGAATCAGAAGAAGTAGAAGAAGGAGAAGGAGAAGGTGAAGTCTGGAGGGGGAATCAGAAGAATCAGAAGAAGGAGAAGGAGAAGGTGAAGTCTGGAGGGTGAATCAGAAGAAGCAGAAGAAAGAGAAGGAGAAGGTGAAGTCTGGAGGGTGAAGCAGAAGAAACAGAAGAAGGAGAAGGAGAAGGTGAAGACTGGAGGGTGAATCAGAAGAAGTAGAAGAAGGAGAAGGAGAAGGTGAAGTCTGGAGGGTGAATCAGAAGAAGTAGAAGAAGGAGAAGGAGTAGTTGAAGTCTGGAGGGTGAATCAGAAGAAGCAGAAGAAGGAGAAGGAGAAGGTGAAGTCTGGAGGGTGAATCAGAAGAAGCAGAAGAAGGAGAAGGAGAAGATGAAGTCTGGAGGGTGAATCAGAAGAAGTAGAAGAAGGAGAAGGAGAAGGTGAAGTCTGGAGGGTGAATCAGAAGAAGTAGAAGAAGGAGAAGGAGAAGATGAAGTCTGGAGGGTGAATCAGAAGAAGGAGAAGGAGAAGGTGAAGTCTGGAGGGTGAATCAGAAGAAGTAGAAGAAGGAGAAGGAGAAGGTGTAGTCTGGAGGGTGAATCAGAAGAAGTAGACGAAGGAGAAGGAGAAGGTGAAGTCTGGAGGGTGAATCAGAATAAGCAGAAGAAGGAGAAGGAGAAGGTGAAGTCTGGAGGGTGAATCAGAAGAAGCAGAATAAGGAGAAGGAGAAGGTGAAGTCTGGAGGGTGAATCAGAAGAAGCAGAAGAAGGAGAAGGAGAAGGTGAAGTCTGGAGGGTGAATCAGAAGAAGTAGAAGAAGGAGAAGGAGAAGGTGAAGTCTGGAGGGTGAATCAGAAGAAGTAGAAGAAGGAGAAGGAGAAGGTGAAGTTTGGAGGGTGAAGCAGAAGAAGTAGATGAAGGAGAAGTAGAAGGTGAAGTCAGGAGGGTGAATCAGAAGAAGTAGAAGAAGGAGAAGGAGAAGGTGAGGTCTGGAGGGTGAATCAGAAGAAGCAGAAGAAGGAGAAGGAGAAGGTGAAGTCTGGAGGGTGAATCAGAAGAATCAGAAGAAGGAGAAGGAGAAGGTGAAGTCTGGAGGGTGAATCAGAAGAAGCAGAAGAAAGAGAAGGAGAAGGTGAAGTCTGGAGGGTGAAGCAGAAGAAACAGAAGAAGGAGAAGGAGAAGGTGAAGACTGGAGGGTGAATCAGAAGAAGTAGAAGAAGGAGAAGGAGAAGGTGAAGTCTGGAGGGTGAATCAGAAGAAGTAGAAGAAGGAGAAGGAGAAGGTGAAGTCTGGAGGGTGAATCAGAAGAAGCAGAAGAAGGAGAAGGAGAAGGTGAAGTCTGGAGGGTGAATCAGAAGAAGGAGCAGAAGGAGAAGGAGAAGATGAAGTCTGGAGGGTGAATCAGAAGAAGTAGAAGAAGGAGAAGGAGAAGGTGAAGTCTGGAGGGTGAATCAGAAGAAGGAGAAGAAGGAGAAGGAGAAGATGAAGTCTGGAGGGTGAAACAGAAGAAACAGAAGAAGGAGAAGGAGAAGGTGAAGACTGGAGGGTGAATCAGAAGAAGTAGAAGAAGGAGAAGGAGATGGTGAAGTCTGGAGGGTGAATCAGAAGAAGTAGAAGAAGGAGAAGGAGAAGGTGAAGTCTGGAGGGTGTATCAGAGGAAGTAGACGAAGGAGAAGGAGAAGGTGAAGTCTGGAGGGTGAATCAGAAGAAGCAGAAGAAGGAGAAGGAGAAGGTGAAGTCTGGAGGGTGAATCAGAAGAAGTAGAAGAAGGAGAAGGAGAAGGTGAAGTCTGGAGGGTGAATCAGAAGAAGCAGAAGAAGGAGAAGGAGAAGGTGAAGTCTGGAGGGTGAATCAGAAGAAGCAGAAGAAGGAGAAGGAGAAGGTGAAGTCTGGAGGGTGAAACAGAAGAAGCAGAATAAGGAGAAGGAGAAGGTGAAGTCTGGAGGGTGAATCAGTAGAAGCAGAAGAAGGAGAAGGAGAAGGTGAAGTCTGTAGGGTGAATCAGAAGAAGTAGAAGAAGGAGAAGGAGAAGGTGAAGTCTGGAGGGTGAATCAGAAGAAGTAGAAAAAGGAGAAGGAGAAGGTGAAGTCTGGAGCGTGAAGCAGAAAAAGTAGAAGAAGGAGAAGGAGAAGGTGAAGTCAGGAGGGTGAATCAGAAGAAGTAGAAGAAGGAGAAGGAGAAGGTGAAGTCAGGAGGGTGAATCAGAAGAAGCAGAAGAAGGAGAAGGAGAAGGTGAAGTGTGGAGGGTGAATCAGAAGAATCAGAAGAAGGAGAAGGAGAAGGTGAAGTCTGGAGGGTGAATCAGAAGAAGCAGAAGAAAGAGAAGGAGAAGGTGAAGTCTGGAGGGTGAATCAGAAGAAGTAGAAGAAGGAGAAGGAGAAGGTGAAGTCTGGAGGGTGAATCAGAAGAAGCAGAAGAAGGAGAAGGAGAAGGTGATGTCTGGAGGGTGAATCAGAAGAAGCAGAAGAAGGAGAAGTAGAAGGTGAAGTCTGGAGGGTGAATCAGAAGAAGCAGAAGAAGGAGAAGGAGAAGGTGAAGTCTGGAGGGTGAATCAGAAGAAGCAGAATAAGGAGAAGGAGAAGGTGTAGTCTGGAGGGTGAATCAGAAGAAGCAGAAGAAGGAGAAGGAGAAGGTGAAGTCTGGAGGGTGAATCAGAAGAAGTAGAAGAAGGAGAAGGAGAAGGTGAAGTCTGGGGGGTGAAGCAGAAGAAGTAGAAGAAGGAGAAGGAGAAGGTGAAGTCAGGAGGGTGAATCAGAAGAAGTAGAAGAAGGAGAAGGAGAAGGTGAAGTCAGGAGGGTGAATCAGAAGAAGCAGAAGAAGGAGAAGGAAAAGGTGAAGTCTGGAGGGCGAATCAGAAGAAACAGAAGAAGGAGAAGGAGAAGGTGAAATCTGGAGGGTGAATCAGAACAAGCAGAAGAAGGAGAAGGAGAAGGTGAAGTCTGGAGGTTGAATCAGAAGAAGCAGAATAAGGAGAAGGAGAAGGTGAAGTCTGGAGGGTGAATCAGAAGAAGCAGAATAAGGAGAAGGAGAAGGTGAAGTCTGGAGGGTGAATCAGAAGAAGCAGAAGAAGGAGAAGGAGAAGGTGAAGTCTGGAGGGTGAATCAGAAGAGGTAGAAGAAGGAGAAGGAGAAGGTGAAGTCTGGAGGGTGAAGCAGAAGAAGGAGAAGAAGGAGAAGGAGAAGGTGAAGTCAGGAGGGTGAATCAGAAGAAGTAGAAGAAGGAGAAGGAGAAGGTGAAGCCAGGAGGGTGAATCAGAAGAAGCAGAAGAAGGAGAAGGAGAAGGTGAAGTCTGGAGGGTGAATCAGAAGAATCAGAAGAAGGAGAAGGAGAAGGTGAAGTCTGGATGGTGAATCAGAAGAATCAGAAGAAAGAGAAGGAGAAGGTGAAGTCTGGAGGCTGAAGCAGAAGAAACAGAAGAAGGAGAAGGAGAATGTGAAGACTGGAGGGTGAATCAGAAGAAGTAGAAGAAGGAGAAGGAGAAGGTGAAGTCTGGAGGGTGAATCAGAAGAAGTAGAAGAAGGAGAAGGAGAAGGTGAAGTCTGGAGGGTGAATCAGAAGAAGCAGAAGAAGGAGAAGGAGAAGGTGAAGTCTGGAGGGTGAATCAGAAGATGCAGAAGAAGGAGAAGGAGAAGATGAAGTCTGGAGGGTGAATCAGAAGAAGTAGAAGAAGGAGAAGGAGAAGGTGAAGTCTGGAGGGTGAATCAGAAGAAACAGAAGAAGGAGAAGGAGAAGGTGAAGTCTGGAGGGTGAATCAGAAGAAGTAGAAGAAGGAGAAGGAGAAGGTGAAGTCTGGAGGGTGAATCAGAAGAAGCAGAAGAAGGAGAAGGAGAAGATGAAGTCTGGAGGGTGAATCAGAAGAAGTAGAAGAAGGAGAAGGAGAAGGTGAAGTCTGGAGGGTGAATCAGAAGAAGCAGAAGAAGGAGAAGGAGAAGGTGAAGTCTGGAGGGTGAATCAGAAGAAGCAGAAGAAGGAGAAGGAGAAGGTGAAGTCTGGAGGGTGAACCAGAAGAAGCAGAATAAGGAGAAGGAGAAGGTGAAGTCTGGAGGGTGAATCAGAAGAAGTAGAAGAAGGAGAAGGAGAAGGTGAAGTCTGGAGGGTGAATCAGAAGAAGTAGAAGAAGGAGAAGGAGAAGGTGAAGTCTGGAGGGTGAATCAGAAGAAGTAGAAGAAGGAGAAGGAGAAGGTGAAGTCTGGAGGGTGAAGCAGAAGAAGTTGAAGAAGGAGAATGAGAAGGTGAAGTCAGGAGGGTGAATCAGAAGAAGTAGAAGAAGGAGAAGGAGAAGGTGAAGTCAGGAGGGTGAATCAGAAGAAGCAGAAGAAGGAGAAGGAGAAGGTGAAGTCTGGAGGGTGAATCAGAAGAATCAGAAGAAGGAGAAGGAGAAGGTGAAGTCTGGAGGGAGAATCAGAAGAAGCAGAAGAAAGAGAAGGAGAAGGTGAAGTCTGGAGGGTGAATCAGAAGAAGTAGAAGAAGGAGAAGGAGAAGGTGAAGTCTGGAGGGTGAATCAGAAGAAGCAGAAGAAGGAGAAGGAGAAGGTGAAGTCTGGAGGGTGAATCAGAAGAAGCAGAAGAAGGAGAAGGAAAAGGTGAAGTCTGGAGGGTGAATCAGAAGAAGCAGAAGAAGGAGAAGGAGAAGGTGAAGTCTGGAGGGTGAATCAGAAGAAGCAGAATAAGGAGAAGGAGAAGGTGAAGTCTGGAGGGTGAATCAGAAGAAGCAGAAGAAGGAGAAGGAGAAGGTGAAGTCTGGAGGGTGAATCAGAAGAAGTAGAAGAAGGAGAAGGGGAAGGGGAAGTCTGGAGGGTGAAGCAGAAGAAGTAGAAGAAGGAGAAGGAGAAGGTGAAGTCAGGAGGGTGAATCAGAAGAAGCAGAAGAAGGAGAAGGAGAAGGTGAAGTCTGGAGGGTGAATCAGAAGAATCAGAAGAAGGAGAAGGAGAAGATGAAGTCTGGAGGGTGAATCAGAAGAAGCAGAAGAAAGAGAAGGAGAAGGGGAAGTCTGGAGGGTGAAGCAGAAGAAACAGAAGAAGGAGAAGGAGTAGGTGAAGACTGGAGGGTGAATCAGAAGAAGTAGAAGAAGGAGAAGGAGAAGGTGAAGTCTGGAGGGTGAATCAGACGAAGTAGAAGAAGGAGAAGGAGAAGGTGAAGTCTGGAGGGTGAATCAGAAGAAGTAGAAGAAGGAGAAGGAGAAGGTGAAGTCTGGAGGGTGAATCAGAAGAAGCAGAAGAAGGAGAAGGAGAAGATGAAGTCTGGAGGGTGAATCAGAAGAAGTAGAAGAAGGAGAAGGAGAAGGTGAGGTCTGGAGGGTGAATCAGAAGAAGCAGAAGAAGGAGAAGGAGAAGGTGAAGTCTGGAGGGTGAATCAGAAGAAGCAGAGGAAGGAGAAGGAGAAGGTGAAGTCTGGAGGGTGAATCAGAAGAAGCAGAAGAAGGAGAAGGAAAAGGTGAAGTCAGGAGCGTGAATCAGAAGAAGCAGAAGAAGGAGAAGGAGAAGGTGAAGTTAGGAGGGTGAATCAGAAGAAGCAGAAGAAGGAGAAGGAGCAGGTGAAGTCAGGGGGGTGAAGCAGAAGAAGTAGAAGAAGGAGAAGGAGAAGGTGAAGTCAGGACGGTGAAGCAGAAGAAGCAGAAGAAGGAGAAGGAGAAGGTGAAGTCTGGAGGGTGAAGCAGAAGAAGCAGAAGAAGGAGAAGGAGAGGGTGAAGTCTGGAGGGTGAATCAGAAGAAGTAGAAGAAGGAGAAGGAGAATGTGAAGTCAGGAGAGTGAAGCAGAAGAAGCAGAAGAAGGAGAAGGAGAAGGTGAAGTCTGGAGGGCGAGGCAGAAGAAGCAGAAGAAGGAGAAGGAGAAGGTGAAGTCTGGAGGGTGAAGCAGAAGAAGCAGAAGAAGGAGAAGGAGTAGGTGAAGTCTGGAGGGCGAATCAGAAGAAGTAGAAGAAGGAGAAGGATAAGGTGAAGTCAGGATGGTGAAGCAGAAGAAGCAGAAGAAGGAGAAGGAGAAGGTGAAGTCTGGAGGGTGAAGCAGAAGAAGTAGAAGAAGGAGAAGGAGAAGGTGAAGTCTGGAGGGTGAAGCAGAAGAAGCAGAAGAAGGAGAAGGAGAAGGTGAAGTCAGGAGGGTGGATCAGAAGAAGTAGAAGAAGGAGAAGGAGAAGGTGAAGTCTGGAGGGTGAATCAGAAGAAGCAGAAGAAGGAGAAGGAGAAAGTGAAGTCTGGAGGGCGCAGCAGAAGAAGCAGAAGAAGGAGAAAGAGAAGGTGTAGTCTGGAGGGTGAAGCAGAAGAAGCAGAAGAAGGAGAAGGAGAGGGTGAAGTCTGGAGGGTGAATCAGAAGAAGTAGAAGAAGGAGAAGGAGAAGGTGAAGTCAGGAGAGTGAAGCAGAAGAAGCAGAAGAAGGAGAAGGAGAAGGTGAAGTCTGGAGGGCGAAGCAGAAGAAGCAGAAGAAGGAGAAGGAGAAGGTGAAGTCTGGAGGGTGAAGCAGAAGAAGCAGAAGAAGGAGAAGGAGTAGGTGAAGTCTGGAGGGTGAATCAGAAGAAGTAGAAGAAGGAGAAGGAGAAGGTGAAGTCAGGAGGGTGAAGCAGAAGAAGCAGAAGAAGGAGAAGGGGAAGGTGAAGTCTGGAGGGTGAAGCAGAAGAAGCAGAAGAAGGAGAAGGAGAAGGTGAAGTCTGGAGGGTGAATCAGAAGAAGCAGAAGAAGGAGAAGGAGAAGGTGAAGTCTGGAGGGTGAATAAGAAGAAGCAGAAGAAGGAGAAGGAGAAGATGAAGTCTGGAGGGTGAATCAGAAGAAGTAGAAGAAGGAGAAGGAGAAGATGAGGTCTGGAGGGTGAATCAGAAGAAGCAGAAGAAGGAGAAGGAGAAGGTGAAGTCTGGAGGGTGAATCAGAAGAAGCAGAAGAAGGAGAAGGAGAAGGTGAAGTCTGGAGGGTGAATTAGAAGAAGCAGAAGAAGGAGAAGGAGAAGGTGAAGTCAGGAGGGTGAATCAGAAGAAGCAGAAGAAGGAGAAGGAGCAGGTGAAGTCAGGGGGGTGAAGCAGAAGAAGTAGAAGAAGGAGAGGGAGAAGGTGAAGTCAGGAGGGTGAAGCAGAAGAAGCAGAAGAAGGAGAAGGAGAAGGTGAAGTCTGGAGGGCGCAGCAGAAGAAGCAGAAGAAGGAGAAGGAGAAGGTGAAGTCTGCAGGGTGAATCAGAAGAAGTAGAAGAAGGAGAAGGAGAAGGTGAAGTCAGGAGAGTGAAGCAGAAGAAGCAGAAGAAGGAGAAGGAGAAGGTGAAGTCTGGAGGGTGAAGCAGAAGAAGCAGAAGAAGGAGAAGGAGAAGGTGAAGTCTGGAGGGCGAAGCAGAAGAAGCAGAAGAAGGAGAAGGAGAAGGTGAAGTCTGGAGGGTGAAGCAGAAGAAGCAGAAGAAGGAGAAGGAGAAGGTGAAGTCTGGAGGGTGAATCAGAAGAAGTAGAAGAAGGAGAAGGAGAAGGTGAAGTCAAGAGGGTGAATCAGAAGAAGTAGAAGAAGGAGAAGGAGAAGGTGAAGTCAGGAGGGTGAAGCAGAAGAAGCAGAAGAAGGAGAAGGAGAAGGTGAAGTCAGGAGGGTGAATCGGAAGAAGTAGAAGAAGGAGAAGGAGAAGGTGAAGTCTGGAGGGTGAATCAGAAGAAGTAGAAGAAGGAGAAGGAGAAGGTGATGTCTGGAGGATGAATCAGAAGAAGTAGAAGAAGGAGAAGGAGAAGGTGAAGTCTGGAGGGTGAATCAGAAGAAGCAGAAGAAGGAGAAGGAGAAGGTGACGTCTGGAGGGAGAAGCAGAAGACGTAGAAGAAGGAGAAGGAGAAGGTGAAGTCTGGAGGGTGAATCAGAAGAAGTAGAAGAAGGAGAAGGAGAAGGTGAAGTCTGGAGGGTGAATCAGAAGAAGTAGAAGACGGAGAAGGAGAAGGTGAAGTCTGGAGGGTGAATCAGAAGAAGCAGAAGAACGAGAAGGAGAAGGTGAAGTCTGGAGGGTGAATCAGCAGAAGTAGAAGAAGGAGAAGGAGAAGGTGTGGTCTGGAGGGTGAATCAGAAGAAGTTGACGAAGGAGAAGGAGAAGGTGAAGTCTGGAGGGTGAATCAGAAGAAGCAGAAGAACGAGAAGGAGAAGGTGAAGTCTGGAGGGTGAATCAGAAGAAGTAGAAGAAGGAGAATGAGAAGGTGAAGTCTGGAGGATGAATCAGAAGAAGCAGAAGAAGGAGAAGGAGAAGGTGAAGTCTGGAGGGTGAATCAGAAGAAGCAGAAGAAGGAGAAGGAGAAGGTGAAGTCTGGAGGGAGAATCAGAAGAAGCAGAATAAGGAGAAGGAGAAGGAGAAGTCTGGAGGGTGAATCAGAAGAAGCAGAAGAAGGAGAAGGAGAAGGTGAAGTCTGGAGGGTGAATCAGAAGAAGTAGAAGAAGGAGAAGGAGAAGGTGAAGTCTGGAGGGTGAATCAGAAGAAGTAGAAGAAGGAGAAGGAGAAGGTGAAGTCTGGAGGGTGAATCAGAAGCAGTAGAAGAAGGAGAAGGAGAAGGTGAAGTCTGGAGGGTGAAGCAGAAGAAGTAGAAGAAGGAGAAGGAGAAGGTGAAGTCAGGAGGGTGAATCAGAAGAAGTAGAAGAAGGAGAAGGAGAAGGTGAAGTCAGGAGTGTGAATCAGAAGAAGCAGAAGAAGGAGAAGGAGAAGGTGAAGTCTGGAGGGTGAATCAGAAGAATCAGAAGAAGGAGAAGGAGAAGGTGAAGTCTGGAGGGTGAATCAGAAGAAGCAGAAGAAAGAGAAGGAGAAGGTGAATTCTGGAGGGTGAAGCAGAAGAAACAGAAGAAGGAGAAGGAGAAGGTGAAGACTGGAGGATGTATCAGAAGAAGTAGAAGAAGGAGAAGGAGAAGGTGAGGTCTGGAGGGTGAATCAGAAGAAGTAGAAGAAGGAGAAGGAGAAGGTGAAGTCTGTAGGGTGAATCAGAAGAAGCAGAAGAAGGAGAAGGAGAAGGTGAAGTCTGGAGGGTGAATCAGAAGAAGCAGAAGAAGGAGAAGGAGAAGATTAAGTCTGGAGGGTGAATCAGAAGTAGTAGAAGAAGTAGAAGGAGAAGGTGAGGTCTGGAGGGTGAATCAGAAGAAGCAGAAGAAGGAGAAGGAGAAGGTGAAGTCTGGAGGGTGAATCAGAAGAAGCAGAAGAAGGAGAAGGTGAAGTCTGGAGGGTGAATCAGAAGAAGCAGAAGAAGGAGAAGGAGAAGGTGAAGTCAGGAGGGTGAATCAGAAGAAGCAGAAGAAGGAGAAGGAGAAGGTGAAGTTAGGAGGGTGAATCAGAAGAAGCAGAAGAAGGAGAAGGAGAAGGTGAAGTCTGGAGGGTGAATCAGAAGAAGCAGAAGAAAGAGAAGGAGAAGGTGAAGTCTGGAGGGTGAATCAGAAGAAGTAGAAGAAGGAGAAAGAGAAGGTGAAGTCTGGAGGGTGAATCAGAAGAAGTAGAAGAAGGAGAAGGAGAAGGTGAAGTCTGGAGGGTGAATCAGAAGAAGCAGAAGAAGGAGAAGGAGAAGGTGAAGTCTGGAGGGTGAATCAGAAGAAGCAGAAGAAGGAGAAGGAAAAGGTGAAGTCTGGAGGGTGAATCAGAAGAAGCAGAGAAGGAGAAGGAGAAGGTGAAGTCTGGAGGGTGAATCAGAAGAAGCAGAATAAGGAGAAGGAGAAGGTGAAGTCTGGAGGGTGAATCAGAAGAAGCAGAAGAAGGAGAAGGAGAAGGTGAAGTCTGGAGGGTGAATCAGAAGAAGTAGAAGAAGGAGAAGGAGAAGGTGAAGTCTGGAGGGTGAAGCAGAAGAAGTAGAAGAAGGAGAAGGAGAATGTGAAGTCAGGAGGGTGAATCAGAAGAAGCAGAAGAAGGAGAAGGAGAAGGTGAAGTCTGGAGGGTGAATCAGAAGAATCCGAAGAAGGAGAAGGAGAAGATGAAGTCTGGAGGGTGAATCAGAAGAAGCAGAAGAAAGAGAAGGAGAAGGGGAAGTCTGGAGGGTGAAGCAAAAGAAACAGAAGAAGGAGAAGGAGTAGGTGAAGACTGGAGGGTGAATCAGAAGAAGTAGAAGAAGGAGAAGGAGAAGGTGAAGTCTGGAGGGTGAATCAGACGAAGTAGAAGAAGGAGAAGGAGAAGGTGAAGTCTGGAGGGTGAATCAGAAGAAGTAGAAGAAGGAGAAGGAGAAGGTGAAGTCTGGAGGGTGAATCAGAAGAAGCAGAAGAAGGAGAAGGAGAAGATGAAGTCTGGAGGGTGAATCAGAAGAAGTAGAAGAAGGAGAAGGAGAAGGTGAGGTCTGGAGGGTGAATCAGAAGAAGCAGAAGAAGGAGAAGGAGAAGGTGAAGTCTGGAGGGTGAATCAGAAGAAGCAGAGGAAGGAGAAGGAGAAGGTGAAGTCTGGAGGGTGAATCAGAAGAAGCAGAAGAAGGGGAAGGAAAAGGTGAAGTCAGGAGCGTGAATCAGAAGAAGCAGAAGAAGGAGAAGGAGAAGGTGAAGTTAGGAGGGTGAATCAGAAGAAGCAGAAGAAGGAGAAGGAGCAGGTGAAGTCAGGGGGGTGAAGCAGAAGAATTAGAAGAAGGAGAAGGAGAAGGTGAAGTCAGGACGGTGAAGCAGAAGAAGCAGAAGAAGGAGAAGGAGAAGGTGAAGTCTGGAGGGTGAAGCAGAAGAAGCAGAAGAAGGAGAAGGAGAGGGTGAAGTCTGGAGGGTGAATCAGAAGAAGTAGAAGAAGGAGAAGGAGAATGTGAAGTCAGGAGAGTGAAGCAGAAGAAGCAGAAGAAGGAGAAGGAGAAGGTGAAGTCTGGAGGGCGAAGCAGAAGAAGCAGAAGAAGGAGAAGGAGAAGGTGAAGTCTGGAGGGTGAAGCAGAAGAAGCAGAAGAAGGAGAAGGAGTAGGTGAAGTCTGGAGGGTGAATCAGAAGAAGTAGAAGAAGGAGAAGGCTAAGGTGAAGTCAGGATGGTGAAGCAGAAGAAGCAGAAGAAGGAGAAGGAGAAGGTGAAGTCTGGAGGGTGAAGCAGAAGAAGTAGAAGAAGGAGAAGGAGAAGGTGAAGTCTGGAGGGTGAAGCAGAAGAAGCAGAAGAAGGAGAAGGAGAAGGTGAAGTCAGGAGGGTGGATCAGAAGAAGTAGAAGAAGGAGAAGGAGTAGGTGAAGTCTGGAGGGTGAATCAGAAGAAGCAGAAGAAGGAGAAGGAGAAGGTGAAGTCTGGAGGGCGCAGCAGAAGAAGCAGAAGAAGGAGAAAGAGAAGGTGAAGTCTGGAGGGTGAAGCAGAAGAAGCAGAAGATGGAGAAGGAGAGGGTGAAGTCAGGAGGGTGAATCAGAAGAAGTAGAAGAAGGAGAAGGAGAAGGTGAAGTCAGGAGGGTGAATCAGAAGAAGCAGAAGAAGGAGAAGGAGAAGGTGAAGTCTGGAGGGTGAATCAGAAGAATCAGAAGAAGGAGAAGGAGAAGGTGAAGTCTGGAGGGAGAATCAGAAGAAGCAGAAGAAAGAGAAGGAGAAGGTGAAGTCTGGAGGGTGAATCAGAAGAAGTAGAAGAAGGAGAAGGAGAAGGTGAAGTCTGGAGGGTGAATCAGAAGAAGCAGAAGAAGGAGAAGGAGAAGGTGAAGTCTGGAGGGTGAATCAGAAGAAGCAGAAGAAGGAGAAGGAAAAGGTGAAGTCTGGAGGGTGAATCAGAAGAAGCAGAAGAAGGAGAAGGAGAAGGTGAAGTCTGGAGGGTGAATCAGAAGAAGCAGAATAAGGAGAAGGAGAAGGTGAAGTCTGGAGGGTGAATCAGAAGAAGCAGAAGAAGGAGAAGGAGAAGGTGAAGTCTGGAGGGTGAATCAGAAGAAGTAGAAGAAGGAGAAGGGGAAGGTGAAGTCTGGAGGGTGAAGCAGAAGAAGTAGAAGAAGGAGAAGGAGAAGGTGAAGTCAGGAGGGTGAATCAGAAGAAGCAGAAGAAGGAGAAGGAGAAGGTGAAGTCTGGAGGGTGAATCAGAAGAATCAGAAGAAGGAGAAGGAGAAGATGAAGTCTGGAGGGTGAATCAGAAGAAGCAGAAGAAAGAGAAGGAGAAGGGGAAGTCTGGAGGGTGAAGCAGAAGAAACAGAAGAAGGAGAAGGAGTAGGTGAAGACTGGAGGGTGAATCAGAAGAAGTAGAAGAAGGAGAAGGAGAAGGTGAAGTCTGGAGGGTGAATCAGACGAAGTAGAAGAAGGAGAAGGAGAAGGTGAAGTCTGGAGGGTGAATCAGAAGAAGTAGAAGAAGGAGAAGGAGAAGGTGAAGTCTGGAGGGTGAATCAGAAGAAGCAGAAGAAGGAGAAGGAGAAGATGAAGTCTGGAGGGTGAATCAGAAGAAGTAGAAGAAGGAGAAGGAGAAGGTGAGGTCTGGAGGGTGAATCAGAAGAAGCAGAAGAAGGAGAAGGAGAAGGTGAAGTCTGGAGGGTGAATCAGAAGAAGCAGAGGAAGGAGAAGGAGAAGGTGAAGTCTGGAGGGTGAATCAGAAGAAGCAGAAGAAGGAGAAGGAAAAGGTGAAGTCAGGAGCGTGAATCAGAAGAAGCAGAAGAAGGAGAAGGAGAAGGTGAAGTTAGGAGGGTGAATCAGAAGAAGCAGAAGAAGGAGAAGGAGCAGGTGAAGTCAGGGGGGTGAAGCAGAAGAAGTAGAAGAAGGAGAAGGAGAAGGTGAAGTCAGGACGGTGAAGCAGAAGAAGCAGAAGAAGGAGAAGGAGAAGGTGAAGTCTGGAGGGTGAAGCAGAAGAAGCAGAAGAAGGAGAAGGAGAGGGTGAAGTCTGGAGGGTGAATCAGAAGAAGTAGAAGAAGGAGAAGGAGAATGTGAAGTCAGGAGAGTGAAGCAGAAGAAGCAGAAGAAGGAGAAGGAGAAGGTGAAGTCTGGAGGGCGAGGCAGAAGAAGCAGAAGAAGGAGAAGGAGAAGGTGAAGTCTGGAGGGTGAAGCAGAAGAAGCAGAAGAAGGAGAAGGAGTAGGTGAAGTCTGGAGGGCGAATCAGAAGAAGTAGAAGAAGGAGAAGGATAAGGTGAAGTCAGGATGGTGAAGCAGAAGAAGCAGAAGAAGGAGAAGGAGAAGGTGAAGTCTGGAGGGTGAAGCAGAAGAAGTAGAAGAAGGAGAAGGAGAAGGTGAAGTCTGGAGGGTGAAGCAGAAGAAGCAGAAGAAGGAGAAGGAGAAGGTGAAGTCAGGAGGGTGGATCAGAAGAAGTAGAAGAAGGAGAAGGAGAAGGTGAAGTCTGGAGGGTGAATCAGAAGAAGCAGAAGAAGGAGAAGGAGAAAGTGAAGTCTGGAGGGCGCAGCAGAAGAAGCAGAAGAAGGAGAAAGAGAAGGTGTAGTCTGGAGGGTGAAGCAGAAGAAGCAGAAGAAGGAGAAGGAGAGGGTGAAGTCTGGAGGGTGAATCAGAAGAAGTAGAAGAAGGAGAAGGAGAAGGTGAAGTCAGGAGAGTGAAGCAGAAGAAGCAGAAGAAGGAGAAGGAGAAGGTGAAGTCTGGAGGGCGAAGCAGAAGAAGCAGAAGAAGGAGAAGGAGAAGGTGAAGTCTGGAGGGTGAATCAGAAGAAGTAGAAGAAGGAGAAGGAGAAGGTGAAGTCAGGAGGGTGAAGCAGAAGAAGCAGAAGAAGGAGAAGGGGAAGGTGAAGTCTGGAGGGTGAAGCAGAAGAAGCAGAAGAAGGAGAAGGAGAAGGTGAAGTCTGGAGGGTGAATCAGAAGAAGCAGAAGAAGGAGAAGGAGAAGGTGAAGTCTGGAGGGTGAATAAGAAGAAGCAGAAGAAGGAGAAGGAGAAGATGAAGTCTGGAGGGTGAATCAGAAGAAGTAGAAGAAGGAGAAGGAGAAGATGAGGTCTGGAGGGTGAATCAGAAGAAGCAGAAGAAGGAGAAGGAGAAGGTGAAGTCTGGAGGGTGAATCAGAAGAAGCAGAAGAAGGAGAAGGAGAAGGTGAAGTCTGGAGGGTGAATTAGAAGAAGCAGAAGAAGGAGAAGGAGAAGGTGAAGTCAGGAGGGTGAATCAGAAGAAGCAGAAGAAGGAGAAGGAGCAGGTGAAGTCAGGGGGGTGAAGCAGAAGAAGTAGAAGAAGGAGAGGGAGAAGGTGAAGTCAGGAGGGTGAAGCAGAAGAAGCAGAAGAAGGAGAAGGAGAAGGTGAAGTCTGGAGGGCGCAGCAGAAGAAGCAGAAGAAGGAGAAGGAGAAGGTGAAGTCTGCAGGGTGAATCAGAAGAAGTAGAAGAAGGAGAAGGAGAAGGTGAAGTCAGGAGAGTGAAGCAGAAGAAGCAGAAGAAGGAGAAGGAGAAGGTGAAGTCTGGAGGGTGAAGCAGAAGAAGCAGAAGAAGGAGAAGGAGAAGGTGAAGTCTGGAGGGCGAAGCAGAAGAAGCAGAAGAAGGAGAAGGAGAAGGTGAAGTCTGGAGGGTGAAGCAGAAGAAGCAGAAGAAGGAGAAGGAGAAGGTGAAGTCTGGAGGGTGAATCAGAAGAAGTAGAAGAAGGAGAAGGAGAAGGTGAAGTCAGGAGGGTGAATCAGAAGAAGTAGAAGAAGGAGAAGGAGAAGGTGAAGTCAGGAGGGTGAAGCAGAAGAAGCAGAAGAAGGAGAAGGAGAAGGTGAAGTCAGGAGGGTGAATCGGAAGAAGTAGAAGAAGGAGAAGGAGAAGGTGAAGTCTGGAGGGTGAATCAGAAGAAGTAGAAGAAGGAGAAGGAGAAGGTGATGTCTGGAGGATGAATCAGAAGAAGTAGAAGAAGGAGAAGGAGAAGGTGAAGTCTGGAGGGTGAATCAGAAGAAGCAGAAGAAGGAGAAGGAGAAGGTGACGTCTGGAGGGAGAAGCAGAAGACGTAGAAGAAGGAGAAGGAGAAGGTGAAGTCTGGAGGGTGAATCAGAAGAAGTAGAAGAAGGAGAAGGAGAAGGTGAAGTCTGGAGGGTGAATCAGAAGAAGTAGAAGACGGAGAAGGAGAAGGTGAAGTCTGGAGGGTGAATCAGAAGAAGCAGAAGAACGAGAAGGAGAAGGTGAAGTCTGGAGGGTGAATCAGCAGAAGTAGAAGAAGGAGAAGGAGAAGGTGTGGTCTGGAGGGTGAATCAGAAGAAGTTGACGAAGGAGAAGGAGAAGGTGAAGTCTGGAGGGTGAATCAGAAGAAGCAGAAGAACGAGAAGGAGAAGGTGAAGTCTGGAGGGTGAATCAGAAGAAGTAGAAGAAGGAGAATGAGAAGGTGAAGTCTGGAGGATGAATCAGAAGAAGCAGAAGAAGGAGAAGGAGAAGGTGAAGTCTGGAGGGTGAATCAGAAGAATCCGAAGAAGGAGAAGGAGAAGATGAAGTCTGGAGGGTGAATCAGAAGAAGCAGAAGAAAGAGAAGGAGAAGGGGAAGTCTGGAGGGTGAAGCAAAAGAAACAGAAGAAGGAGAAGGAGTAGGTGAAGACTGGAGGGTGAATCAGAAGAAGTAGAAGAAGGAGAAGGAGAAGGTGAAGTCTGGAGGGTGAATCAGACGAAGTAGAAGAAGGAGAAGGAGAAGGTGAAGTCTGGAGGGTGAATCAGAAGAAGTAGAAGAAGGAGAAGGAGAAGGTGAAGTCTGGAGGGTGAATCAGAAGAAGCAGAAGAAGGAGAAGGAGAAGATGAAGTCTGGAGGGTGAATCAGAAGAAGTAGAAGAAGGAGAAGGAGAAGGTGAGGTCTGGAGGGTGAATCAGAAGAAGCAGAAGAAGGAGAAGGAGAAGGTGAAGTCTGGAGGGTGAATCAGAAGAAGCAGAGGAAGGAGAAGGAGAAGGTGAAGTCTGGAGGGTGAATCAGAAGAAGCAGAAGAAGGGGAAGGAAAAGGTGAAGTCAGGAGCGTGAATCAGAAGAAACAGAAGAAGGAGAAGGAGAAGGTGAAGTTAGGAGGGTGAATCAGAAGAAGCAGAAGAAGGAGAAGGAGCAGGTGAAGTCAGGGGGGTGAAGCAGAAGAATTAGAAGAAGGAGAAGGAGAAGGTGAAGTCAGGACGGTGAAGCAGAAGAAGCAGAAGAAGGAGAAGGAGAAGGTGAAGTCTGGAGGGTGAAGCAGAAGAAGCAGAAGAAGGAGAAGGAGAGGGTGAAGTCTGGAGGGTGAATCAGAAGAAGTAGAAGAAGGAGAAGGAGAATGTGAAGTCAGGAGAGTGAAGCAGAAGAAGCAGAAGAAGGAGAAGGAGAAGGTGAAGTCTGGAGGGCGAAGCAGAAGAAGCAGAAGAAGGAGAAGGTGAAGTCTGGAGGGTGAAGCAGAAGAAGCAGAAGAAGGAGAAGGAGTAGGTGAAGTCTGGAGGGTGAATCAGAAGAAGTAGAAGAAGGAGAAGGCTAAGGTGAAGTCAGGATGGTGAAGCAGAAGAAGCAGAAGAAGGAGAAGGAGAAGGTGAAGTCTGGAGGGTGAAGCAGAAGAAGTAGAAGAAGGAGAAGGAGAAGGTGAAGTCTGGAGGGTGAAGCAGAAGAAGCAGAAGAAGGAGAAGGAGAAGGTGAAGTCAGGAGGGTGGATCAGAAGAAGTAGAAGAAGGAGAAGGAGAAGGTGAAGTCTGGAGGGTGAATCAGAAGAAGCAGAAGAAGGAGAAGGAGAAGGTGAAGTCTGGAGGGCGCAGCAGAAGAAGCAGAAGAAGGAGAAAGAGAAGGTGAAGTCTGGAGGGTGAAGCAGAAGAAGCAGAAGATGGAGAAGGAGAGGGTGAAGTCTGGAGGGTGAATCAGAAGAAGTAGAAGAAGGAGAAGGAGAAGGTGAAGTCAGGAGAGTGAAGCAGAAGAAGCAGAAGAAGGAGAAGGTGAAGTCTGGAGGGCGAAGCAGAAGAAGCAGAAGAAGGAGAAGGAGAAGGTGAAATCTGGAGGGTGAAGCAGAAGAAGCAGAAGAAGGAGAAGGAGTAGGTGAAGTCTGGAGGGTGAATCAGAAGAAGTAGAAGAAGGAGAAGGAGAAGGTGAAGTCAGGAGGGTGAAGCAGAAGAAGCAGAAGAAGGAGAAGGAGAAGGTGAAGTCTGGAGGGTGAAGCAGAAGAAGCAGAAGAAGGAGAAGGAGAAGGTGAAGTCTGGAGGGTGAATCAGAAGAAGCAGAAGAAGGAGAAGGAGAAGGTGAAGTCTGGAGGGTGAATAAGAAGAAGCAGAAGAAGGAGAAGGAGAAGATGAAGTCTGGAGGGTGAATCAGAAGAAGTAGAAGAAGGAGAAGGAGAAGATGAGGTCTGGAGGGTGAATCAGAAGAAGCAGAAGAAGGAGAAGGAGAAGGTGAAGTCTGGAGGGTGAATCAGAAGAAGCAGAAGAAGGAGAAGGAGAAGGTGAAGTCTGGAGGGTGAATTAGAAGAAGCAGAAGAAGGAGAAGGAGAAGGTGAAGTCAGGAGGGTGAATCAGAAGAAGCAGAAGAAGGAGAAGGAGCAGGTGAAGTCAGGGGGGTGAAGCAGAAGAAGTAGAAGAAGGAGAAGGAGAAGGTGAAGTCAGGAGGGTGAAGCAGAAGAAGCAGAAGAAGGAGAAGGAGAAGGTGAAGTCTGGAGGGCGCAGCAGAAGAAGCAGAAGAAGGAGAAGGAGAAGGTGAAGTCAGGAGAGTGAAGCAGAAGAAGCAGAAGAAGGAGAAGGAGAAGTTGAAGTCTGGAGGGTGAAGCAGAAGAAGCAGAAGAAGGAGAAGGAGCAGGTGAAGTCAGGGGTGTTAAGCAGAAGAAGTAGAAGAAGGAGAAGGAGAAGGTGAAGTCAGGAGGGTGAAGCAGAAGAAGCAGAAGAAGGAGAAGCAGAAGGTGAAGTCTGCAGGGCGCAGCAGAAGAAGCAGAAGAAGGAGAAGGAGAAGGTGAAGTCAGGAGAGTGAAGCAGAAGAAGCAGAAGAAGGAGAAGGAGAAGTTGAAGTCTGGAGGGTGAAGCAGAAGAAGCAGAAGAAGGAGAAGGAGCAGGTGAAGTCAGGGGTGTTAAGCAGAAGAAGTAGAAGAAGGAGAAGGAGAAGGTGAAGTCAGGAGGGTGAAGCAGAAGAAGCAGAAGAAGGAGAAGCAGAAGGTGAAGTCTGCAGGGTGAATCAGAAGAAGTAGAAGAAGGAGAAGGAGAAGGTGAAGTCAGGAGAGTGAAGCAGAAGAAGCAGAAGAAGGAGAAGGAGAAGGTGAAGTCTGGAGGGTGAAGCAGAAGAAGCAGAAGAAGGAGAAGGAGAAGGTGAAGTCTGGAGGGCGAAGCAGAAGAAGGAGAAGGAGAAGGTGAAGTCTGGAGGGTGAAGCAGAAGAAGCAGAAGAAGGAGAAGGAGAAGGTGAAGTCTGGAGGGTGAATCAGAAGAAGTAGAAGAAGGAGAAGGAGAAGGTGAAGTCAGGAGGGTGAATCAGAAGAAGTAGAAGAAGGAGAAGGAGAAGGTGAAGTCAGGAGGGTGAAGCAGAAGAAGCAGAAGAAGGAGAAGGAGAAGGTGAAGTCAGGAGGGTGAATCGGAAGAAGTAGAAGAAGGAGAAGGAGAAGGTGAAGTCTGGAGGGTGAATCAGAAGAAGCAGAAGAAGGAGATGGAGAAGGTGAAGTCAGGAGGGTGAATCGGAAGAAGTAGAAGAAGGAGAAGGAGAAGGTGATGTCTGGAGGGTGAATCAGAAGAAGTAGAAGAAGGAGAAGGAGAAGGTGAAGTCTGGAGGGTGAATCAGAAGAAGCAGAAGAAGGAGAAGGAGAAGGTGACGTCTGGAGGGAGAAGCAGAAGAAGTAGAAGAAGGAGAAGGAGAAGGTGAAGTCTGGAGGGTGAATCAGAAGAAGTAGAAGAAGGAGAAGGAGAAGGTGAAGTCTGGAGGGTGAATCAGAAGAAGTAGAAGACGGAGAAGGAGAAGGTGAAGTCTGGAGGGTGAATCAGAAGAAGCAGAAGAACGAGAAGGAGAAGGTGAAGTCTGGAGGGTGAATCAGCAGAAGTAGAAGAAGGAGAAGGAGAAGGTGTAGTCTGGAGGGTGAATCAGAAGAAGTTGACGAAGGAGAAGGAGAAGGTGAAGTCTGGAGGGTGAATCAGAAGAAGCAGAAGAACGAGAAGGAGAAGGTGAAGTCTGGAGGGTGAATCAGAAGAAGTAGAAGAAGGAGAATGAGAAGGTGAAGTCTGGAGGATGAATCAGAAGAAGCAGAAGAAGGAGAAGGAGAAGGTGACGTCTGGAGGGTGAATCAGAAGAAGCAGAAGAAGGAGAAGGAGAAGGTGAAGTCTGGAGAGAGAATCAGAAGAAGCAGAATAAGGAGAAGGAGAAGGTGAAGTCTGGAGGGTGAATCAGAAGAAGCAGAAGAAGGAGAAGGAGAAGGTGAAGTCTGGAGGGTGAATCAGAAGAAGTAGAAGAAGGAGAAGGAGAAGGTGAAGTCTGGAGGGTGAATCAGAAGAAGTAGAAGAAGGAGAAGGAGAAGGTGAAGTCTGGAGGGCGAATCAGAAGCAGTAGAAGAAGGAGAAGGAGAAGGTGAAGTCTGGAGGGTGAATCAGAAGAAGCAGAAGAAAGAGAAGGAGAAGGTGAATTCTGGAGGGTGAAGCAGAAGAAACAGAAGAAGGAGAAGGAGAAGGTGAAGACTGGAGGATGTATCAGAAGAAGTAGAAGAAGGAGAAGGAGAAGGTGAGGTCTGGAGGGTGAATCAGAAGAAGTAGAATAAGGAGAAGGAGAAGGTGAAGTCTGGAGGGTGAATCAGAAGAAGCAGAAGAAGGAGAAGGAGAAGGTGAAGTCTGGAGGGTGAATCAGAAGAAGCAGGAGAAGGAGAAGGAGAAGATGAAGTCTGGAGGGTGAATCAGAAGTAGTAGAAGAAGTAGAAAGAGAAGGTGAGGTCTGGAGGGTGAATCAGAAGAAGCAGAAGAAGGAGAAGGAGAAGGTGAAGTCTGGAGGGTGAATCAGAAGAAGCAGAAGAAGGAGAAGGAGAAGGTGAAGTCTGGAGGGTGAATCAGAAGAAGCAGAAGAAGGAGAAGGAGAAGGTGATTTCAGGAGGGTGAATCAGAAGAAGCAGAAGAAGGAGAAGGAGAAGGTGAAGTTAGGAGGGTGAATCAGAAGAAGCAGAAGAAGGAGAAGGAGAAGGTGAAGTCTGGAGGGTGAATCAGAAGAAGCAGAAGAAGGAGAAGGAGAAGGTGAAGTCTGGAGGGTGAATTAGAAGAAGCAGAAGAAGGAGAAGGAGAAGGTGAAGTCAGGGGGGTGAATCAGAAGAAGCAGAAGAAGGAGAAGCAGAAGGTAAAGTTAGGAGGGTGAACCAGAAGAAGCAGAAGAAGGAGAAGGAGCAGGTGAAGTCAGGGGGGTGAAGCAGAAGAAGTAGAAGAAGGAGAAGGAGAAGGTGAAGTCAGGAGGGTGAAGCAGAAGAAGCAGAAGAAGGAGAAGGAGAAGGTGAAGTCTGGAGGGCGCAGCAGAAGAAGCAGAAGAAGGAGAAGGAGAAGGTGAAGTCTGGAGGGTGAAGCAGAAGAAGCAGAAGAAGGAGAAGGAGAAGGTGAAGTCTGGAGGGTGAATCAGAAGAAGTAGAAGAAGGAGAAGGAGAAGGTGAAGTCAGGAGAGTGAAGCAGAAGAAGCAGAAGAAGGAGAAGGAGAAGGTGAAGTCTGGAGGGTGAAGCAGAAGAAGCAGAAGAAGGAGAAGGAGAAGGTGAAGTCTGGAGGGCGAAGCAGAAGAAGCAGAAGAAGGAGAAGGGGAAGGTGAAGTCTGGAGGGTGAATCAGAAGAAGTAGAAGAAGCAGAAGGAGAAGGTGAAGTCTGGAGGGTGAATCAGAAGAAGCAGAAGAAGGAGAAGGAGAAGGTGAGGTCTGGAGGGTGAATCAGAAGAAGCAGAAGAAGGAGAAGGAGAAGGTGAAGTCTGGAGGGTGAATCAGAAGAAGCAGAATAAGGAGAAGGAGAAGGTGAAGTCTGGAGGGTGAATCAGAAGAAGCAGAAGAAGGAGAAGGAGAAGGTGAAGTCTGGAGGGTGAATCAGAAGAAGTAGAAGAAGGAGAAGGAGAAGGTGAAGTCTGGAGGGTGAATCAGAAGAAGTAGAAGAAGGAGAAGGAGAAGGTGAAGACTGGAGGGTGAATCAGAAGAAGCAGAAGAAGGAGAAGGAGAAGGTGAAGTCTGGAGGGTGAATCAGAAGAAGCAGAAGAAGGAGAAGGAGACGATGAAGTCTGGAGGGTGAATCAGAAGAAGTAGAAGAAGGAGAAGGAGAAGGTGAAGTCTGGAGGGTGAATCAGAAGAAGCAGAAGAAGGAGAAGGAGAAGGTGAAGTCTGGAGGGTGAATCAGAAGAAGCAGAAGAAGGATAAGGAGAAGGTGAAGTCTGGAGGGTGAATCAGAAGAAGCAGAATAAGGAGAAGGAGAAGGTGAAGTCTGGAGGGTGAATCAGAAGAAGCAGAAGAAGTAGAAGGAGAAGGTGAAGTCTGGAGGGTGAATCAGAAGAAGTAGAAGAAGGAGAAGGAGAAGGTGAAGTCTGGAGCGTGAAGCAGAAGAAGTAGAAGAAGGAGAAGGAGAAGGTGAAGTCAGGAGGGTGAATCAGAAGAAGTAGAAGAAGGAGAAGGAGAAGGTGAAGTCAGGAGGGTGATTCAGAAGAAGCAGAAGAAGGAGAAGGAGAAGGTGAAATCTGGAGGGTGAATCAGAAGAATCAGAAGAAGGAGAAGTAGAAGGTGAAGTCTGGAGGGTGAATCAGAAGAAGCAGAAGAAAGAGAAGGAGAAGGTGAAGTCTGGAGGGTGAAGCAGAAGAAACAGAAGAAGGAGAAGGAGAAGGTGAAGTCAGGAGGGTGAATCAGAAGAAGCAGAAGAAGGAGAAGGAGAAGGTGAAGTTAGGAGGGTGAATCCACCCTCCTAACTTCACCTTCTCCTTCTCCTTCTTCTGCTTCTTCTGATTCACCCTCCTGACTTCACCTTCTCCTTCTCCTTCTTTTCTTCTTCTGATTCACCCTCCAGACTTCACCTTCTCCTTCTCCTTCTTCTACTTCTTCTGATTCACCCTCCAGCAGAAGAAGGAGAAGGAGAAGGAGAAGGAGCAGGTGAAGTCAGGGGGGCGAAGCAGAAGAAGTAGAAGAAGGAGAAGGAGAAGGTGAAGTCAGGACGGTGAAGCAGAAGAGGCAGAAGAAGGAGAAGGAGAAGGTGAAGTCTGGAGGGCGCAGCAGAAGAAGCAGAAGAAGGAGAAGGAGAAGGTGAAGTCTGGAGGGTGAATCAGAAGAAGTAGAAGAAGGAGAAGGAGAAGGTGAAGACTGGAGGGTGAATCAGAAGAAGCAGAAGAAGGAGAAGGAGAAGGTGAAGTCTGGAGGGTGAATCAGAAGAAGCAGAAGAAGGAGAAGGAGACGATGAAGTCTGGAGGGTGAATCAGAAGAAGTAGAAGAAGGAGAAGGAGAAGGTGAAGTCTGGAGGGTGAATCAGAAGAAGCAGAAGAAGGAGAAGGAGAAGGTGAAGTCTGGAGGGTGAATCAGAAGAAGCAGAAGAAGGATAAGGAGAAGGTGAAGTCTGGAGGGTGAATCAGAAGAAGCAGAATAAGGAGAAGGAGAAGGTGAAGTCTGGAGGGTGAATCAGAAGAAGCAGAAGAAGTAGAAGGAGAAGGTGAAGTCTGGAGGGTGAATCAGAAGAAGTAGAAGAAGGAGAAGGAGAAGGTGAAGTCTGGAGCGTGAAGCAGAAGAAGTAGAAGAAGGAGAAGGAGAAGGTGAAGTCAGGAGGGTGAATCAGAAGAAGTAGAAGAAGGAGAAGGAGAAGGTGAAGTCAGGAGGGTGATTCAGAAGAAGCAGAAGAAGGAGAAGGAGAAGGTGAAATCTGGAGGGTGAATCAGAAGAATCAGAAGAAGGAGAAGTAGAAGGTGAAGTCTGGAGGGTGAATCAGAAGAAGCAGAAGAAAGAGAAGGAGAAGGTGAAGTCTGGAGGGTGAAGCAGAAGAAACAGAAGAAGGAGAAGGAGAAGGTGAAGTCAGGAGGGTGAATCAGAAGAAGCAGAAGAAGGAGAAGGAGAAGGTGAAGTTAGGAGGGTGAATCCACCCTCCTAACTTCACCTTCTCCTTCTCCTTCTTCTGCTTCTTCTGATTCACCCTCCTGACTTCACCTTCTCCTTCTCCTTCTTTTCTTCTTCTGATTCACCCTCCAGACTTCACCTTCTCCTTCTCCTTCTTCTACTTCTTCTGATTCACCCTCCAGCAGAAGAAGGAGAAGGAGAAGGAGAAGGAGCAGGTGAAGTCAGGGGGGCGAAGCAGAAGAAGTAGAAGAAGGAGAAGGAGAAGGTGAAGTCAGGACGGTGAAGCAGAAGAGGCAGAAGAAGGAGAAGGAGAAGGTGAAGTCTGGAGGGCGCAGCAGAAGAAGCAGAAGAAGGAGAAGGAGAAGGTGAAGTCTGGAGGGTGAAGCAGAAGAAGCAGAAGAAGGAGAAGGAGAAGGTGAAGTCTGGAGGGAGAATCAGAAGAAGTAGAAGAAGGAGAAGGAGAAGGTGAAGTCAGGAGAGTGAAGCAGAAGAAGGAGAAGTAGAAGGTGAAGTCTGGAGGGTGAAGCAGAAGAAGCAGAAGAAGGAGAAGGAGAAGGTGAAGTCTGGAGGGCGAAGCAGAAGAAGCAGAAGAAGGAGAAGGAGAAGGTGAAGTCTGGAGGGTGAAGCAGAAGAAGCTGAAGAAGGAGAAGGAGAAGGTGAAGTCTGGAGGGTGAATCAGAAGAAGTAGAAGAAGGAGAAGGAGAAGGTGAAGTCAGGAGGGTGAAGCAGAAGAAGCAGAAGATGGAGAAGGAGAAGGTGAAGTCTGGAGGGTGAAACAGAAGAATCAGAAGAAGGAGAAGGAGAAGGTGAAGTCTGGAGGGTGAATCAGAAGAAGCAGAAGAAAGAGAAGGAGAAGGTGAAGTCTGGAGGGTGAAGCAGAAGAAACAGAAGAAGGAGAAGGAGAAGGTGAAGACTGAAGGGTGAATCAGAAGAAGTAGAAGAAGGAGAAGGAGAAGGTGAAGTCTGGAGGGTGAATCAGAAGAAGTAGAAGAAGGCGAAGGAGAAGGTGAAGTCTGGAGGGTGAATCAGAAGAAGCAGAAGAAGGAGAAGGAGAAGGTGAAGTCTGGAGGGTGCATCAGAAGAAGCAGAAGAAGGAGAAGGAGAAGGTGAAGTCTGGAGGGTGAATCAGAAGAAGCAGAATAAGGAGAAGGAGAAGGTGAAGTCTGGAGGGTGAATCAGAAGAAGCAGAAGGAGGAGAAGGAGAAGGTGAAGTCTGGAGGGTGAATCAGAAGAAGTAGAAGAAGGAGAAGGAGAAGGTGAAGTCTGGAGGGTGAATCAGAAGAAGTAGAAGAAGGAGAAGGAGAAGGTGAAGACTGGAGGGTGAATCAGAAGAAGCAGAAGAAGGAGAAGGAGAAGGTGAAGTCTGGAGGGTGAATCAGAAGAAGCAGAAGAAGGAGAAGGAGACGATGAAGTCTGGAGGGTGAATCAGAAGAAGTAGAAGAAGGAGAAGGAGAAGGTGAAGTCTGGAGGGTGAATCAGAAGAAGCAGAAGAAGGAGAAGGAGAAGGTGAAGTCTGGAGGGTGAATCAGAAGAAGCAGAAGAAGGAGAAGGAGAAGGTGAAGTCTGGAGGGTGAATCAGAAGAAGCAGAATAAGGAGAAGGAGAAGGTGAAGTCTGGAGGGTGAATCAGAAGAAGCAGAAGAAGTAGAAGGAGAAGGTGAAGTCTGGAGGGTGAATCAGAAGAAGTAGAAGAAGGAGAAGGAGAAGGTGAAGTCTGGAGGGTGAAGCAGAAGAAGTAGAAGAAGGAGAAGGAGAAGGTGAAGTCAGGAGGGTGAATCAGAAGAAGTAGAAGAAGGAGAAGGAGAAGGTGAAGTCAGGAGGGTGATTCAGAAGAAGCAGAAGAAGGAGAAGGAGAAGGTGAAGTCTGGAGGGTGAATCAGAAGAATCAGAAGAAGGAGAAGGAGAAGGTGAAGTCTGGAGGGTGAATCAGAAGAAGCAGAAGAAAGTGAAGGAGAAGGTGAAGTCTGGAGGGTGAAGCAGAAGAAACAGAAGAAGGAGAAGGAGAAGGTGAAGACTGAAGGGTGAATCAGAAGAAGTAGAAGAAGGAGAAGGAGAAGGTGAGGTCTGGAGGGTGAATCAGAAGAAGTAGAAGAAGGAGAAGGAGAAGGTGAAGTCTGGAGGGTGAATCAGAAGAAGCAGAAGAAGGAGAAGGAGAAGGTGAAGTCTGGAGGGTGAATCAGAAGAAGCAGAAGAAGGAGAAGGAGAAGATGAAGTCTGGAGGGTGAATCAGAAGAAGTAGAAGAAGGAGAAGGAGAAGGTGAGGTCTGGAGGGTGAATCAGAAGAAGCAGAAGAAGGAGAAGGAGAAGGTGAAGTCTGGAGGGTGAATCAGAAGAAGCAGAAGAAGGAGAAGGAGAAGGTGAAGTCAGGAGGGTGAATCAGAAGAAGCAGAAGAAGGAGAAGGAGAAGCTGAAGTTAGGAGGGTGAATCAGAAGAAGCAGAAGAAGGAGAAGGAGCAGGTGAAGTCAGGGGGGTGAAGCAGAAGAAGTAGAAGAAGGAGAAGGAGAAGGTGAAGTCAGGACGGTGAAGCAGAAGAGGCAGAAGAAGGAGAAGGAGAAGGTGAAGTCAGGAGGGCGCAGCAGAAGAAGCAGAAGAAGGAGAAGGAGAAGGTGAAGTCTGGAGGGTGAAGCAGAAGAAGCAGAAGAAGGAGAAGGAGAAGGTGAAGTCTGGAGGGTGAATCAGAAGAAGTAGAAGAAGGAGAAGGAGAAGGTGAAGTCAGGAGAGTGAAGCAGAAGAAGCAGAAGAAGGAGAAGGAGAAGGTGAAGTCTGGAGGGTGAAGCAGAAGAAGCAGAAGAAGGAGAAGGAGAAGGTGAAGTCTGGAGGGCGAAGCAGAAGAAGCAGAAGAAGGAGAAGGAGAAGGTGAAGTCTGGAGGGTGAAGCAGAAGAAGCTGAAGAAGGAGAAGGAGAAGGTGAAGTCTGGAGGGTGAATCAGAAGAAGTAGAAGAAGGAGAAGGAGAAGGTGAAGTCAGGAGGGTGAAGCAGAAGAAGCAGAAGATGGAGAAGGAGAAGGTGAAGTCTGGAGGGTGAATCAGAAGAATCAGAAGAAGGAGAAGGAGAAGGTGAAGTCAGGAGAGTGAAGCAGAAGAAGCAGAAGAAGGAGAAGGAGAAGGTGAAGTCTGGAGGGTGAAGCAGAAGAAGCAGAAGAAGGAGAAGGAGAAGGTGAAGTCTGGAGGGCGAAGCAGAAGAAGCAGAAGAAGGAGAAGGAGAAGGTGAAGTCTGGAGGGTGAAGCAGAAGAAGCTGAAGAAGGAGAAGGAGAAGGTGAAGTCTGGAGGGTGAATCAGAAGAAGTAGAAGAAGGAGAAGGAGAAGGTGAAGTCAGGAGGGTGAAGCAGAAGAAGCAGAAGTTGGAGAAGGAGAAGGTGAAGTCTGGAGGGTGAATCAGAAGAAGCAGAAGAAGGAGAAGGAGAAGGTGATGTCTGGAGGGTGAATCAGAAGAAGCAAAAGAAGGAGAAGGAGAAGGTGAAGTCAGGAGGGTGAATCAGAAGAAGCAGAAGAAGGAGAAGGAGAAGCTGAAGTTAGGAGGGTGAATCAGAAGAAGCAGAAGAAGGAGAAGGAGCAGGTGAAGTCAGGGGGTGAAGCAGAAGAAGTAGAAGAAGGAGAAGGAGAAGGTGAAGTCAGGACGGTGAAGCAGAAGAGGCAGAAGAAGGAGAAGGAGAAGGTGAAGTCTGGAGGGCGCAGCAGAAGAAGCAGAAGAAGGAGAAGGAGAAGGTGAAGTCTGGAGGGTGAAGCAGAAGAAGCAGAAGAAGGAGAAGGAGAAGGTGAAGTCTGGAGGGTGAATCAGAAGAAGTAGAAGAAGGAGAAGGAGAAGGTGAAGTCTGGAGTGTGAAGCAGAAGAAACAGAAGAAGGAGAAGGAGAAGGTGAAGACTGAAGGGTGAATCAGAAGAAGTAGAAGAAGGAGAAGGAGAAGGTGAAGTCTGGAGGGTGAATCAGAAGAAGTAGAAGAAGGCGAAGGAGAAGGTGAAGTCTGGAGGGTGAATCAGAAGAAGCAGAAGAAGGAGAAGGAGAAGGTGAAGTCTGGAGGGTGAATCAGAAGAAGCAGAAGAAGGAGAAGGAGAAGATGAAGTCTGGAGGGTGAATCAGAAGAAGTAGAAGAAGGAGAAGGAGAAGGTGATGTCTGGAGGGTGAATCAGAAGAAGCAGAAGAAGGAGAAGGAGAAGGTGAAGTCTGGAGGGTGAATCAGAAGAAGCAGAAGAAGGAGAAGGAGAAGGTGAAGTCTGGAGGGTGAATCAGAAGAAGCAAAAGAAGGAGAAGGAGAAGGTGAAGTCAGGAGGGTGAATCAGAAGAAGCAGAAGAAGGAGAAGGAGAAGGTGAAGTCTGGAGGGTGAAGCAGAAGAAGCAGAAGAAGGAGAAGGAGAAGGTGAAGTCTGGAGGGTGAAGCAGAAGAAGCAGAAGAAGGAGAAGGAGAAGGTGAAGTAAGGAGGGTGAATCAGAAGAAGTAGAAGAAGGAGAAGGAGAAGGTTAAGTCTGGAGGGTGAATCAGAAGACGTAGAAGAAGGAGAAGGAGAAGGTGAAGTCTGGAGGGTGAATCAGAAGAAGTAGAAGAAGGAGAAGGAGAATGTGAAGTCTGGAGGGTGAATCAGAAGAAGCAGAAGAAGGAGAAGGAGAAGGTGAAGTCTGGAGGGAGAAGCAGAAGAAGTAGAAGAAGGAGAAGGAGAAGTTGAAGTCTGGAGGGTGAATCAGAAGAAGTAGAAGAAGGAGAAGGAGAAGGTGAAGTCTGGAGGGTCAATCAGAAGAAGTAGAAGAAGGAGAAGGAGAAGGTGAAGTCTGGAGGGTAAATCAGAAGAAGCAGAAGAAGGAGAAGGAGAAGATGAAGTCTGGAGGGTGAATCAGAAGAAGTAGAAGAAGGAGAAGGAGAAGGTGTAGTCTGGACGGTGAATCAGAAGAAGTAGACGAAGGAGAAGGAGAAGGTGAAGTCTGCAGGGTGGATCAGAAGAAGCAGAAGAAGGAGAAGGAGAAGGTGAAGTCTGGAGGGTGGATCAGAAGAAGTAGAAGAAGGAGAAGGAGAAGCTGAAGTCTGGAGGGTGAATCAGAAGAAGAAGGAGAAGGTGAAGTCTGGAGGGTGAATCAGAAGAAGCAGAAGAAGGAGAAGGAGAAGGTGAAGTCTGGAGGGTGAATCAGAAGAAGCAGAATAAGGAGAAGGAGAAGGTGATGTCTGGAGGGTGAATCAGAAGAAGCAGAAGAAGGAGAAGGAGAAGGTGAAGTCTGGAGGGTGAATCAGAAGAAGCAGAAGAAGGAGAAGGAGAAGGTGAAGTCTGGAGGGTGAATCAGAAGAAGCAGAAGAAGGAGAAGGAGAAGGAGGAGTCTGGAGGGTGAATCAGAAGAAGCAGAAGAAGGAGAAGGATAAGGTGAAGTCTGGAGGGTGAAGCAGAAGAAGTAGAAGAAGGAGAAGGAGAAGGTGAAGTCAGGAGGGTGAATCAGAAGAAGTAGAAGAAGGAGAAGGAGAAGGTGAAGTCAGGAGGGTGAATCAGAAGAAGCAGAAGAAGGAGAAGGAGAAGGTGAAGTCTGGAGGGTGAATCAGAAGAATCAGAAGAAGGAGAAGGAGAAGGTGAAGTCTGGAGGGTGAATCAGAAGAAGCAGAAGAAGGAGAAGGAGAAGGTGAAGTCTGGAGGGTGAATCAGAAGAAGCAGAAGAAGGAGAAGGAGAAGGTGAAGTCAGGAGGGTGAATCAGAAGAAGCAGAAGAAGGAGAAGTAGAAGGTGAAGTTAGGAGGGTGAATCAGAAGAAGCAGAAGAAGGAGAAGGAGCAGGTGATGTCAGCGGGATGAAGCAGAAGAAGTAGAAGAAGGAGAAGGAGAAGGTGAAGTCAGGACGGTGAAGCAGAAGAAGCAGAAGAAGGAGAAGGAGAAGGTGAAGTCTGGAGGGTGAATCAGAATAAGTAGAAGAAGGAGAAGGAGAAGGTCAAGTCTGGAGGGTGAATCAGAAGAAGTAGAAGAAGGAGAAGGAGAAGGTGAAGTCTGGAGGGTGAAGCAGTAGAAGTAGAAGAAGGAGAAGGAGAAGGTGAAGTCAGGAGGGTGAATCAGAAGAAGTAGAAGAAGAAGAAGGAGAAGGTGAAGTCAGGAGGGTGAATCAGAAGAAGCAGAAGAAGGAGAAGGAGAAGGTGAAGTCTGGAGGGTGAATCAGAAGAATCAGAAGAAGGAGAAGGAGAAGGTGAAGTCTGGAGGGTGAATCAGAAGAAGCAGAAGAAAGAGAAGGAGATGGTGAAGTCTGGAGGGTGAATCAGAAGAAGCAGAAGAAGGAGAAGGAGAAGGTGAAGTCAGGAGGGTGAATCAGAAGAAGCAGAAGAAGGAGAAGGAGAAGGTGAAGTTAGGAGGGTGAATCAGAAGAAGCAGAAGAAGGAGAAGAAGCAGGTGATGTCAGGGGGATGAAGCAGAAGAATTAGAAGAAGGAGAAGGAGAAGGTGAAGTCAGGACGGTGAAGCAGAAGAAGCAGAAGAAGGAGAAGGAGAAGATGAAGTCTGGAGGGTGAATCAGAAGAAGTAGAAGAAGGAGAAGGAGAAGGTCAAGTCTGGAGGGTGAATCGGAAGAAGTAGAAGAAGGAGAAGGAGAAGGTGAAGTCTGGAGGGTGAAGCAGGAGAAGGAGAAGGTGAAGTCAGGAGGGTGAATCAGAAGAAGTAGAAGAAGGAGAAGGAGAAGGTGAAGTCAGGAGGGTGAATCAGAAGAAGCAGAAGAAGGAGAAGGAGAAGGTGAAGTCTGGAGGGTGAATCAGAAGAAGCAGAAGAAGGAGAAGGAGAAGATGAAATCTGGAGGGTGAATCAGAAGAAGTATAAGAAGGAGAAGGAGAAGGTGAGGTCTGGAGGGTGAATCAGAAGAAGTAGAAGAAGGAGAAGGAGAAGGTGAAGTCTGGAGGGTGAAACAGAAGAAGCAGAAGAAGGAGAAGGAGAAGGTGAAGTCTGGAGGGTGAATCAGAAGAAGTAGAAGAAGGAGAAGGAGAAGGTGAAGTCTGGAGGGTGAATCAGAAGAAGCAGAAGAAGGAGAAGGAGAAGGTGAAGTCTGGAGGGTGAATCAGAAGAAGCAGAAGAAGGAGAAGGAGAAGGTGAAGTCTGGAGGGTGAATCAGAAGAAGCAGAAGAAGGCGAAGGAGAAGTTGAAGTCTGGAGGGTGAATCAGAAGAAGCAGAATAAGGAGAAGTGAAGGTGAAGTATGGAGGGTGAATCAGAAGAAGCAGAAGAAGGAGAAGGAGAAGGTGAAGTCTGGAGGGTGAATCAGAAGAATTAGAAGAAGGAGAAGGAGAAGGTGAAGTCTGGAGGGTGAAGCAGAAGAAGTAGAAGAAGGAGAAGGAGAAGGTGAAGTCAGGAGGGTGAATCAGAAGAAGTAGAAGAAGGAGAAGGAGAAGGTGAAGTCAGGAGGGTGAATCAGAAGAAGCAGAAGAAGTAGAAGGAAAAGGTGAAGTCTGGAGGGTGAATCAGAAGAAGCAGAATAAGGAGAAGGAGAAGGTGAAGTCTGGAGGGTGAAGCAGAAGAAGCAGAATAAGGAGAAGGAGAAGGTGAAGTCTGGAGGGTGAATCAGAAGAAGCAGAAGAAGGAGAAGGAGAAGATGAAGTCTGGAGGGTGAATCAGAAGAAGTAGAAGAAGGAGAAGGAGAAGGTGAAGTCTGGAGGGTGAAGCAGAAGAAGTAGAAGAAGGAGAAGGAGAAGGTGAAGTCAGGAGGGTGAATCAGAAGAAGTAGAAGAAGGAGAAGGAGAAGGTGAAGTCAGGAGGGTGAATCAGAAGAAGCAGAAGAAGGAGAAGGAGAAGGTGAAGTCTGGAGGGTGAATCAGAAGAATCAGAAGAAGGAGAAGGAGAAGGTGAAGTCTGGAGGGTGAATCAGAAGAAGCAGAAGAAAGAGAAGGAGAAGGTGAAGTCTGGAGGGTGAAGCAGAAGAAACAGAAGAAGGAGAAGGAGAAGGTGAAGACTGGAGGGTGAATCAGAAGAAGTGGAAGAAGGAGAAGGAGAAGGTGAAGTTTGGAGGGTGAATCAGAAGAAGTAGAAGAAGGAGAAGGAGAAGGTGAAGTCTGGAGGGTGAATCAGAAGAAGCAGAAGAAGGAGAAGGAGAAGGTGAAGTCTGGAGGGTGAATCAGAAGAAGCAGAAGAAGGAGAAGGAGAAGATGAAGTCTGGAGGGTGAATCAGAAGAAGTAGAAGAAGGAGAAGGAGAAGGTGAAGTCTGGAGGGTGAATCAGAAGAAGCAGAAGAAAGAGAAGGAGAAGGTGAAGTCTGGAGGGTGAATCAGAAGAAGTAGAAGAGGGAGAAGGAGAAGGTGAAGTCTGGAGGGTGAATCAGAAGAAGCAGAAGAAGGAGAAGGAGAAGGTGAAGTCTGGAGGGTGAATCAGAAGAAGCAGAAGAAGGAGAAGGAGAAGGTGAAGTCCGGAGGGTGAATCAGAAGAAGCAGAAGAAGGACAAGGAGAAGTTGAAGTCTGGAGGGTGAATCAGAAGAAGCAAAATAAGGAGAAGTGAAGGTGAAGTATGGAGGGTGAATCAGAAGAAGCAGAAGAAGGAGAAGGAGAAGGTGAAGTCTGGAGGGTGAATCAGAAGAAGTAGAAGAAGGAGAAGGAGAAGGTGAAGTCTGGAGGGTGAAGCAGAAGAAGTAGAAGAAGGAGAAGGAGAAGGTGAAGTCAGGAGGGTGAATCAGAAGAAGTAGAAGAAGGAGAAGGAGAAGGTGAAGTCAGGAGGGTGAATCAGAAGAAGCAGAAGAAGGAGAAGGAGAAGGTGAAGTCTGGAGGGTGAATCAGAAGAAGCAGAATAAGGAGAAGGAGAAGGTGAAGTCTGGAGGGTGAATCAGAAGAAGCAGAATAAGGAGAAGGAGAAGGTGAAGTCTGGAGGGTGAATCAGAAGAAGCAGAAGAAGGAGAAGGAGAAGATGAAGTCTGGAGGGTGAATCAGAAGAAGTAGAAGAAGGAGAAGGAGAAGGTGAAGTATGGAGGGTGAAGCAGAAGAAGTAGAAGAAGGAGAAGGAGAAGGTGAAGTCAGGAGGGTGAATCAGAAGAAGTAGAAGAAGGAGAAGGAGAAGGTGAAGTCAGGAGGGTGAATCAGAAGAAGCAGAAGAAGGAGAAGGAGAAGGTGAAGTCTGGAGGGTGAATCAGAAGAATCAGAAGAAGGAGAAGGAGAAGGTGAAGTCTGGAGGGTGAATCAGAAGAAGCAGAAGAAAGAGAAGGAGAAGGTGAAGTCTGGAGGGTGAAGCAGAAGAAACAGAAGAAGGAGAAGGAGAAGGTGAAGACTGGAGGGTGAATCAGAAGAAGTGGAAGAAGGAGAAGGAGAAGGTGAAGTCTGGAGGGTGAATCAGAAGAAGTAGAAGAAGGAGAAGGAGAAGGTGAAGTCTGGAGGGTGAATCAGAAGAAGCAGAAGAAGGAGAAGGAGAAGGTGAAGTCTGGAGGGTGAATCAGAAGAAGCAGAAGAAGGAGAAGGAGAAGATGAAGTCTGGAGGGTGAATCAGAAGAAGTAGAAGAAGGAGAAGGAGAAGGTGAAGTCTGGAGGGTGAATCAGAAGAAGTAGAAGAAGGAGAAGGAGAAGGTGTAGTCTGGAGGGTGAATCAGAAGAAGTAGACGAAGGAGAAGGAGAAGGTGAAGTCTGGAGGGTGAATCAGAAGAAGCAGAAGAAGGAGATGGAGAAGGTGAAGTCTGGAGGGTGAATCAGAAGAAGTAGAAGAAGGAGAAGGAGAAGGTGAAGTCTGGAGGGTGAATCAGAAGAAGCAGGAGAAGGAGAAGGAGAAGGTGAAGTCTGGAGGGTGAATCAGAAGAAGCAGAAGAAGGAGAAGGAGAAGGTGAAGTCTGGAGGGTGAATCAGAAGAAGTAGAAGAAGGAGAAGGAGAAGGTGAAGTCTGGAGGGAGAATCAGAAGAAGTAGAAGAAGGAGAAGGAGAAGGTGAAGTCTGGAGGTTGAATCAGAAGAAGTAGAAGAAGGAGAAGGAGAAGGTGAAGTCAGGAGGGTGAATCAGAAGAAGCAGAAGAAGGAGAAGGAGAAGGTGAAGTCTGGAGGGTGAATCAGAAGAAGCAGAATAAGGAGAAGGAGAAGGTGAAGTCTGGAGGGTGAATCAGAAGAAGCAGAATAAGGAGAAGGAGAAGGTGAAGTCTGGAGGGTGAATCAGAAGAAGCAGAAGAAGGAGAAGGAGAAGATGAAGTCTGGAGGGTGAATCAGAAGAAGTAGAAGAAGGAGAAGGAGAAGGTGAAGTATGGAGGGTGAAGCAGAAGAAGTAGAAGAAGGAGAAGGAGAAGGTGAAGTCAGGAGGGTGAATCAGAAGAAGTAGAAGAAGGAGAAGGAGAAGGTGAAGTCAGGAGGGTGAATCAGAAGAAGCAGAAGAAGGAGAAGGAGAAGGTGAAGTCTGGAGGGTGAATCAGAAGAATCAGAAGAAGGAGAAGGAGAAGGTGAAGTCTGGAGGGTGAATCAGAAGAAGCAGAAGAAAGAGAAGGAGAAGGTGAAGTCTGGAGGGTGAAGCAGAAGAAACAGAAGAAGGAGAAGGAGAAGGTGAAGACTGGAGGGTGAATCAGAAGAAGTGGAAGAAGGAGAAGGAGAAGGTGAAGTCTGGAGGGTGAATCAGAAGAAGTAGAAGAAGGAGAAGGAGAAGGTGAAGTCTGGAGGGTGAATCAGAAGAAGCAGAAGAAGGAGAAGGAGAAGGTGAAGTCTGGAGGGTGAATCAGAAGAAGCAGAAGAAGGAGAAGGAGAAGATGAAGTCTGGAGGGTGAATCAGAAGAAGTAGAAGAAGGAGAAGGAGAAGGTGAAGTCTGGAGGGTGAATCAGAAGAAGTAGAAGAAGGAGAAGGAGAAGGTGTAGTCTGGAGGGTGAATCAGAAGAAGTAGACGAAGGAGAAGGAGAAGGTGAAGTCTGGAGGGTGAATCAGAAGAAGCAGAAGAAGGAGATGGAGAAGGTGAAGTCTGGAGGGTGAATCAGAAGAAGTAGAAGAAGGAGAAGGAGAAGGTGAAGTCTGGAGGGTGAATCAGAAGAAGCAGGAGAAGGAGAAGGAGAAGGTGAAGTCTGGAGGGTGAATCAGAAGAAGCAGAAGAAGGAGAAGGAGAAGGTGAAGTCTGGAGGGTGAATCAGAAGAAGTAGAAGAAGGAGAAGGAGAAGGTGAAGTCTGGAGGGAGAATCAGAAGAAGTAGAAGAAGGAGAAGGAGAAGGTGAAGTCTGGAGGTTGAATCAGAAGAAGTAGAAGAAGGAGAAGGAGAAGGTGAAGTCTGGAGGGTGAAGCAGAAGAAGTAGAAGAAGGAGAAGGAGAAGGTGAAGTCAGGAGGTTGAATCAGAAGAAGTAGAAGAAGGAGAAGGAGAAGGTGAAGTCAGGAGGGTGAATCAGAAGAAGCAGAAGAAGGAGAAGGAGAAGGTGAAGTCTGGAGGGTGAATCAGAAGAATCAGAAGAAGGAGAAGGAGAAGGTGAAGTCTGGAGGGTGAATCAGAAGAAGCAGAAGAAAGAGAAGGAGATGGTGAAGTCTGGAGGTTGAATCAGAAGAAGTAGAAGAAGGAGAAGGAGAAGGTGAAGTCTGTAGGGTGAATCAGAAGAAGCAGAGGAAGGAGAAGGAGAAGGTGAAGTCTGGAGGGTGAATCAGAAGAAGCAGAAGAAGTAGAAGGAGAAGGTGAAGTCTGGAGGGTGAATCAGAAGAAGCAGAAGAAGGAGAAGGAGAAGGTGAAGTCTGGAGGGTGAATGAGAAGAAGCAGAATAAGGAGAAGGAGAAGGTGAAGTCTGGAGGGTGAATCAGAAGAAGCAGAAGAAGGAGAAGGAGAAGGTGAAGTCTGGAGGGTGAATCAGAAGAAGTAGAAGAAGGAGAAGGAGAAGGTGAAGTCTGGAGGTTGAAGCAGAAGAAGGAGAAGGAGAAGGTGAAGTCAGGAGGGTGAATCAGAAGAAGTAGAAGAAGGAGAAGGAGAAGGTGAAATCAGGAGGGTGAATCAGAAGAAGCAGAAGAAGGAGAAGGAGAAGGTGAAGTCTGTAGGGTGAATCAGAAGAATCAGAAGAAGGAGAAGGAGAAGGTGAAGTCTGGAGGGTGAATCAGAAGAAGCAGAAGAAAGAGAAGGAGAAGGTGAAGTCTGGAGGGTGAAGCAGAAGAAACAGAAGAAGGAGAAGGAGAAGGTGAAGACTGGAGGGTGAATCAGAAGAAGTAGAAGAAGGAGAAGGAGAAGGTGAAGTCTGGAGGGTGAATCAGAAGAAGTAGAAGAAGGAGAAGGAGAAGGTGAAGTCTGGAGGGTGAATCAGAAGAAGCAGAGGAAGGAGAAGGAGAAGGTGAAGTCTGGAGGGTGAATCAGAAGAAGCAGAAGAAGTAGAAGGAGAAGGTGAAGTCTGGAGGGTGAATCAGAAGAAGCAGAAGAAGGAGAAGGAGAAGGTGAAGTCTGGAGGGTGAATGAGAAGAAGCAGAATAAGGAGAAGGAGAAGGTGAAGTCTGGAGGGTGAATCAGAAGAAGCAGAAGAAGGAGAAGGAGAAGGTGAAGTCTGGAGGGTGAATCAGAAGAAGTAGAAGAAGGAGAAGGAGAAGGTGAAGTCTGGAGGGTGAAGCAGAAGAAGGAGAAGGAGAAGGTGAAGTCAGGAGGGTGAATCAGAAGAAGTAGAAGAAGGAGAAGGAGAAGGTGAAATCAGGAGGGTGAATCAGAAGAAGCAGAAGAAGGAGAAGGAGAAGGTGAAGTCTGTAGGGTGAATCAGAAGAATCAGAAGAAGGAGAAGGTGAAGTCTGGAGGGTGAATCAGAAGAAGCAGAAGAAAGAGAAGGAGAAGGTGAAGTCTGGAGGGTGAAGCAGAAGAAACAGAAGAAGGAGAAGGAGAAGGTGAAGACTGGAGGGTGAATCAGAAGAAGTAGAAGAAGGAGAAGGAGAAGGTGAAGTCTGGAGGGTGAATCAGAAGAAGTAGAAGAAGGAGAAGGAGAAGGTGAAGTCTGGAGGGTGAATCAGAAGAAGCAGAAGAAGGAGAAGGAGAAGGTGAAGTCTGGAGGGTGAATCAGAAGAAGCAGAAGAAGGAGAAGGAGAAGATGAAGTCTGGAGGGTGAATCAGAAGAAGTAGAAGAAGGAGAAGGAGAAGGTGAGGTCTGGAGGGTGAATCAGAAGAAGCAGAAGAAGGAGAAGGAGAAGGTGAAGTCTGGAGGGTGAATCAGAAGAAGCAGAAGAAGGAGAAGGAGAAGGTGAAGTCTGGAGGGTGAATCAGAAGAAACAGAAGAAGGAGAAGGAGAAGGTGAAGTCTGGAGGGTGAATCAGAAGAAGTAGAAGAAGGAGAAGGAGAAGGTGTAGTCTGGAGGGTGAATCAGAAGAAGCAGAAGAAGGAGAAGGAGAAGGTGAAGTCTGGAGGGTGAATCAGAAGAAGCAGAAGAAGGAGAAGGAGAAGCTGAAGTCTGGAGGGTGAATCAGAAGAAGAAGGAGAAGGTGAAGTCTGGAGGGTGAATCAGAAGAAGCAGAAGAAGGAGAAGGAGAAGGTGAAGTCTGGAGGGTGAATCAGAAGAAACAAAAGAAGGAGAAGGAGAAGGTGAAGTCTGGAGGGTGAATCAGAAGAATTAGAAGAAGGAGAAGGAGAAGGTGTAGTCTGGAGGGTGAATCAGAAGAAGCAGAAGAAGGTGAAGGAGAAGGTGAAGTCTGGAGGGTGAATCAGAAGAAGCAGAAGAAGGAGAAGGAGAAGGTGAAGTCTGGAGGGTGGATCAGAAGAAGTAGAAGAAGGAGAAGGAGAAGCTGAAGTCTGGAGGGTGAATCAGAAGAAGAAGGAGAAGGTGAAGTCTGGAGGGTGAATCAGAAGAAGCAGAAGAAGGAGAAGGAGAAGGTGAAGTCTGGAGGGTGAATCAGAAGAAGCAGAATAAGGAGAAGGAGAAGGTGATGTCTGGAGGGTGAATCAGAAGAAGCAGAAGAAGGAGAAGGAGAAGGTGAAGTCTGGAGGGTGAATCAGAAGAAGCAGAAGAAGGAGAAGGAGAAGGTGAAGTCTGGAGGGTGAATCAGAAGAAGCAGAAGAAGGAGAAGGAGAAGGAGGAGTCTGGAGGGTGAATCAGAAGAAGCAGAAGAAGGAGAAGGATAAGGTGAAGTCTGGAGGGTGAAGCAGAAGAAGTAGAAGAAGGAGAAGGAGAAGGTGAAGTCAGGAGGGTGAATCAGAAGAAGTAGAAGAAGGAGAAGGAGAAGGTGAAGTCAGGAGGGTGAATCAGAAGAAGCAGAAGAAGGAGAAGGAGAAGGTGAAGTCTGGAGGGTGAATCAGAAGAATCAGAAGAAGGAGAAGGAGAAGGTGAAGTCTGGAGGGTGAATCAGAAGAAGCAGAAGAAGGAGAAGGAGAAGGTGAAGTCTGGAGGGTGAATCAGAAGAAGCAGAAGAAGGAGAAGGAGAAGGTGAAGTCAGGAGGGTGAATCAGAAGAAGCAGAAGAAGGAGAAGTAGAAGGTGAAGTTAGGAGGGTGAATCAGAAGAAGCAGAAGAAGGAGAAGGAGCAGGTGATGTCAGCGGGATGAAGCAGAAGAAGTAGAAGAAGGAGAAGGAGAAGGTGAAGTCAGGACGGTGAAGCAGAAGAAGCAGAAGAAGGAGAAGGAGAAGGTGAAGTCTGGAGGGTGAATCAGAATAAGTAGAAGAAGGAGAAGGAGAAGGTCAAGTCTGGAGGGTGAATCAGAAGAAGTAGAAGAAGGAGAAGGAGAAGGTGAAGTCTGGAGGGTGAAGCAGTAGAAGTAGAAGAAGGAGAAGGAGAAGGTGAAGTCAGGAGGGTGAAACAGAAGAAGTAGAAGAAGAAGAAGGAGAAGGTGAAGTCAGGAGGGTGAATCAGAAGAAGCAGAAGAAGGAGAAGGAGAAGGTGAAGTCTGGAGGGTGAATCAGAAGAATCAGAAGAAGGAGAAGGAGAAGGTGAAGTCTGGAGGGTGAATCAGAAGAAGCAGAAGAAAGAGAAGGAGATGGTGAAGTCTGGAGGGTGAATCAGAAGAAGCAGAAGAAGGAGAAGGAGAAGGTGAAGTCAGGAGGGTGAATCAGAAGAAGCAGAAGAAGGAGAAGGAGAAGGTGAAGTTAGGAGGGTGAATCAGAAGAAGCAGAAGAAGGAGAAGAAGCAGGTGATGTCAGGGGGATGAAGCAGAAGAATTAGAAGAAGGAGAAGGAGAAGGTGAAGTCAGGACGGTGAAGCAGAAGAAGCAGAAGAAGGAGAAGGAGAAGATGAAGTCTGGAGGGTGAATCAGAAGAAGTAGAAGAAGGAGAAGGAGAAGGTCAAGTCTGGAGGGTGAATCGGAAGAAGTAGAAGAAGGAGAAGGAGAAGGTGAAGTCTGGAGGGTGAAGCAGGAGAAGGAGAAGGTGAAGTCAGGAGGGTGAATCAGAAGAAGTAGAAGAAGGAGAAGGAGAAGGTGAAGTCAGGAGGGTGAATCAGAAGAAGCAGAAGAAGGAGAAGGAGAAGGTGAAGTCTGGAGGGTGAATCAGAAGAAGCAGAAGAAGGAGAAGGAGAAGATGAAATCTGGAGGGTGCATCAGAAGAAGTATAAGAAGGAGAAGCAGAAGGTGAGGTCTGGAGGGTGAATCAGAAGAAGTAGAAGAAGGAGAAGGAGAAGGTGAAGTCTGGAGGGTGAAACAGAAGAAGCAGAAGAAGGAGAAGGAGAAGGTGAAGTCTGGAGGGTGAATCAGAAGAAGTAGAAGAAGGAGAAGGAGAAGGTGAAGTCTGGAGGGTGAATCAGAAGAAGCAGAAGAAGGAGAAGGAGAAGGTGAAGTCTGGAGGGTGAATCAGAAGAAGCAGAAGGAGGAGAAGGAGAAGGTGAAGTCTGGAGGGTGAATCAGAAGAAGCAGAAGAAGGCGAAGGAGAAGTTGAAGTCTGGAGGGTGAATCAGAAGAAGCAGAATAAGGAGAAGTGAAGGTGAAGTATGGAGGGTGAATCAGAAGAAGCAGAAGAAGGAGAAGGAGAAGGTGAAGTCTGGAGGGTGAATCAGAAGAATTAGAAGAAGGAGAAGGAGAAGGTGAAGTCTGGAGGGTGAAGCAGAAGAAGTAGAAGAAGGAGAAGGAGAAGGTGAAGTCAGGAGGGTGAATCAGAAGAAGTAGAAGAAGGAGAAGGAGAAGGTGAAGTCAGGAGGGTGAATCAGAAGAAGCAGAAGAAGTAGAAGGAAAAGGTGAAGTCTGGAGGGTGAATCAGAAGAAGCAGAATAAGGAGAAGGAGAAGGTGAAGTCTGGAGGGTGAAGCAGAAGAAGCAGAATAAGGAGAAGGAGAAGGTGAAGTCTGGAGGGTGAATCAGAAGAAGCAGAAGAAGGAGAAGGAGAAGATGAAGTCTGGAGGGTGAATCAGAAGAAGTAGAAGAAGGAGAAGGAGAAGGTGAAGTCTGGAGGGTGAAGCAGAAGAAGTAGAAGAAGGAGAAGGAGAAGGTGAAGTCAGGAGGGTGAATCAGAAGAAGTAGAAGAAGGAGAAGGAGAAGGTGAAGTCAGGAGGGTGAATCAGAAGAAGCAGAAGAAGGAGAAGGAGAAGGTGAAGTCTGGAGGGTGAATCAGAAGAATCAGAAGAAGGAGAAGGAGAAGGTGAAGTCTGGAGGGTGAATCAGAAGAAGCAGAAGAAAGAGAAGGAGAAGGTGAAGTCTGGAGGGTGAAGCAGAAGAAACAGAAGAAGGAGAAGGAGAAGGTGAAGACTGGAGGGTGAATCAGAAGAAGTGGAAGAAGGAGAAGGAGAAGGTGAAGTTTGGAGGGTGAATCAGAAGAAGTAGAAGAAGGAGAAGGAGAAGGTGAAGTCTGGAGGGTGAATCAGAAGAAGCAGAAGAAGGAGAAGGAGAAGGTGAAGTCTGGAGGGTGAATCAGAAGAAGCAGAAGAAGGAGAAGGAGAAGATGAAGTCTGGAGGGTGAATCAGAAGAAGTAGAAGAAGGAGAAGGAGAAGGTGAAGTCTGGAGGGTGAATCAGAAGAAGCAGAAGAAAGAGAAGGAGAAGGTGAAGTCTGGAGGGTGAATCAGAAGAAGTAGAAGAGGGAGAAGGAGAAGGTGAAGTCTGGAGGGTGAATCAGAAGAAGCAGAAGAAGGAGAAGGAGAAGGTGAAGTCTGGAGGGTGAATCAGAAGAAGCAGAAGAAGGAGAAGGAGAAGGTGAAGTCTGGAGGGTGAATCAGAAGAAGCAGAAGAAGGAGAAGGAGAAGTTGAAGTCTGGAGGGTGAATCAGAAGAAGCAAAATAAGGAGAAGTGAAGGTGAAGTATGGAGGGTGAATCAGAAGAAGCAGAAGAAGGAGAAGGAGAAGGTGAAGTCTGGAGGGTGAATCAGAAGAAGTAGAAGAAGGAGAAGGAGAAGGTGAAGTCTGGAGGGTGAAGCAGAAGAAGTAGAAGAAGGAGAAGGAGAAGGTGAAGTCAGGAGGGTGAATCAGAAGAAGTAGAAGAAGGAGAAGGAGAAGGTGAAGTCAGGAGGGTGAATCAGAAGAAGCAGAAGAAGGAGAAGGAGAAGGTGAAGTCTGGAGGGTGAATCAGAAGAAGCAGAATAAGGAGAAGGAGAAGGTGAAGTCTGGAGGGTGAATCAGAAGAAGCAGAATAAGGAGAAGGAGAAGGTGAAGTCTGGAGGGTGAATCAGAAGAAGCAGAAGAAGGAGAAGGAGAAGATGAAGTCTGGAGGGTGAATCAGAAGAAGTAGAAGAAGGAGAAGGAGAAGGTGAAGTATGGAGGGTGAAGCAGAAGAAGTAGAAGAAGGAGAAGGAGAAGGTGAAGTCAGGAGGGTGAATCAGAAGAAGTAGAAGAAGGAGAAGGAGAAGGTGAAGTCAGGAGGGTGAATCAGAAGAAGCAGAAGAAGGAGAAGGAGAAGGTGAAGTCTGGAGGGTGAATCAGAAGAATCAGAAGAAGGAGAAGGAGAAGGTGAAGTCTGGAGGGTGAATCAGAAGAAGCAGAAGAAAGAGAAGGAGAAGGTGAAGTCTGGAGGGTGAAGCAGAAGAAACAGAAGAAGGAGAAGGAGAAGGTGAAGACTGGAGGGTGAATCAGAAGAAGTGGAAGAAGGAGAAGGAGAAGGTGAAGTCTGGAGGGTGAATCAGAAGAAGTAGAAGAAGGAGAAGGAGAAGGTGAAGTCTGGAGGGTGAATCAGAAGAAGCAGAAGAAGGAGAAGGAGAAGGTGAAGTCTGGAGGGTGAATCAGAAGAAGCAGAAGAAGGAGAAGGAGAAGATGAAGTCTGGAGGGTGAATCAGAAGAAGTAGAAGAAGGAGAAGGAGAAGGTGAAGTCCGGAGGGTGAATCAGAAGAAGTAGAAGAAGGAGAAGGAGAAGGTGTAGTCTGGAGGGTGAATCAGAAGAAGTAGACGAAGGAGAAGGAGAAGGTGAAGTCTGGAGGGTGAATCAGAAGAAGCAGAAGAAGGAGATGGAGAAGGTGAAGTCTGGAGGGTGAATCAGAAGAAGTAGAAGAAGGAGAAGGAGAAGGTGAAGTCTGGAGGGTGAATCAGAAGAAGCAGGAGAAGGAGAAGGAGAAGGTGAAGTCTGGAGGGTGAATCAGAAGAAGCAGAAGAAGGAGAAGGAGAAGGTGAAGTCTGGAGGGTGAATCAGAAGAAGTAGAAGAAGGAGAAGGAGAAGGTGAAGTCTGGAGGGAGAATCAGAAGAAGTAGAAGAAGGAGAAGGAGAAGGTGAAGTCTGGAGGTTGAATCAGAAGAAGTAGAAGAAGGAGAAGGAGAAGGTGAAGTCTGGAGGGTGAAGCAGAAGAAGTAGAAGAAGGAGAAGGAGAAGGTGAAGTCAGGAGGGTGAATCAGAAGAAGTAGAAGAAGGAGAAGGAGAAGGTGAAGTCAGGAGGGTGAATCAGAAGAAGCAGAAGAAGGAGAAGGAGAAGGTGAAGTCTGGAGGGTGAATCAGAAGAATCAGAAGAAGGAGAAGGAGAAGGTGAAGTCTGGAGGGTGAATCAGAAGAAGCAGAAGAAAGAGAAGGAGATGGTGAAGTCTGGAGGTTGAATCAGAAGAAGTAGAAGAAGGAGAAGGAGAAGGTGAAGTCTGTAGGGTGAATCAGAAGAAGCAGAGGAAGGAGAAGGAGAAGGTGAAGTCTGGAGGGTGAATCAGAAGAAGCAGAAGAAGTAGAAGGAGAAGGTGAAGTCTGGAGGGTGAATCAGAAGAAGCAGAAGAAGGAGAAGGAGAAGGTGAAGTCTGGAGGGTGAATGAGAAGAAGCAGAATAAGGAGAAGGAGAAGGTGAAGTCTGGAGGGTGAATCAGAAGAAGCAGAAGAAGGAGAAGGAGAAGGTGAAGTCTGGAGGGTGAATCAGAAGAAGTAGAAGAAGGAGAAGGAGAAGGTGAAGTCTGGAGGTTGAAGCAGAAGAAGGAGAAGGAGAAGGTGAAGTCAGGAGGGTGAATCAGAAGAAGTAGAAGAAGGAGAAGGAGAAGGTGAAATCAGGAGGGTGAATCAGAAGAAGCAGAAGAAGGAGAAGGAGAAGGTGAAGTCTGTAGGGTGAATCAGAAGAATCAGAAGAAGGAGAAGGAGAAGGTGAAGTCTGGAGGGTGAATCAGAAGAAGCAGAAGAAAGAGAAGGAGAAGGTGAAGTCTGGAGGGTGAAGCAGAAGAAACAGAAGAAGGAGAAGGAGAAGGTGAAGACTGGAGGGTGAATCAGAAGAAGTAGAAGAAGGAGAAGGAGAAGGTGAAGTCTGGAGGGTGAATCAGAAGAAGTAGAAGAAGGAGAAGGAGAAGGTGAAGTCTGGAGGGTGAATCAGAAGAAGCAGAGGAAGGAGAAGGAGAAGGTGAAGTCTGGAGGGTGAATCAGAAGAAGCAGAAGAAGTAGAAGGAGAAGGTGAAGTCTGGAGGGTGAATCAGAAGAAGCAGAAGAAGGAGAAGGAGAAGGTGAAGTCTGGAGGGTGAATGAGAAGAAGCAGAATAAGGAGAAGGAGAAGGTGAAGTCTGGAGGGTGAATCAGAAGAAGCAGAAGAAGGAGAAGGAGAAGGTGAAGTCTGGAGGGTGAATCAGAAGAAGTAGAAGAAGGAGAAGGAGAAGGTGAAGTCTGGAGGGTGAAGCAGAAGAAGGAGAAGGAGAAGGTGAAGTCAGGAGGGTGAATCAGAAGAAGTAGAAGAAGGAGAAGGAGAAGGTGAAATCAGGAGGGTGAATCAGAAGAAGCAGAAGAAGGAGAAGGAGAAGGTGAAGTCTGTAGGGTGAATCAGAAGAATCAGAAGAAGGAGAAGGTGAAGTCTGGAGGGTGAATCAGAAGAAGCAGAAGAAAGAGAAGGAGAAGGTGAAGTCTGGAGGGTGAAGCAGAAGAAACAGAAGAAGGAGAAGGAGAAGGTGAAGACTGGAGGGTGAATCAGAAGAAGTAGAAGAAGGAGAAGGAGAAGGTGAAGTCTGGAGGGTGAATCAGAAGAAGTAGAAGAAGGAGAAGGAGAAGGTGAAGTCTGGAGGGTGAATCAGAAGAAGCAGAAGAAGGAGAAGGAGAAGGTGAAGTCTGGAGGGTGAATCAGAAGAAGCAGAAGAAGGAGAAGGAGAAGATGAAGTCTGGAGGGTGAATCAGAAGAAGTAGAAGAAGGAGAAGGAGAAGGTGAGGTCTGGAGGGTGAATCAGAAGAAGCAGAAGAAGGAGAAGGAGAAGGTGAAGTCTGGAGGGTGAATCAGAAGAAGCAGAAGAAGGAGAAGGAGAAGGTGAAGTCTGGAGGGTGAATCAGAAGAAACAGAAGAAGGAGAAGGAGAAGGTGAAGTCTGGAGGGTGAATCAGAAGAAGTAGAAGAAGGAGAAGGAGAAGGTGTAGTCTGGAGGGTGAATCAGAAGAAGCAGAAGAAGGAGAAGGAGAAGGTGAAGTCTGGAGGGTGAATCAGAAGAAGCAGAAGAAGGAGAAGGAGAAGGTGAAGTCTGGAGGGTGAATCAGAAGAAGCAGAAGAAGGAGAAGGAGAAGGTGAGGTCTGGAGGGTGAATCAGAAGAAGCAGAAGAAGGAGAAGGAGAAGGTGAAGTCTGGAGGGTGAATCAGAAGAAGCAGAAGAAGGAGAAGGAGAAGGTGAAGTCTGGAGGGTGAATCAGAAGAAACAAAAGAAGGAGAAGGAGAAGGTGAAGTCTGGAGGGTGAATCAGAAGAATTAGAAGAAGGAGAAGGAGAAGGTGTAGTCTGGAGGGTGAATCAGAAGAAGCAGAAGAAGGTGAAGGAGAAGGTGAAGTCTGGAGGGTGAATCAGAAGAAGCAGAAGAAGGAGAAGGAGAAGGTGAAGTCTGGAGGGTGAATCAGAAGAAGCAGAAGAAGGAGAAGGAGAAGGTGAAGTCAGGAGGGTGAATCAGAAGAAGCAGAAGAAGGAGAAGGAGAAGGTGAAGTTAGGAGGGTGAATCAGAAGAAGCAGAAGAAGGAGAAGGAGCAGGTGATGTCAGGGGGATGAAGCAGAATAAGTAGAAGAAGGAGAAGGAGAAGGTGAAGTCTGGAGGGTGAATCAGAAGAAGCAGAAGAAGGAGAAGGAGAAGGTGAAGTCTGGAGGGTGAATCAGAAGAAACAAAAGAAGGAGAAGGAGAAGGTGAAGTCTGGAGGGTGAATCAGAAGAATTAGAAGAAGGAGAAGGAGAAGGTGTAGTCTGGAGGGTGAATCAGAAGAAGCAGAAGAAGGTGAAGGAGAAGGTGAAGTCTGGAGGGTGAATCAGAAGAAGCAGAAGAAGGAGAAGGAGAAGGTGAAGTCTGGAGGGTGGATCAGAAGAAGTAGAAGAAGGAGAAGGAGAAGCTGAAGTCTGGAGGGTGAATCAGAAGAAGAAGGAGAAGGTGAAGTCTGGAGGGTGAATCAGAAGAAGCAGAAGAAGGAGAAGGAGAAGGTGAAGTCTGGAGGGTGAATCAGAAGAAGCAGAATAAGGAGAAGGAGAAGGTGATGTCTGGAGGGTGAATCAGAAGAAGCAGAAGAAGGAGAAGGAGAAGGTGAAGTCTGGAGGGTGAATCAGAAGAAGCAGAAGAAGGAGAAGGAGAAGGTGAAGTCTGGAGGGTGAATCAGAAGAAGCAGAAGAAGGAGAAGGAGAAGGAGGAGTCTGGAGGGTGAATCAGAAGAAGCAGAAGAAGGAGAAGGATAAGGTGAAGTCTGGAGGGTGAAGCAGAAGAAGTAGAAGAAGGAGAAGGAGAAGGTGAAGTCAGGAGGGTGAATCAGAAGAAGTAGAAGAAGGAGAAGGAGAAGGTGAAGTCAGGAGGGTGAATCAGAAGAAGCAGAAGAAGGAGAAGGAGAAGGTGAAGTCTGGAGGGTGAATCAGAAGAATCAGAAGAAGGAGAAGGAGAAGGTGAAGTCTGGAGGGTGAATCAGAAGAAGCAGAAGAAGGAGAAGGAGAAGGTGAAGTCTGGAGGGTGAATCAGAAGAAGCAGAAGAAGGAGAAGGAGAAGGTGAAGTCAGGAGGGTGAATCAGAAGAAGCAGAAGAAGGAGAAGTAGAAGGTGAAGTTAGGAGGGTGAATCAGAAGAAGCAGAAGAAGGAGAAGGAGCAGGTGATGTCAGCGGGATGAAGCAGAAGAAGTAGAAGAAGGAGAAGGAGAAGGTGAAGTCAGGACGGTGAAGCAGAAGAAGCAGAAGAAGGAGAAGGAGAAGATGAAGTCTGGAGGGTGAATCAGAAGAAGTAGAAGAAGGAGAAGGAGAAGGTCAAGTCTGGAGGGTGAATCGGAAGAAGTAGAAGAAGGAGAAGGAGAAGGTGAAGTCTGGAGGGTGAAGCAGGAGAAGGAGAAGGTGAAGTCAGGAGGGTGAATCAGAAGAAGTAGAAGAAGGAGAAGGAGAAGGTGAAGTCAGGAGGGTGAATCAGAAGAAGCAGAAGAAGGAGAAGGAGAAGGTGAAGTCTGGAGGGTGAATCAGAAGAAGCAGAAGAAGGAGAAGGAGAAGATGAAATCTGGAGGGTGCATCAGAAGAAGTATAAGAAGGAGAAGCAGAAGGTGAGGTCTGGAGGGTGAATCAGAAGAAGTAGAAGAAGGAGAAGGAGAAGGTGAAGTCTGGAGGGTGAAACAGAAGAAGCAGAAGAAGGAGAAGGAGAAGGTGAAGTCTGGAGGGTGAATCAGAAGAAGTAGAAGAAGGAGAAGGAGAAGGTGAAGTCTGGAGGGTGAATCAGAAGAAGCAGAAGAAGGAGAAGGAGAAGGTGAAGTCTGGAGGGTGAATCAGAAGAAGCAGAAGGAGGAGAAGGAGAAGGTGAAGTCTGGAGGGTGAATCAGAAGAAGCAGAAGAAGGCGAAGGAGAAGTTGAAGTCTGGAGGGTGAATCAGAAGAAGCAGAATAAGGAGAAGTGAAGGTGAAGTATGGAGGGTGAATCAGAAGAAGCAGAAGAAGGAGAAGGAGAAGGTGAAGTCTGGAGGGTGAATCAGAAGAATTAGAAGAAGGAGAAGGAGAAGGTGAAGTCTGGAGGGTGAAGCAGAAGAAGTAGAAGAAGGAGAAGGAGAAGGTGAAGTCAGGAGGGTGAATCAGAAGAAGTAGAAGAAGGAGAAGGAGAAGGTGAAGTCAGGAGGGTGAATCAGAAGAAGCAGAAGAAGTAGAAGGAAAAGGTGAAGTCTGGAGGGTGAATCAGAAGAAGCAGAATAAGGAGAAGGAGAAGGTGAAGTCTGGAGGGTGAAGCAGAAGAAGCAGAATAAGGAGAAGGAGAAGGTGAAGTCTGGAGGGTGAATCAGAAGAAGCAGAAGAAGGAGAAGGAGAAGATGAAGTCTGGAGGGTGAATCAGAAGAAGTAGAAGAAGGAGAAGGAGAAGGTGAAGTCTGGAGGGTGAAGCAGAAGAAGTAGAAGAAGGAGAAGGAGAAGGTGAAGTCAGGAGGGTGAATCAGAAGAAGTAGAAGAAGGAGAAGGAGAAGGTGAAGTCAGGAGGGTGAATCAGAAGAAGCAGAAGAAGGAGAAGGAGAAGGTGAAGTCTGGAGGGTGAATCAGAAGAATCAGAAGAAGGAGAAGGAGAAGGTGAAGTCTGGAGGGTGAATCAGAAGAAGCAGAAGAAAGAGAAGGAGAAGGTGAAGTCTGGAGGGTGAAGCAGAAGAAACAGAAGAAGGAGAAGGAGAAGGTGAAGACTGGAGGGTGAATCAGAAGAAGTGGAAGAAGGAGAAGGAGAAGGTGAAGTTTGGAGGGTGAATCAGAAGAAGTAGAAGAAGGAGAAGGAGAAGGTGAAGTCTGGAGGGTGAATCAGAAGAAGCAGAAGAAGGAGAAGGAGAAGGTGAAGTCTGGAGGGTGAATCAGAAGAAGCAGAAGAAGGAGAAGGAGAAGATGAAGTCTGGAGGGTGAATCAGAAGAAGTAGAAGAAGGAGAAGGAGAAGGTGAAGTCTGGAGGGTGAATCAGAAGAAGCAGAAGAAAGAGAAGGAGAAGGTGAAGTCTGGAGGGTGAATCAGAAGAAGTAGAAGAGGGAGAAGGAGAAGGTGAAGTCTGGAGGGTGAATCAGAAGAAGCAGAAGAAGGAGAAGGAGAAGGTGAAGTCTGGAGGGTGAATCAGAAGAAGCAGAAGAAGGAGAAGGAGAAGGTGAAGTCTGGAGGGTGAATCAGAAGAAGCAGAAGAAGGAGAAGGAGAAGTTGAAGTCTGGAGGGTGAATCAGAAGAAGCAAAATAAGGAGAAGTGAAGGTGAAGTATGGAGGGTGAATCAGAAGAAGCAGAAGAAGGAGAAGGAGAAGGTGAAGTCTGGAGGGTGAATCAGAAGAAGTAGAAGAAGGAGAAGGAGAAGGTGAAGTCTGGAGGGTGAAGCAGAAGAAGTAGAAGAAGGAGAAGGAGAAGGTGAAGTCAGGAGGGTGAATCAGAAGAAGTAGAAGAAGGAGAAGGAGAAGGTGAAGTCAGGAGGGTGAATCAGAAGAAGCAGAAGAAGGAGAAGGAGAAGGTGAAGTCTGGAGGGTGAATCAGAAGAAGCAGAATAAGGAGAAGGAGAAGGTGAAGTCTGGAGGGTGAATCAGAAGAAGCAGAATAAGGAGAAGGAGAAGGTGAAGTCTGGAGGGTGAATCAGAAGAAGCAGAAGAAGGAGAAGGAGAAGATGAAGTCTGGAGGGTGAATCAGAAGAAGTAGAAGAAGGAGAAGGAGAAGGTGAAGTATGGAGGGTGAAGCAGAAGAAGTAGAAGAAGGAGAAGGAGAAGGTGAAGTCAGGAGGGTGAATCAGAAGAAGTAGAAGAAGGAGAAGGAGAAGGTGAAGTCAGGAGGGTGAATCAGAAGAAGCAGAAGAAGGAGAAGGAGAAGGTGAAGTCTGGAGGGTGAATCAGAAGAATCAGAAGAAGGAGAAGGAGAAGGTGAAGTCTGGAGGGTGAATCAGAAGAAGCAGAAGAAAGAGAAGGAGAAGGTGAAGTCTGGAGGGTGAAGCAGAAGAAACAGAAGAAGGAGAAGGAGAAGGTGAAGACTGGAGGGTGAATCAGAAGAAGTGGAAGAAGGAGAAGGAGAAGGTGAAGTCTGGAGGGTGAATCAGAAGAAGTAGAAGAAGGAGAAGGAGAAGGTGAAGTCTGGAGGGTGAATCAGAAGAAGCAGAAGAAGGAGAAGGAGAAGGTGAAGTCTGGAGGGTGAATCAGAAGAAGCAGAAGAAGGAGAAGGAGAAGATGAAGTCTGGAGGGTGAATCAGAAGAAGTAGAAGAAGGAGAAGGAGAAGGTGAAGTCCGGAGGGTGAATCAGAAGAAGTAGAAGAAGGAGAAGGAGAAGGTGTAGTCTGGAGGGTGAATCAGAAGAAGTAGACGAAGGAGAAGGAGAAGGTGAAGTCTGGAGGGTGAATCAGAAGAAGCAGAAGAAGGAGATGGAGAAGGTGAAGTCTGGAGGGTGAATCAGAAGAAGTAGAAGAAGGAGAAGGAGAAGGTGAAGTCTGGAGGGTGAATCAGAAGAAGCAGGAGAAGGAGAAGGAGAAGGTGAAGTCTGGAGGGTGAATCAGAAGAAGCAGAAGAAGGAGAAGGAGAAGGTGAAGTCTGGAGGGTGAATCAGAAGAAGTAGAAGAAGGAGAAGGAGAAGGTGAAGTCTGGAGGGAGAATCAGAAGAAGTAGAAGAAGGAGAAGGAGAAGGTGAAGTCTGGAGGTTGAATCAGAAGAAGTAGAAGAAGGAGAAGGAGAAGGTGAAGTCTGGAGGGTGAAGCAGAAGAAGTAGAAGAAGGAGAAGGAGAAGGTGAAGTCAGGAGGGTGAATCAGAAGAAGTAGAAGAAGGAGAAGGAGAAGGTGAAGTCAGGAGGGTGAATCAGAAGAAGCAGAAGAAGGAGAAGGAGAAGGTGAAGTCTGGAGGGTGAATCAGAAGAATCAGAAGAAGGAGAAGGAGAAGGTGAAGTCTGGAGGGTGAATCAGAAGAAGCAGAAGAAAGAGAAGGAGATGGTGAAGTCTGGAGGTTGAATCAGAAGAAGTAGAAGAAGGAGAAGGAGAAGGTGAAGTCTGTAGGGTGAATCAGAAGAAGCAGAGGAAGGAGAAGGAGAAGGTGAAGTCTGGAGGGTGAATCAGAAGAAGCAGAAGAAGTAGAAGGAGAAGGTGAAGTCTGGAGGGTGAATCAGAAGAAGCAGAAGAAGGAGAAGGAGAAGGTGAAGTCTGGAGGGTGAATGAGAAGAAGCAGAATAAGGAGAAGGAGAAGGTGAAGTCTGGAGGGTGAATCAGAAGAAGCAGAAGAAGGAGAAGGAGAAGGTGAAGTCTGGAGGGTGAATCAGAAGAAGTAGAAGAAGGAGAAGGAGAAGGTGAAGTCTGGAGGTTGAAGCAGAAGAAGGAGAAGGAGAAGGTGAAGTCAGGAGGGTGAATCAGAAGAAGTAGAAGAAGGAGAAGGAGAAGGTGAAATCAGGAGGGTGAATCAGAAGAAGCAGAAGAAGGAGAAGGAGAAGGTGAAGTCTGTAGGGTGAATCAGAAGAATCAGAAGAAGGAGAAGGAGAAGGTGAAGTCTGGAGGGTGAATCAGAAGAAGCAGAAGAAAGAGAAGGAGAAGGTGAAGTCTGGAGGGTGAAGCAGAAGAAACAGAAGAAGGAGAAGGAGAAGGTGAAGACTGG